>NC_088375.1:110112500-110412500 GCF_037993035.2 Macaca fascicularis
ACCTGTGGTCCCAGCTACTCAGGAGGCTGAGGCAGAGGAATCGCTTGAACCTGGGAGGCAGAGATTGCAGTGAGCTGAGACCACGCCACTGCACTCTAGCCTGGTGACAGAGCGAGACTCTGTCTCAAAAACAAAACAAAACAAAAAAACAAACAAAAAAAAAATCGGGAACTCTTTCCTTTTACCTCATTGTACTCTTGAGAGCAAGATGGGTTACCAGCAGCTCTACTGGAGCCACCCACAAAAATTCAGCCAGGGTTCTTGCTCTTGTCATATCTGTTCAAACCAGCATAGTCGGCTGGGCACGGTGGCTCACACCGGTAATACCAGCACTTTGGGAGGCCGAGGTGGGCAGATCACAAGGTCAGGAGTTCGAGACCAGCCTGACCAACATGGTGAAACCCCATCTCTACTAAAAATACAAAAAATTAGCCGGGCGTGCTAGGGAACACCTGTAATCCTAGCTACTCGGGAGGCTGAGGCAGGAGAATTGCTTGAACCTGGGAGGCAGAAGTTGCAGTGAGCTGAGACCACACCATTGCACTCCAGCCTGGGTGACAGAGTGAGACTCCATCTCAAACAACAACAACAACAACAACAACAACAACAACAACAAACCAGCACAGTCTGATCTGGAAATATGGCCTCAATATATACCACCAGCCTTTCCATCAGTACACGAAGGATATATGTTTCATTAAACTGGACTAAGTGATTGCTTTTGAATGGATTATCCAAGGCATGCACCCAATTAAAAACCATGTTAGCTCTTCATATATGAAAATTAAAGGCTGGGCGCGGTGGCTCATGCCTGTAATCCCAGCACTTTGGGAGGCTGAGGTGGGCGGATCACATGATCAGGAGATCGAGACCACGGTGAAACCCCGTCTCTACTAAAAATACAAAAAAGAATTAGCTGGGGGCGGTGGTGGGCGCCTGTAGTCCCAGCTACTTGGGAGGCTGAGGCAGGAGAATGGCATGAACCCAGGAAGCAGAGCTTGCGCTGAGCCAAGATCACGCCACTGCACTCCAGCCTGGGTGACAGAGGGAGACTCCATCTCAAAAAACAAACAAACAAACAAAATTAGCCTGGGCAGTGGTGGGCGCCTGTAATCCCAGCTACTCAGGAGGCTGAGGCAGGAGAATTGCTTGAACTCATGAGGTGGAGGTTGCAGTGAGCTGAGATCGCGCCACTTTACTCTAGCCTGGGTGACAGAGCAAGACTCCGTCTCAAAAAAAAAAAAAAAAGAAAAAATTTGGGGAGCTGTAGCAGGAGGATCACTTGGGCCCTGAATGTCAAGGCTGCAGTGAGTTATGATCATGCCACTGCACTCCAGTCTGGGGCCTCCACATCCGGCTAATATTTGTATTTTTTTAGTAGACCCGGCGTTTCACCATGTTGGCAAGCTGGTCTTGAAATCCCAACCTCAAGCACTCGTCCCACCTCGGTCTCCCAAAGTGCTGGGATTACAGGCGTGAGCTACCATGTCCGGACAAAAATTTAAAAACAAAAACAAAAAACAAGATTTACCTAATCATTTGGTTTGGCAGATTTAAAAATAGGTTTGTATTTCCTTTTTTTTTTTTTTTTTTGAGACGGAGTCTCGCTCTGTCGCCCAGGTTAGAGTCCAGTGACAGGATCTCAGCTCACTGCAAGCTCCGCCTCCCGGGTTTACGCCATTCTCCTGCCTCAGCCTCCCGAGTAGCTGGGACTACAGGCGCCCGCCACCTCACCCAGCTAGTTTTTTGTATTTTTTAGTAGAGACGGGGTTTCACTGTGTAGGCCAGGATGGTCTCGATCTCCTGACCTCGTGATCCGCCCATCTCGGCCTCCCAAAATGCTGGGATTACAGGCTTGAGCCACTGTGCCCGGCCTGTATTTCTTTATAAACTCATCAATTGATGGCAGTGGAAAGCAGCTTAGATATATGTTGAGTAGAAATGGAAGTTTAGTCTGGGATTTAAATTTTTCTGCAGATAACTCACAAAATCTGTTTTCCTTCTTTGGGCCTTAAGCATATTTGTAAAAAGTAGTGTAGGCTAAGCACAGTAGCTCACGCCTGTAATCCTAGAACTTTAGGAAGCCAAGGTAGAAGGATTGCTTGAGCCCAGGAGTTTGAGGCCAGGCTGGGTAACATAGGAAGACCTTGTCTCTATGAAAAAGTAAAAAATTAGCTGGCTGTGGTGGCTTGCACCTGTGGTCCTAGCTACTTGGGATGATGAGATGGGAGGACTGCTTGAGCCTAGGAGGTTGAGGCTGCAGGGAGCTGAGATTGCACCTCTAAAAAAATAAATAAAAATTTTTTTTTTTTTTTTTTTTTTTTTTTGAGACGGCGTCTCGCTCTGTCGCCCAGGCTGGAGTGTAGTGGCCGGATCTCAGCTCACTGCAAGCTCCGCCTCCCGGGTTCGGGCCATTCTCCTGTCTCAGCCTCCTGAGTAGCTGGGACTACAGGCGCCCGCCACCTCGCCCGGCTAGTTTTTTGTATTTTTTAGTAGAGACGGGGTTTCACCGTGTTAGCCAGGATGGTCTCGATCTCCTGACCTAGTGATCCACCCGTCTCGGCCTCCCAAAGTGCTGGGATTACAGGCTTGAGCCACCGCGCCCGGCCATAAATAAATAAATTTTAAAAATAAAAATAAAAAAGTAGTATAGTTTATTTAGGTTAAACTTCAATTCTCTTTTTCTCCAAAACAACTCAGTTTTCATTTATTTAGTTCCATTATAAGCAGAGTCTCTCACCTACCCAATGAGCCCTAAAAACTTAAAATGATAACTATGTTCACAATAATATCAGCAATGCATAAATTAGAATTTATGATACCAAAGTTTGGATTATAATAAGTTTAATTCTTATCTTCCCATACTTCCTGATCCATCAGTTCAAATAATTAAAAAATTATAAATCCCAGAATGGGCAACATAGTAAGACCTAGTCTGTACAAAAAATAAAAAAGGCCAGGCATGGTGGCTCACACCTGTAATCCCAGCACTTTGGGAGGCCAAGGCAGGCAGATCACTTGAGTTCAGGAATTCGTGACCAGCCTGGCCAACATGGAGAAACTCTGTCTCTAAAAACCCCCCCAAAAAAACCAAAAAAATTAGCCGGGCATGGTGGCCATGACTGTAATCCCAGCTACTCTGGTGGCTGAGGCAGGAGAATCACTTGAACCTGGAAGGTGGAGATTGCAGTGAGCTGAGATCACACCACTGCACTCCAGCCTGGGTGACAGACTGAGTCCCTGTCTAAAAATAAAAATATAATATAATTAGCCAGGCGTGGTGGTGCATGCCTGTAGTCCCAGCTACTTGGGAGGCTGAGGTGAGAGGGTTGCTTGGGAAGTCGAGGCTGCAGTGAGCCATAATCATGCCACTGCACTCTAGCCTGGGCAACAAAGGGAGATCCTATCTCAGAAACAAACAAACAAACAAATAAAAACTATAGGCCGGTTACGCTTGTAATTCCAGCACTTTGGGAGGCTGAGGCGGGTGGATCATGAGGTCAGGAGTTCAATAACAGGCTGACCAACATGGTGAAACCTATCTCTGCTAAAAATACAAAAAAATTAGCCGGGCGTGGTGGCACATGCCTGTAATCCCAGCTACTCAGGAGGCTGAGGCAGGAGAATTGCTTGAACCCAGCAGGTGGAGGTTGCAGTGAGCCGAGATTGTGCCACTGCACTCCAGCCTGGGTGACAGAGTGAGATTCTGTCTCAAAAAAAAAAAAAAAAAAAATTACAAATCCCCACAATCATTTAAGCCAAGTCAAAATTTCAGCGACATTAAGAAAGGAAATTATACCAGTACCCTTCTTTTCAACCTCCAATATACATTTTTATTTTTTAGAGACAATGTTTTGCTCTGTTGCTCAGACTGGAGTGCAGTGGCATGATTATGCCCAGGCTGGAGTGCAGTGGCATGATCATGGTAGCATACTGCAACCTTGAGCTCCTGGGCTCAAGTGATCCTCCTGCCAAAACCTCCTGAGTAGTTGGGACTATAAGGACGTGCCATCAACCAGGCTATTTTTTTTTTTAATTGTGTAGAGATGGGGGGTCTTGCTATGTTGCCCCAGCTGATCTGGAACTCTTGGCCTCAAGAAATCCTCTTGCCTTGGTCTCCCAAAGTGCTAGGATTACAGGATTACATGTATCAGCCATTGTGCCTGGCCAACCTCCAGTATTTTTAAGGTACGGAGTTGTAATGATGGGCTTCCTCTTTTCAAAAAATTTTAATTATGTCTTTTTTGAATAACTGATACATTAAATGATTAAAAACATCAAGGCTATAAAAGCATATACATTGAAAAGCCTCCCACTCATCCTTAGTACCCAGCTGCCCTCCTTGGAAGCAACTAATGTTATGCCTCAGTATACTAATATATAGCCTCAGTCTGAATATAGCTGGGCATGGTGGCGTGGAACTGTAGCCCCAGCTACTCAGGAGGCTGAGGCAGGAGGATATCTTGAGCCCAGGAGGTTGAGGCTGCAGTGACCCATGATTGCACCACTGCACACAAGCCTGGGTGACAGAACAAGACCCAGTTACACACACAAAAAAGAAAAAAGAACTGTTTAACCAAAAGGTACATCTTGACTGAGTGTGATGGCTCATGTCTATAATCCTAGCACTTTGGGAGGCTGAGGTGGAAGGATCACTTGAGGTCTGGAGTTCAAGACCAGCCTGGCTAACATGGTGAAACCCTGTCTCTATTAAAAATACACAAAAAGTAACTGGACGTGGTGGCGTGAGCCTATAGTCCCAGCTACTCAGGAGGTTGAGGCACAAGAATTGCTTGAACCAGGGAGGTGGAGGCTGCAGTGAGCCAAGATCCTACCACTGCACTCCAGTCTGGGCAACAGAGAGGGACTCCATCTCAAACAAACAAGTAAACAAAAAACCCAAAGGTACATCTTTATGTACATCTTTAGTATCTACAGATACTACCAATATCCTTTTTAGAGGATCCATTAATTTGCACTCTTACAAATGATTTATAAGAGTGCTTGTTTCCCTACACCTTTAACAACATAGTGTTATAATGGTATCTCAGTACAGTATTTATTTGCACTTCTCTTGTTATGAATGAAGTAGGTTGGATATATTTTCTCTTTCTTTCTTTTTTTTTTTAAGACGGAGACTCACACTGTTATCCAGGCTGGTGTGCAGTGGCACAATCACGGCTCACTACAGCCTCAACCTCCTGGGCTCAAGTGATCCTCCCACTTCAGCCTCCTGAGTAGCTGGAACTACAGGTGTGTGCCACCATGCTCGGCTAATTTTTGTATTTTTAGTAGAGACGGGGTTTTGCTATTTTGGCCAGGCTGGTCTTGAACTCCTGATCTCAAGTGATCCTCTTGCCTCAGCCTCCCAAAGTGCTGGGATTACAGCCGTGATCTGCCTCACCCGGCTATTTTCATATTTTTAAGAGCCATCAGTACATTTTTTTCTGTGGACTACTGGTTCATATTATTATTATTATTATTATTATTATTATTATTTTTAGACGGAGTCTTGCTCTGTCACCCAGGCTGGAGTGCAGTGGCGTGATCTCAGCTCACTGCAAGCTTCGCCTCCTGGGTTCACGCCATTCTCCCGCCTCAGGCTCTCGAGTAGCTGGGACTACAGGCGTCCGCCGTCACACACGGCTAATTTTTTTTTTTTTTGTATTTTTTAGTAGGGACGGGGTTTCACCATGTTAGCCAGGATGGTCTCGATCTCCTGACCTCACGATCCGCCTGCCTCGGCCTCCCAAAGTGCTGGGATTACAGGCGTGAGCCACCACGCCCGGTCTACTTGTTATATTTTCCACCAGATCAACTGTTTTTTACTACAGATTTTATACATATTAGGCAATTAGCTTTTGCCAATCTGGTTCTGTATCTTTTTCTTTTTCAGACCTTCTTTGCCCCAACTTGCATCTGACAGTCTCCCACTTCCACTATTTGTTTTAATGCCTCATGTTTAGGTGAGTATGGAGTATCTAAAATATCTTTTAATAAACAATTGTCTACAAGAGATAACTCACCTTGCTGTCCATCTTGCATAGTTACAATAAATGGCTGACCAATGCCTCCAGTAGGGATTGAAGTTTGGATATTACCCAGAGGGACTCCATCAGTTACTATGGTGATGACCCTCTGGCCTCCACTCCCCATTACTTGCTGGATTGATGAGTCAACGGAATTTCCCTCTATAATTTCCTCTGAATTGGCTGGAGATGACAAAAGCAAATTTAAAATTTCAGCTTTTTAAAAAAATAGGAGTATAGCAATTTCAACCTCCTTGAACCTGATAACATTCAGGGAGAGGAAAATTTCTTTTTTTTTTTTTTTTTTTTTTTGAGACGGAGTCTCGCTCTGTCGCCCAGGCTGGAGTGCAGTGGCGCGATCTCGGCTCATCGCAAGCTCCGCTTCCTGGGTTCAAGCGATTCTCCTGCCTCAACCTCCCGAGTAGCTGGGACTACAGGTGCCCACCATCACGCCAGGCTAATTTTTGTATTTTTAGTAGAGACGGGGTTTCATCATGTTGGCCAGGCTGGTCTCGATCTCCTGACCTCAAGTGATCCGCTCGCCTCTGCCTCCCAAAGTGCTGGGATCACAGGTGTGAGCCACCGCGCCTGGCCGAAAAATTTCAAAAAAAAAAAAAAAAAGTGAGATTCAACAGTTTGCAAAAGGTTTTGTGAACAATGCATGCTAAGTCAGAGGAGAAAAGAAAATAGAGAATGCATTATAACAGTATTTTATAAAATGTGTTCATTGAGGTATTAATAACTTTCACTAAAGATGGGTTCTATGTATAAACATGTTTTCAAAATTCTGGTTTAAATATGCTTAAAATTTTTTGTTTTGTAGGAGTATCAGAGACTTCAATCGGCTAATAAACATTGTGATTCTCCAGCAGGGTGTGATTCTCCAACAGGGTATAAGATACTCTGTTTCGGTTGGGCATGGTGGCTCATGCCTATAATCCCAGCACTTTGGGAGGCCAAGATGGGCGAATCACTTGAGGCCAGGAGTTAAGAGACAAGCCTGGCCAACATGGCAAAACCCTGTCTCTACTAAAAGTACAAAAATTAGTCAAAAATTAGTCAGGTATGGTGGCATGCACCTGTAGTCCCACCTACTTTGGAGGCTGAGGCACGAGAATCTCTTGATCCTGGGAGGCGGAGGTTGCAGTGAGCCGAGATGGAGCCACTGCACTCCAGCCTGGGCAACAGAGCGAGACTCTGTCTCAAAAAACAAACAAAAAAAACCCAGATATGCTGTTTCCCCAACATATTTGATATTGGAACCCTTTTTTTTTTTTTTCAGGAAGTATCTTGAAAGTCTAAAATGGCTGGGCATGGTGACTCATGCCTGTAATCCCAGCACTTTGGGAGGCCGAGGTGGGCAGATCACCTGAGGTCAGGGGTTCGAGACCAGCCTGGCCAACATGGTGAAACCCTATCTCTACTAAAAATACAAAAATTAGCTGGGCATGGTGGTAGGCACCTGTAATCCCAGTTACTTGGGAGGCTGAGGCAGGAGAATTGCTTGAACCTGGGAGGTGGAGGTTGCAGTGAGCCGAGATACTGAGATAGTGCCATTGCACTCCAGCCTGGGTGACAAGAGCAAGATTCCATCTCAAAAAAAAAAAAAAAAGTCTAAAATAACCATAAATCAGAGTAAATGGGATATTTAATAGTGAATTAACAGAATAATACGTGAAGTAGTCAAAATATTGAAGTCTGATAGACAAAAATGTTAGGTGGCTTTTCTCATCTGATACCAAGAATAATAGCTGGCTGGGTATGGTGGCTCATGCCCATAATCCCAGCATTTTGGGAGGCCAAGGCAGGAGGATTGCTTGAGGCCGGGAGTTGAAGACCAGCCTGAGCAGTGAGACCACCTCCCGCCAAATTTGAAAAATTAACTGAGCGTGGTGGCATGCACCACTCAGGAGGCTGACATGGGAGGATCACTTGAACCTAGAAGTTCAAGCTGCAGTGAACTCTGATTGTGCCACTGCACTCTAGCCTGGGTGACAGAATAACAGAATAAGATCCTGTCTCTATCAAAAGAAACCCCAAACACACACACATATATATATATGTGTATATATATATATATATAAAATAGCCAACACTTATGTGCCAGGTACCATTCTATGAGTGTTACGTGTATTATGCTGAATCGAGATTTTCAGTTTGATTAGTCAATATCCCAATAAACTAAGCACTATTAGAGGAAATAATTCCTACCACTATGGAATTTCTCTATCTAAAGCGTCACAGGGCCAGGGGCGGTGGCTCACACCTGTAATCCCAGCATTTTGGGAGGCCGAGGTGGGCAGATCACCGAGGTCAGTAGTTTGAGACCAGCCTGGCCAACATGGCAAAACCCCATCTCTACAAAAAATACACAAATTAGCTGAGCGTGGTCATGAGCGCCTGTAATCCCAGCTACTTGGGAGGCTGAGGCAGGAGAATTGCTTGAACCCTGGAGGCAGAGATTGCAGTAAGCCGAGATCATGCCACTGCACCCCAGCCTGGGTGACAGAATGAGACTCTGTCAAAGAAAGAAAAGAAAGAAGAGAAAAGAAAAGAAAAGGAAGAAAGAAGAAGGAAGGAAGGAAGGAAGGAAGGAAGGAAGGAAGGAAGGAAGGAAGGAAGGAAGGAAGGAAGGAAGGAAAGAAGGAAGGAAAAGAAAAGAAAGAGTGAGTCACAGATAGAACTTTGCAGTAATAAGTGGGGTATCAACCATCCATATGAAACACATCTAGGTAGTTCAATGGAAACAAAGGATTCCCACCTCTTAGAAACAAAGAACAGTTAAATATTAAAGTTGAAAGGTCCTGGATAGATAACCTAATCCAAGTATCATGCCAAAGATGAGAAAACTAGAACCTGGAGAAGTGATTTATCCCAGATCAAAGAGCAAACCAAAAGAATAGCAAGGACAAGTTTAATACATTGCTTTTCCCTTTGCTATGTTGTTCCCTCATATAAATCTGAGTAGAGATCTTTATGATTATACCCATTCAGAAAAATAGGATTGGAATTGGAAGAATGTTCTTACCACCCAAATGTCATGGCAGAAAGAAATCAGAACATTCTGCTTTCATATATGATGGAGCAGATGGCCAGAGGGTTCTAGAAAGATTTCTAAATGTCTACTGAGCCCTACCTGTGACTATATGCCCCTACCTATACGAAGCCTTAAGTCTTCCCCTGACAGACTACTAGCTCTGGCTAAATGACTTGAAAACTATTTTGTTTTAAATATCAGAAAGGCAATACATACCCTATATTTGCCCAACTCCTTTGGAAATGCCAAAATAACATCTCCAATGAAAATAAAAGCAAGCCATGAAGTGCAAAGGATATGACAATGAAAAAGGTACCAGTCTCATGTATTTTGATACTTTAATATAAGATATCTGGGCTGCTATTTTGAATCATTCTATGATAGCATCAGTCAAAACATAACATAGAGTATCTCCAAAAAAATCTGCTAATATGAGAATAGACATTTCAATGTGAAGTAACTAGAGTCAGGGAAAACAAACTTCAAACTGTAAAAACACAAAGGAGTAATTTAGTCATTCTCTCATATTATTCAGCTGTCTGATTATATCACCTGGCAATTTTTCTTTCTGATGTTCAATGATGCTACATCCCTTTTCCTTAGCTGCCTCTAATTAAATGCAATTCTTTAATAATATTTCATGCAAATTAAATCTGCTGGAGACTTAAAAACAAAAGAAAAAGTGGTGATTCACCTAGCAGCATATCCCTTACCTACCTGTGGCTCTGTGTGAGTTGGAGAAGGAGACAGATGGCTCAGCAAGAGCTGCAAGGGTAGCCAGCACTGAGGTGGTAGAATTTGAAAACTGTACTGTTGAGGTATGGGGGTCACCTATTTCAGTAAGAAAGACAAATGAAGTCTAATGTATAGGAAAACTTGAGGCAAATTAAAAACAGCTTATTAAATCAAAACCTCAGCTCTTCACTCTAATGTCCTCCATCTTGTTCTCTAACTCAAACTGATATAAGTCAATTATATCAGCGTTAAAATTCTTTTAAGGTTTAAAAAGTTTTTCCTTTAAAGTGGATTAAATTAGTATACTTGCAGGGCTGGGCATGCTTCACGCCTGTAATCCTAGCACTTTGGGAGGCTGAGGCAGGTGGATCACGAGGTCAGGAGATCGAGACCATCCTGGCTAACACAGTGAAACTCCGTCTCTACTAAAAATACAAAAAATTAGCTGGGCGTGGTGGTGGGCGCCTGCAGTCCCAGCCACTCGGGAGGCTGAGGCAGGAGAATGGCATGAACCTGGGAGGCGGAGCTTGCAGTGAGCTGAGATTGCACCACTGCACTCCAGCCTGGGCGACACAGTGAGACTCCTTCTCCAAAAAAAAAAAAAAAAAAAAATCGTATACTTGGTACAGGGCCACTACATTCCCTTCATTTAATCATTCTCTTGGCACTGCCAGTGCTGAGCATAAGTAGCTAACAGACCAAGAGTGCTACCCACTTCCTAAGCTGGCTGGGCAGAGCTCTCCTTGGCAGCAGGCAGGAAGTGTAAAATGCATACCTCACCCCAAGCTCAGCAGTGATAAGGGAATAGTCCCCTTCTGGGCTTTACCCAATCATACTACCTCTTTTCATCAGCTAGAGAGATGTGAAGAATAGGATTCACCTCCAGTACAAGAATAGTTAAAAACTTAGTTTCATGGCCAGACGTGGCGGCTCACGCCTGTAATCCTAGCACCGTGGGAGACCGAAACGGGTGGATCACTTGAGGTCAGGAGTTTGAGACCAGCCTGGCCAACAAGGTGAAACCCTGTCTCTACTAAAACTACAAAAATTAGCTGGGCGTGGTGGTGTGCACCCGTAATCCCAGCTACTTGGGAGGCTGAGGCAAGAGAATCACTTGAACTTGGGAGGGGGAGATTGCAGTGAGCCGAGATCACACCACTGCACTTCAGCTTGAAATAAATAAATAAATAAATAAATAAATAAATAAATAAATATAAAGTTTCATATATTGAATGTCAAAGGGTAGTACAATAGATTAATGCTAAAAACACTAAATGCTAAAAATACTTTAGTTATGTCAAGATATACTTTTATTTTTTATTTATTTATTTTTTGAGATGGAGTCTCGCTCTGTCTCTCAGGCTGGAGTGCAGTGGCACAGTCTCTGCTCATTGCCACCTCCGACTCCTGGATTCAAGCACTTCTCCTATCTCAGCCTCCTGAGTAGCTGGGATTACAGGTGTGCACCACCACGCCCAGCTAATTTTTGTACTTTTAGTAGAGACAGGATCTCACCATGTTGCTGGTCTTGAACTCCTGACTTCAGGTGATCTGCCTGCCTCAGCCTCCCAAAGTGCTGGGATTACAGGTATGAGCCACTGTGTCTGGCCAAGATGTACTTTCAGAAAGACTTTGTTCATAACCTTCTCTTACATCTGTGTGCTATTCTCATAGCTAAGTTGTAAGAGGGAAGCGCACTAGATCTGGCAACAGACATGCCTAACTTTATGAACCAAAAGTATTACTCTAACTGTGGATATTTCCTTGTTGGGGAAAAAAAGTATTACTTAACAGTATTATAAAATGAATTATATTTCCCTATTTCTTTCCCTATAATTTCAGAGATACGTATTGTGCCAGTTACAAATGTATTGCCTCTCAGTTCCAAATCTACCCTTCTTTGTCCTGCCTGGTGATGCTGGGGCTGGACCCTATAAACATTTCTTGTCAGCTGGCATGACATTAAGCTTTGTTAGTATAGAAGAAGTGGCTGCACCCTCTATTGGCTATTGCTGTATTCTTTTTTTTTTTTTTTTGAGACGGAGTTTTGTTCTTGTTGCCCAGACTAGAGTGCAATGGTGCGATCTCAGCTCACTGCACCTTCTGCCTCCTGGGTTCAAGCCATTCTCCTGCCTCAGCCTCCCAAGTAGCTGGGACTACAGATGCGTGCCACCATGCCCAGCTAATTTTTGTATTTTTAGTAAGACGGGGTTTCACCATGTTAGCCAGGCTGGTCTGGAACTCCTGACCTCAAGTGATCTGCCCCCCTCGGTCTCCCAAAGTGCTGGGATTACAGGCGTGAGCCAGCACACCAAGCAATATATTTTCTTTTCTTTTTTTTTTTTTTTGAGATGGAGTCTTGCTCTGTCACCCAGGCTGGAGTGCAGTGGCCGGATCTCAGCTCACTGCAAGCTCCTCCTCTCGGGTTCACGCCATTCTCCTGCCTCAGCCTCCCGAGTAGCTGGGACTACAGGCACTCGCCACTTCGCCCGGCTAGTTTTTTGTATTTTTTAGTAGAGACGGGGTTTCACCGTGTTAGCCAGGATGGTCTTGATCTCCTGACCTCGAGATCCGCCAGTCTCGGCCTCCCAAAGTGCTGGGATTACAGGCTTGAGCCACCACGCCCGGCTATATTTTCTTTTTAAAAGTACTCTTAATTTTTTTTTTTTTCCAAGACAAAGTCTGGCATTATTGCCTAGGCTGGAGTGCAGTGATACAATCTTGGCTCACTGCAACCTCTGCCTCTCAGGCCCAAGCTGTCCTCCCACCTCAGCCTCCAAGTAGCTGGGACTACAGTCGTGCATCACCATGCCTGGCTAATTTTTTTTTTTTTTTTTTGTATTTTTTGTACAGACCAGCTTTCACCATGCTGCCCAGGCTGCTCTCGAACTCGTGAGTTCAAGCTATCTGCCTGCCTCAGCCTCCCAAAGTGCTGGGATTATAGGCATGAGCCACCATGCCCAGCCTACTTAATTTTTACGTTTTCCCATTACCTATGCTTAAATATTCTTTCCAGTTTTTCTTCTTTCAAGAAGTCAGGGCCAGCTGCAGTGGCTCACGCCTGTAATCCCAGCACTTTGGGAGGCCGAGGCGGGCAGATCACCTGAGGTCTTTGAGACCAGCCTGGTCAACATGGTTAAACCCTGTCTCTACTACCAAATGCAAAAAAAAATAGCTGGGTGTGGTGGCGCACACCTGTAGTCCCAGCTACTCAGGAGGCTGAGGCGGAGAAGCGTTTGAACCCAGGAGACAGAGGTTGCAGTGAGCTGAGATTGTGCTACTGCACTCCAGGTTGGGTGACAGAGTGAGACTCTGTCTAAAAAACAAACAAACAAACAAAAAAACCCCAAAAAGTCAGTTATCAGGCCAGGCAGGGTGGCTCACAACTGTAGTCCCCGCACTTTGGGAGACCGAGGTAGGAGAATTGCTTGAGCCCAGTACTTTGAGACCAGCCTGGGCAACACAGCAACACCTCATCTCTATTATTGTTATTTTTTGAATTAAAAGAAAAAAAGAAATTAGTTATCTGCAAAATACTTAAGGAAATTCCTATTTAACATTGTTGTTTTTTTTTTTTCTTTTTCTTTTTATTATAGTTTAAGTTCTAGGGTACATGTGCACAATGTGCAGTTTTGTTACATAGATATACATGTGCCATGTGGGTGTGCTGCACCCATTAACTCATCATTTACAATAGGTATTTCTCTTAATGCCATCCCTCCTCCCTCCCCCAAACCCACGACAGGCCCCAGTGTGGGATGTTCCCTGCCCTGTGGCCAAGTCTTCCTATTTAACATTCTTTAAAGAAAATCCTTCCACAGAGCAGAGGATCCTTTCTGATGTGATTTGGTAATCTAACTGGTTTATACATTTAAACTTCAGCAGATTTTCCTTAAAAAGATAAATTACTTGCATAGTAAGTAATTCATCTTCAAGCTGTAAACCATTTTTTTTTTTCAAGATAGTCTCACTCTGTCACCCAGGCCGGAGTGCAGTAGCGCGATCTCAGCTCACTGCAACTTCCACCTCTCAGATTCAAGCGATTCTCCTGCCTCAACCTCCTGAGTAACTGGGATTACAGGCTCCTGCCACCATGCTCAGCTAATTTTTTTGTATTTTCAATAGAGACAGGGTTGCGTCACACTGGCCGGGCTGATCTCGAACTCCTGACCTTAAGTGATCCACCTGCCTCAGCCTCCCAAAGTGTTGGGATTACAGGAGTGAGTCACCGTGCCGGGCTTAGAAACCATTTTCTTTTGTTATTTTAAGATTTTTGTTTTATTTTGTTTTGTTATTTTCTTTTGTTATTTTTATTATTTAAGTGTCGCTCTATCACCCAGGCTGAAGTGCAATGGCGTGATCTTGGCTCACTGCAAACTTCGCCTCCCGGGTTCAAGCAGTTCACTGCCTCAGCCTCCCCAGTAGCTGGGGACTACAAGTGTGTGCCACCACACCTGGTTAATTTTTGTATTTTTAGTAGAGACTGAGTTTCACCATCTTGGCCAGGCTGGTCTTGAATTCCAGACCTCATGATCCGCCCACCTCAGCTTCCCAAAGTGCTGGGATGACAGACGTGAGCCACCACGCCCGGCCCAGAAACTATTTTAATTAAAGCTTTAGGATGATTACTATGGGAGTGGGGATGGGGATGGAGGTAGTGAGGATATCCCAATGTTATTTTTTTTTCTTTCCCTCTACACATACTCAGTGGAACAATTTTATCCTAATGCTCTCATAAAATACCCAGGGAACCAAATGGTCTGAGTAGTATACCATGCTTGACCTCCAGAAGTACCCTATGTGTATCAAATGACTCTATACTACAGCCTATTCTCAAATTTTCCTTCTTAGCCTATTCCCAAATTTTCCTTCGTAGTTCATGCTTTTCTCATCACTCAACTTTTCATACCAAATACTGATATAAGAACTCACAGGCCAGGCGCGGTGGCTCACGCCTGTAATCCCAGCACTTTGGGAGGCCAAGGTGGGCAGATCACGAGGTCAGGAGTTCAAGACCAGCCTGGCTAACATGGTGAAACCCCGTCTCTACTAAAAATACAAAAAATGGGCCGGGCGCGGTGGCTCAAGCCTGTAATCCCAGCACTTTGGGAGGCCGAGACGGGCGGATCACGAGGTCAGGAGATCGAGACCATCCTGGCTAACACGGTGAAACCCTGTCTCTACTAAAAAATACAAAAAACTAGCCGGGTGAGGTGGCGGGCGCCTGTAGTCCCAGCTACTCAGGAGGCTGAGGCAGGAGAATGGCGTGAACCCGGGAGGCGGAGCTTGCAGTGAGCTGAGATCCGGCCACAGCACTCCAGCCTGGGTGACAGAGCGAGACTCCGTCTCAAAAAAAAAAAAAAAATACAAAAAATGAGCTGGGAGTGGTGGCAGGTGCCTGTAGTCGCAGCTACTCCGGAGGCTGAGGCAGGAGAATGGTGTGAACCCGGGAGGTGGAGCTTACAGTGAGCCAAGATGGCGCCACTGCACTTCAGCCTGGGCAACAGAGCAAGACTCCATCTCAACAACAACAACAACAACAACAACAAAAAAGACCTCACAAATCCTCCTCTAAAATGAAACAAAGGACAAGCAATTTTTGTTTGTTTGTTTTTGAGATGGAGTTTACTCTTGTTACCCAGGCTGGAGTGCAATGATGCAATCTCGGCTCACCGCAACCTCCACCTCCCAGGTTCAAGCAATTCTCCTGCCTCAGCCTCCCTTAGTAGGTGGGATTACAGGCATGAGCCACCACACCTGGCTAATTTTGTATTTTTAGTAGAGACAGGGTTTCTCCACATTGGTCAGGCTGGTCTTGAACTTCTGACCTCAGGTGATCCACCACGTGAGCCATCACAGCCGCCACAATTAAAAAAAAAAAAATTTTTTTTTAGAAAAGGCTGCTTTTATTTTATCACAGAAAAAAAAATTACAAAGCTCTTATAATTAAAAGTTCAAGTAGGCCAAGCATCAGATAGGCCACCCAGCTAATGGTAAATTGGTAAATACCTAGGTAGAACTGCTTCATGAGAAAAGCATTGTATCTTCTTTTTTTTTTTTTTTTTTTTTGAGACAGAGTCTTGCTCTGTCACCTAGGCTGGAGTGCAGTGGCTCAATCTTGGCTTACTGCAATCTCTGCCTCTGGGGATCAAGCGATTCTCCTGCCTCAGCCTCCTGAGTAGTGGGGATTACAGGTGCCTGCCAGCACGCCCGGCTAATTTTTGTATTTTTAGTAGAGATGGGGTTTCTCCATGTTAGCCAGGCTGCTCTTGAACTTCTGACCTCAGGTGATCCACCCGCCTCGGCCACCCAAAGTACTGGGACTGCGACTGCAGGTGTGAGCCACCAGGCCCAGCCGCATTATATCTTCTTTAGCACATGATGATTCCAATCTAAGGGTGCTCTTCCTTTTACTCAAACAGAACAACTCACCCAGTTACACCTCAATAGCAAAATTAAGAAAGAACACTTATGAAAAATCAGGTTTAGGGCTGGGCGCAGTGGCTCACGCCTGTAATCCCAGCACTTTGGGAGGCCAAGGTTGGTGGATCACCTGAGGTTAGGGGTTTGAGACAGGCCTGGGCAACATGGTGAAACTCCATCTCTAATAAAAATTCAAAAAAATTACCCAGGCATGGTGGCATGTGCCTGTAGTCCCAGGTACTCGGGAGGCTAACGCACAAGAATTGTTTGAACCTGGGCAGCCGCAGTTGCAGTAAGCTGAGATCACACCACTGCACTCCATCCTGAATGACAGAGCAAGACTCCGTCTCAATTGAAAAAATAAAAAAAAAAAATCAGGTAGAGTATTCTGACATATACAGTTGAAACTGAAAACCAATAGTGCAAATTGTTTCCTTAGACTTATTCTAGTGAATTATAGGAAAATAAAGTACTTCATTGTTCAAAAATCTTTTTTTTCTTTCTTTCTTTTTTTTTTTTTTTTTGAGGCAGAGTCTCGCTCTGTCATCAGGCTGGAGCACAGTGGCGTATCTCAGCTCACTGCAACCTCCGTCTCCTGGTTCAAGCAATTCTCCTGCCTCAGTAGTCCCAAGTAGGTGGGTCTACAGGCGCATGCCACCACGCCCAGCTAATTTTTGTATTGAGACAGGGTTTCATCATGTTGGCCAGGATGGTCTCGATCTCTTGACCTTGCGATCTGCCTGCCTCAGCCTCCCAAAGTGCTGGGATTACAGGTGTGAGCCAGTGCACCTGGACTTTTTTTTTTTTTTTTTTGAGATGGAGTTTTGCTCTTGTTGCCCAGGCTGGAGTGTGATGGCATGATCTTGGCTCACTGCAACCCCCATCTCCTGGGTTCAAGCGATTCTCCTGCCTCAGCCTCCTGAGTAGCTGGGATTATAGGATGTGCCACCACACCCTGCTAATTCTGTATTTTTTAGTGGAGATGGGGTTTCTCCATGTTAGTAGGCTGGTCTTGAACTCCTGACTTCAGGTGATCCCAACTTCAGCTGATTTTTTTAAAGGATTTTTTTAAAAAGATTTATATAGAGATATACGTACGTATTACATATTTATGTATTTTATATATTTATATAAAGAATTAACTGAAAGTATCATAGGATTATCATTTTAGTAGGTATTTAGTAGGTGGCACGCCCCATCATGCCTGGCTAATTTTTGTATTCTTAGTAGAGATAGGGTTTCACCATGTTGCCCAGGCTGGTCTCGAACTCCTGAGCTCCGGCAATCCGCCCACCTAGGCCTCCTAGAGTGCTAGGATTACAGCCGTGAGCCGCCGCGCCCAGCCTTTAGTAGGTATTTTTGATAGCAAAATCTGGATTGCAGTTTGTTTTCAAATTTTCCATTCGTGGCCAGGCATGATGGGTCATGCCTGTGATCCTAGCACTTTGGGAAGCCAAGGCAGAACAATTGCTTGAGTCCAGGAATTCAAGACAAGCCTGCGCAACATGACGAAACCGTCTCTTAGCGAGGCATGGTGGTACAAGCCTATAGTCCCAGCTACTTGGGAGGCTGAGGCAGGAGGATCACTTGAGTCTGGGAGGTAGAAGTTATAGTGAGCCAAGATCATGCCAGTGCGCTGCAGCCTGGGGGACAGAGTGAGACTCTGTCTCAAAAAAACCAAAAATTTCTATTTATGACTAAGGATATCAGTCATCATCAGTGCCACCACCAAACTGCAGGGATTTGGGAAGGCAGAGTAATTTAAACATTAATCAGGATAAAGGTATAAAGATGAATTTCCTGTTTCTGCACAATCATGAGATGCATTCCAAATTAAATATAAATAGGTCGGGTGTGGTGGCTCATGCTTGTAATCCCAGCACTTTGGGACGCCAAGGTGGGGTGGATCGCTTGATGTCAGGAGTTCAAGACCAGCCTGGCCAGCACAACCCTCCTAAATCCTGATCTAAAGAGTTTACTTATATAAACTTCTGAATAAGTAACAAGCGTTTCACTGATAGGCCTTTTTCTTTCCAAAATCAACAGCATCCATGCACATTTTACTTCATTTAATATTGGGTTTTATGTTGAGGAGAAGGAAGCAATTAAGATTTTTTAACGCCGGGCGTGGTGGCTCACACCTGTAATCCCAGCACTTTGGGAGGTAGAGGCAGGCGAATCGTTTGAACCCAGGAGGCGGTGGTTGCAGTGAGCGGAGATCAGGCCATTGCACTCCATTGTGCAATGGCACAATCTTGGCTCACTGCGACCTCCGCCTCCCGGGTTCAAGCAATTCGCCTGCCTCAGCTTCCCGAGTAGCTGGGAGCAACAGCAAGACTCCATCTCAGAAAGAAAGAAAAAAAAAAAAAAAAAAAGCTGGGCATGGGCCTGTAATCCCAGCTACTCAGGAGGCTGAGGCACGAGAATCGCTTGAACCCTGCAAGTGGAGGTTGGAGGTTGCAGTGAGCCGAGGCTGAGCCACTGCACTCCAGTCCGGGTGACAGAGTGAGACTCTGTCTCAAACAAAAACAAAAAAATCTTTTTAAAAATCTAAATCTAAAAAACAAAATCTTAAAAAAAGTCTAAGGCTTTAAAATTTATTTTTATTTGGGGCAGCCTGCATTCTATACACTAGAATGAAAGCTCCTTCAATTATTAAAAGTATTATTGGATGATGGGAAACAAGAAGCCCACTTGCCACTTCAGAAAAGAATATCCTTTAAAGCAGTTGACTAACACTTATAAGACCTGAATTTGTCTTACAAATGTTCTCCTTTCCTTTATCTGCACCAATTAAGCATTGGGTAGACTAATCAGCTAAAGAGGGATAGCTAGGTAGACTGCTTTATAAGATGATATTGGGGCAGTCAGCTCTATTATATGATAGTTTAGGAATTTCAATTTGCAGTTATCCACATAAAGAGGAAAGAAAGTCGAGTAGGTCTGCCAAAAGCTACATGACAAACATGATATTGGCACACGGGAAACAAGCAAAGAATCTCTATCCAAAATATGCTTTGCTTATCATTCCAGATCTGGGTCTGGAGAATTTCAGTAGTTAGACTAAAGACCAACTCAGCTGGGTGCAGTGGTTCACGCCTGTAATCCCAGCACTTTGGGTGGCTGAGGCGGGTGGTTCACAAGGTCAGGAGTTTGAGACCAGCCTGGCCAATATGGTGAAATCTCGTCTCTACTACAAATATAAAAATTAGCTGGGTGTGGTGGTAGGCGCCTGTAGTCCCAGCTACTCAGGAGGCTAAGGCAGGAGAATCGCCTGAACCCAGGAGGCGGAGGTTGTAGTGAGCCGAGATTGGGCTACTGCACTCCAGCCTGGGCAACAGAGTGAGACTGCATCTCAAAAAAAAAAAAAAGTTGGCCGGGCGCGGTGGCTCACGCCTGTAATCCCAGCACTTTGGGAGGCTGAGGCGGGCGGATCACAAGGTCAGGAGATCGAGACCACGGTGAAACCCCGTCTCTACTAAAAATACAAAAAATTAGCCGGGCGCGGTTGTGGGTGCCTGTAGTCCCAGCTACTCGGGAGGCTGAGGCAGCAGAATGGCGTGAACCCGGGAGGCAGAGCTTGCAGTGAGCCGAGATCGCGCCACTGCACTCCAGCCTGGGCGACAGAGCGAGACTCCGTCTCAAAAAAAAAAAAAAAAAAAAAAGTTGTTTTAATCAGTGTGACTGAACCAATATGAATCCAAAAGATCGTGAATGTTCTGATTACATGTATATATAAATTTAATGTAAAGTTTTTGTATCATCCAGCTGAATGCAAAATTATTTTAAATAACTGTTGATAGCCTATACAATGAAGATCACTATTGCCCCCTGGTGGGCATGTTGGGGTCAAACTTTGCTAAGAAATTATGTTTTCATTTAATAGCTATTATTGAAACCCTAGTATAAAATGGACCTTCAAATACAAATTCTTAAACTCTCACAACAACCTCATAAAGTAGGTATTATTATATCCCAATTTTACTGATAAGTAAACAAGGCACAGAAAAGTATGAAGTTTTCCTAGGGTCAAGCAGCTAGTCAACCAATAATTATTTCAGCACAATTCTGATTCCAAAATTCCCCGTATATCACATATTGTTTCTTCTCTTTTACCACACTACCTCTCAATATCAATAGCTTAGTCAAGATCTTTCCTTTGACATTATAGAAACTTAACTAAGGATACTGTTATTTCAAATAAAAGAAACAGAAAAAGAAACCAATAGTCAATTGGAAAATTTATTTAAATGAGGACACAAGTTATTTCATTGTAAAACAAATATCTGTAAAGGAGATGCTGACTGAAAGGCCAGGGGTGGTGGCTCATGCCTGTAATCCCAGCACTTTGGGAGGCTGAGGTGGGTAGATCACGAGGTCAGGAGATCGAGACTATCCTGGCTAACACGGTGAAACCCCGTCTCTAGTAAAAATACAAAAATTAGCCGGGCGTGGTGGCACGCGCCTGTAGGACCAGCTACTCAGGAGGCTGAGGCAGGAGAATCACTTGAACCCGAGAGGCAGAGGTTGAAGTGAGCCAAGATTATGCCACTGCACTCCAGCCTGGGAAACAGAGCTAGACTCCAACTTGGAGAAAAAAAAAAAGGAGATGCTGAAAATAAACTCATTCATTCTTATTTAGATAGATGGTTTTGTTGAAAACATACAGGTTTCTTTTTTTTTTTTTTTTTTTTTTTTGAGATGAAGTTTCACTCTCGTTGCCCAGGCTGGAGCGCAATGGCACCATCTTGGCTCACCGCAACCTCCTCCTCCCCAGGTTCAAGCGATTCTCCTGCCTCAGCCTCCCAAGTAGCTGGGATTACAGGCACTCGCCACCACATCCAGCTAATTTTTGTATATTTAGTAGAGATGGGCTTCCATCATGTTGACCAGGATGGTCTTAAACTTCTGACCTCAGGTGATCCACCCGCCTTGGCCTCCCAAAGTGCTGGGACTATAGGCAAGAGGCACCACGCCAAGTTAAAAACATACAGGTTTCAAAAGATCAACACCAAGTAGTTTTCTCTGCTATTTTCTTTTTATATATGCACTCAAGAACAAATCCAGACTCTTATACTTTATTCAGATAATCACATTTACCTCTTTTATATCAGTACTCCAAAAGCCACTTATGTTTATTCTGCTTTGTTACTGCTTTAAACTTTTTTTTTTTTTTTTTTTTTTTTTGAGACGGAGTCTCGCTCTGTCGCCCAGGCTGGAGTGCAGTGGCCGGATCTCAGCTCACTGCAAGCTCCGCCTCCCGGGTTCACGCCATTCTGCTGCCTCAGCCTCCCGAGTAGCTGGGACTACAGGCGCCCGCCACCTCGCCTGGCTAGTTTTTTGTAATTTTTTAGTAGAGACAGGGTTTCACCGTGTTAGCCAGGATGGTCTCGATCTCCCGACCTCGTGATCCGCCCGTCTCAGCCTCCCAAAGTGCTGGGATTACAGGCTTGAGCCACCGCGCCCGGCCTGCTTTAAACTATTAATGTTTATTTCCCTTATCAATATCATGTCAAGGCACCTTCATATTTTCATTTTTGGTCTAGGCATAACCCTTCAATAGATTAATCTGTAGAATATTTTCCTTTTTTTTAGAGACAGGGTCTTGCTGTGTCTCCCAGGCCGGAGTGCAGTGGCACAATCATAACTCACAGTAAGTCCAACTCCTGAGCTCACGAGATCCTCCCATGTCAGCCTCCTGAGTAGCTGGGACTACAGGTATGAATCATCATGCCCACCTAATGTATTTTTAGTAGAGGATGGGGTCTCTCTATGTTGCCTAGACCAGGGTAGCCTCAAGCAATCTTCCCACCTTGGCCTCCCAAAGCATTGGGATTACAGATATGAGCCACTGTGCCCAAGCCAGAATATTCTACTTTTAACATAATAAGTATTCCTTTGTAACCCCTATGTATGATTTTCCCTTCCCCAGAAAGAATAAGTACCTTAGCTTTAAAATCTATTACAATCTTCTGCTTTGGCAATATTTTAATTATGGAGTATTAGAAAGGGTATCCATTCATCTCTTGGAAAATCTAGGGTTCTGTTCATTTTTGAGTATAAAATAAATTTCATGTTATCAGAACATTACCTGAGGTTGTTTTGGTGTTGGCTGAAGAAACAAGGCTTGTGAGTTTAACAACCTCTCCCGATGTGAAGATGAATGGAGCAGCCATAGTCACAGGGTCAGTCACAGGGTCAGTCACAGGGTTGGCTCTCTCTGGATTAACATTCACCTGATTCTGCATTGCTTCCTACCAAACAAGGCAGGATATTTCAATCAGAACACTTATTAGCTTTTCCTTTCTTTCTTTCTTTCTTTTTTTTTTTTTTTGAGACAGTCTCGCTCTGTTGCCCAGGCTGGAGTGCAGTGGCATGATCTCGGCTCACTGCAACCTCCGCTTCCTGGGTTCAGGAAATTCTCATGCCTCAGCCTCCCAAGCAGCTGAGATTACAGGCATGTGCCACTACGCCCAGCTAATTTTCTGTATTTTTAGTAGATACGGGGTTTTGCCACGTTGCCCAAGCTGGTCTAGAACTCCTGGGCTCAGGCAAATCGCCCGCCTTGGCCTCCTAAAGTGGTAGGATTACAGGCATGAGCCACCATGCCCAGCCCAAGAACACTTATTAGCTTTAGTTACACAGTTACTGAACAGCATATTCCACTCCCACCCCAATGCTCTATCAATCATAACTAGTTCCCATATACAATGTCCCACCGGAGATCAGAGTTCTCATTAAGACTACCTTTTTTTTTCAGACCAGGCCAACAGAGTTGTTAGGTTGCTTTCCAAAGCTTGTTTCTACTTCAGGAAAGCAAAGGTGTATTATTTGCAAAAACTTCTAGACAATTCATTTAACCTCTATGAATCTTGTTTTTTTCATTTGAAAAATGAGGGAGTCAGGCCAGGTGCAGTGGCTCATGCCTGTAATCCCACCACTTTGCAAGGCTGAGGCGGGTGGATCACTTGAGGTCGGGCGTTTGAGACCAGCCTGGCCAACATGGTGAAACCCCTGTCTCTACTACAAAAGTATCAGCTGGGCGTGGTGGTGGGTGCTTGTAATCCCAGCTACTTGGGAGCCTAAGGCAGGAGAATTGCTTGAACCCAGGAGGCAGAGATTGCAGTGAGCCAAAATAGCGTCATTATACTCCAGCCTGGGTGACAGAGTGAGACTCTGTCTCAAAAAAAGAAAAAAGAAAAATGAGGGAGTTGATCTGAATAGTCTAAAAAGTAATTTCCAGCCGGGCGTGGTGGCTCACGCCTGTAATCCCAGCACTTTGGGAGGCCGAAGCGGGTGGATCACAAGGTCGGGAGATCAAGATCATCCTGGCTAAAACTCACGTCACTGCACTCCAGCCTGGGCAACAGAGTGAGACTCCATCTCAAAAATAAAAATAAAAATAAAAAATAAAAAGTAATTTCCAGCACTAATATTTTGTGATTAATTATCTACAAGTCAGTGTGCTAGCAAGAGATCCCTGCAGAGTATCTACAGAGAACAATATTCTCTAGAGTTTTATCCAACTACTTGTTCCATTCTGCCATTGAAGAAATTCCTAAGAGAATATATAACAAGCAAATAAGTGCCAGATTTTAAAGTCTCGCTCCATATGCTGTACTTTTGCTTCCAGGGATATCTGTTCAATTATGGTGAAAAGTAGCTTATCTTTATTTTATTACTTTCAGAAGCAATTTTCTGCAAGCATAATCACTACTTTAAAAAGTCCAGTTATGAAAGGGCTCTAAACAAAGAATTGAAAGTTGAAGGGGCTAACCAGTCTATAGACCACCTGTCAGTTAGAAAAAAAAAATACTGAAAATGCAGCAGAAATGGCTTGCTTGCTTGCTTTCTCTCTCTCTCTCTTCCTTTTTTTTTTTTTTTTTTTTTTTTTTTGAGACGGTGTCTTGCTCTGTTGCCCAGGCTGGAGTGCAGTGGTGCAATCTCGGCTCACTGCAACCTCCACCTCCACGGTTCCTGCCTCAGCCTCCCAAGTAGCTGGGACTACAGGTGCACATTGCCATGCCCGGCTAATTTCTTTTGTATTTTAGTAGAGACAGGGTTTCGAGTTGCCCAGGCTGGCCTTGAACTCCTGAGCTCAGGCAATCCACCCTCCTCAGCCTCCCAAAGTGTTAGGATTATAGGTATGAGCCACCGTGCCCAGCCAGAAATGACTATTTTTCTTTTTTTTTTTTTTTTTTTTTTTTTTTTTGAGACAGAGTCTCGCTCTGTCGCCCAGGCTGGAGTGCAGTGGCCGGATCTCAGCTCACTGCAAGCTCCACCTCCCGGGTTCACGCCATTCTCCTGCCTCAGCCTCCCGAGTAGCTGGGACTACAGGCGCCCACCACCGTGCCCGGCTAATTTTTTGTATTTTTTAGTAGAGACGGGGTTTCACCGTGTTAACCAGGATGGTCTCGATCTCCTGACCTCGTGATCCGCCCGTCTCGGCCTCCCAAAGTGCTGGGATTACAGGCTTGAGCCACCGCGCCCGGCCTATTTTTCATATATAATTATCCCCTTGACTAAGAGCTTCAATTGAAACAGGTTATCCATTCTTTGGATATTGTCAAATTCCTTCTTGGTTTTTTTTGAGAGTCTCACTCTGTCTCCCAGGCTTGAGTACAGTGGCACGATCTCAGCTCGCTACAACCTCCACCTCCCAAGTTCAACCTCCTGCCTCCATCTCCCAAGTAGCTGGAATTACAGGCACCTACCACCAAACCAGCTAATTTTTGTATTTTTAGTAAAGATGAGGTTTCACCATGTTGGCCAGACTGGGCTTGAACTCCTGACCTCAGGTGATTCACCCGCCTCGGCCTCCCAAAGTGCTAGGATTTCAGGTGTGAGCTACCGTGCCTGGCCTAAATTCCTTTTTGAATTTGCTGTTTTCCTTTATCCTCCACTAGGACATGAAGTGCTCACAGCATGATAAAATTAGAGATACGAAATAAAATATTATAATATTACATGATAAACAGACATCTAGTAAGTGCTATGGGAGCACACAGGAGGGAAGAGTAGTACTGCTACATGGTGAAATAGTAGCACTTCCTTGGTTCAATTTCTCATTGGCCCTTGCCTGGCCTAATGAAAGTCATCATATAGTTATTTAGCATTAAGTGTCTCTCTCTCATCTGTGTGTCACATCATCTTTTTAAAACAAATTTAATCATATCAGTCCTCTATTTAAAAACTTCTATCCAAATCCATCGCTCACATAACAGTTCAAACTCCTTCACATGCTGTAAAGCATCCCTACATTCAGAATCCAGCCTAACTTTCAAGCTTAGCATCTGCCACTCCCAAACTCTGCTTCCTTTGCCCATTCTCTCATCACTCAACTACTTTTTCTTGAACATTCCATGTTCTTTCACACCTCTGTGTCTTTGATTTGCTCTTATTCTAGCCTAGAATATAGTTTTCTCACTTCTCTGCCTACTTCAATATTCCGTTCAAAACCTACTATTCCCTCCTTTGTGCTCCCATAGCACTTACTAGATATCTATTTATCATGCAATATTATAATATTTTATTTCCTGTCTTTTATCATGCTTTGAACACTTCATGTCATATTAATATTTTTTTTGAGATGGAATCCTGCTTGTTGCCCAGGCTCAAATGCAGTGGCGTGATCTTGGCTCACTGCAACCTCTGCCTCCCAGGTTCAAGCGATTCTCCTGCTTCAGCCTCCCAAGTAGCTGGGACTACAGGCACATACAACCATGCCCGGCTAATTTGTTTTGCATTTTTAGTAGAAACAGGGTTTCGCCATATTGGCCAGGCTGGTCTCAAACTCCTGACCTCAGGTGATCCATCTGCCTCGGCCTCCCAAAGTGCTGGGATTACAGGCATGAGCAACCACGCCTGGCCCATGTCCTGTTAATTTTTATATCCCCTGTCCTATTGTTCCCTGATATACAGTGCTGGCTTAAGAAATTAATGGGCAGGCCGGGCGCAGTTGCTCATGCCTGTAATCCCAGCACTTTGGGAGGCCGAGGCAGGCGGATCATCTGAGGTCAGGAGTTCAAGACCAGCCTGGCCAACATGGTGAAACCCATCTCTACAAAAATACAAAAATTAGCTGGGCATGATGGCAGGTACCTGTAATCCCAGCTACCCGGGAGGCTGAGGAGGAAGAATCACTTGAATCCGAGCAGTGAGCCAAGATCGTGTCATTGCACGCCAACCTGGGCGACAAAGTGAGACTCCATCTCGGAGTGGGGGGTGGGAAACAGAAATTAATGGGACACACCTGGGCGCAGTATCGCATTAACATATATAATATATATTTATGTTATGTATATGCTATATATATAGTGACACTGAGTCACAAGATTGAGACATATTAGAAATGCTATTTTAATAAGATAGGGAAAATTCAGTTTTGATTCAACTCCCACAAAAAAATCCTTAACTTCAATTGACGTATACTCTGGAGAGTATGAAAAGAACCACACCTGGAGGATGACCAAAATCTCAGCATTGTTTTTCTCCAGAGCTATGTCAAAGGCAGATTTATCAAATTTGCTGAAAGCATGGACATCAGCTCCATATTTGATAAGTAACTCTACAACATCTCGATGGTGGCGCTCTGTGGCCCAATGCAAAGCTGTCATCTTCAGCATGTCCTTGGCATTCACATCTGCACCATTCTGTCACAGAAAAGCATTTTTTTTCAACAAACAGTGGTTATAGGAGCACAGGTGCAACATCCCATCATCAAATACAGAGGATTTCCATAGATATTATGTACTCAAATCTAGATCACATTTAAGGAATATCAAAGGGAAAAACATTTCTCAAATTCTCCTAAATGCTGACAGACATAATGCTTTCAACGAGTGGGTCCTCTAAGGACATCATTGGGAAATTAAACAGATGGAAGACAAAGAGGGAAGGAACAGATTTTTGTTGCATTTATTAATAGAGAGCCAAGTGCCTGAATAAATAGGCATAAGTGCAGAGAATACCTTCAGAAAGGGAAAGAAGAAAAATCAGTAAGTCTGTTTAGCCTTTAAAAAATTAGAAAAGCTGGAACTCAGGAGTTCAAGATGAGCTTGGGGAATATGGTGAAAAAACATGCCTCTACAAAAAATTCAAAACATTAGCCGGGAGTGGTAGTACGTGCCTGTAGTCCCAGCCAAAGGGGAGGGTGAGGTGGGTGGATCTCTTGAGCCTGGGCGGTGGAGGCTGCAGTGAGCTGAGATCATACCACCGCATTCCAGCCTGGGTGACAGAGTGAGACCCCTGTCTCCAAAAAAAAAAAAAAAAGACCAATAATAATAATAATAATAAATTGGAAAACTAGGCTGGGAGCAATGGCTCATGCCTATAATCTCAGCACTTTGGAAGGCTGAGGATGGAAGGATTGCTTGAGGCCAGGAGTCTGAGACCAGCCTGGTCAACGTAGTGAGACCTCATCTGTAATTTTTTTTTTTTAAATATGATTTTTAAAAAATGGTCGAGTGCAGTGGCTCATGCCTATAATCCCAGCACTTTGGGAGGGTGAGGCGGGCAGATCACAAGGTCAAAGGATGGAGACCATCCTGGCTAACATGGTGAAACCCCATCTCTACTAAAAATACAAAAATTAGCTGGGCACGGTGGAGCACGCCTGTAATCCCAGCTACTCGGGAGGCTGAGGCAGGAGAATCACTTGCACCTGGGAGGCAGAGGCTGCAGTGAGCTGGTATTGCGCCACTGCACTCCAGCCTGGCAACAGAGCGAGACTCCATCTCAGAAAAAAAAGAAAAAAAAAAAGAAAGAAAAAAATTTTAAAAACTGGCTAAGCACAGTAACCCCACACCTGTAATCCCAGTGTTGGGAGGCTGAGGCAGGAGAATTGTTTGAGGCCAGGAGTTCAAAGCCAGCCTGGGCTGGGCAATACGAGATCCTATTCTCTACAAAAAATAAAAACAAAAATAAATTAGCTGGGCGTGGTGCTGGATGCCTGTAGTCCTCCTAGCTACTTTGAAGACTGAGGCAGTAGGATTGCTTGAACCCAGGTGTTGAAAGATACAGTGAGCTATGATCATGCCACTGCTCTCCAGCCAGGGCAAAAGAGTGAAACCCTGTATCAAATTTAAAAAATTGTTTTAGGGCCAGACACGGTGGCTCACACCTGTAATTCCCGCACTTTGGGAGTCTGAGGCAGGCAGATCACAAGGTCAGGAGTTTGAGACCAGCCTGGCCAACATAGTGAAACCCTGTCTCTACTAAAAATACAAAAAAAAAAAAATCTGAGCATGGTGGCAGGCACCTGTAATCCCAGCTACTTTGGAGGCTGAGGTAGGAGAATCGCTTGAATCCAGGAGGCGGAGGTTACAATAAGCCAAGATTGCACCACTGCACTCCAGCCTGGGCGATAGTGTGAGACTTCATCTCTTTTTTTTGTTTTTTTTGAGACGAAGTCTCGCTCTTGTCCCCCAGGCTGGAGTGCGATGGCGTGATCTTGGCTCACTGCAACCTCCGCCTCCTGGGTTCAAGCAATTCTCTTGCCTCAGTCTCCTGAGTAGCTGGGATTACAGGCGCCTGCCACCACGCCTGGCTAATTTTTGTATTTTTAGTAGAGATGGGGTTTCACCATGTTGGCCAGGCTGGTCTCGAACTCCTGACCTCAGGTGATCCGCCTGCCTTGGCCTCCTAAAGTGCTGGGATTACAGGAGTGAGCCATCACACCTGGCCAAGAGTTCATCTCCAAAAAAAAAAAAAAAAAAAAAATTGTTTTAATAAATTAGAAAATAGGCATGGTGGCTCACGTCAGGAGGTCAGGAGTTTGAGACCAGCCTGGGCAACACGGTGAAACCTTGTCTCTACTAAAAATAGAAAAATTGGCTGGGCATAGTGGCAGGCGCCTGTAATCCCAGCTACTTGGGAGGCTGAGGCAGGAGAATCACTTCAACCCGGGAGGCAGAGGTTGTGGTGAGCAGAGATCGTGCCACTGCACTCCAGCCTAAGCAACAAGAGCAAGACTCTATCTCAAAAACAAAACAAAACAAAATAAATAAATAAATAAGAAAACAGACTCCTCATAGACATGAAGGCTCTTTTTTTTTTTTTTTTTTTGAGACAGATTCTTGCTCTGTCATCCAGACTGGAGTGCAGTGGCGCAATCTTGGCTCACCACACCTCCACCTCCTGGGTTCAAGTGATTCTCTTGCCTCAGCTTCCTGAGTAGCTGGGATTACAGTCACGCGCCACCATGTCCTGCTAAATTTTTTTGTTTTTTTTTAGTAGCAATGGGGTTTCACCATGTTGGTCTGGCCAGTCTCGAACTCCCGACCTTGTGATCCACCCGTCTCGGCCTCCCAAAGTGCTGGGATTACAGGCACCTGGCCTGCCATGAAGTCTCTTGCAGATGCAACTTAATGCTATAAACTGTCCTAAACTTAATCCTTCCCAAGTCATTTCCTAGTACCCATTTAAGAAAACAGGAAAGTGGATGTCTTTTTTACAACATAACCTTGCCACTATTCTTGCTTTACCCGAACAAGCAGTTCCACGATGTGTGCATGTCCATCTGCAGCAGCCATGTGCAAGGGGGTCCTGTCTACTTTAGTCCGGGCATCCCTGCTAACACCTGCTCGAAGGAGTACTTCTGCTGTGGAATAATGACCATACTGAGCTGCAAGGTGGAGGGGTGATGTTCCAAGCTGTGGAAAAATAATACTCATTGAATAACCACTGTGTGCAGAGTCCTAGATCATTACTGGAGAGATACAAATGAACAAGGTAGCCGGGCGTGGTGGCTCAAGCCTGTAATCCCAGCACTTTGGGAGGCTGAGACGGGCGGATCACAAGGTCAGGAGATCGAGACCATCCTGGCTAACACGGTGAAACCCCGTCTCTACTAAAAAATACAAAAAGCTAGCCGGGCGAGGTGGCGGGCGCCTGTAGTCCCAGCTACTCGGGAGGCTGAGGCAGGAGAATGGCGTGAACCCGGGAGGCGGAGCTTGCAGTGAGCTGAGATCCGGCCACTGCATTCCAGCCCGGGTGACAGAGCGAGACTCCGTCTCAAAAAACAAAAACAAAAACAAAAACAAAAAAAAACAAATGAACAAGGTATGGTGCTTGTCCTTCAAGAGAGAATCTGGTTGGGCAGATAAAACTGAAAAAATGGTTAAATTTACAAATTAAAGGCCAGGGGCCGGGTGCACTGGCTCACACCTGTAATCCCAGCACTTTGGGAGGCCAAGGTGGGCCGATCACCTGAGGTCAGGAGTTCAAGACCCGCCTGGCCAACATGGTGAAACCCCGTCTCTACTAAAAAATACAAAAAAAGTTAGCCAGGCATGGTGGTGGGCACCTGTAATCCCAGCTACTCAGGAGGCTGAGACAGGGAGAATTGCTTTGAACCTGGGAGGCAGAGGTTGCAGTGAGCTGAGATTGTGCCACTGCACTCCAGCCTGGGCGACAGAGGGAAACTCCGTCTCAAAAAAAAAAAAAAAAAAAAAATTAACATGCTAATGGACAAATAAATAGACCACCAGTTGATTAAGTGCTAAGTATAATGGCTTTATGTCAGGTGGATTTATCAAGTAAGGTTCCCTAAAGGACGTGACTTTACACAGCATTTAGAAAGTTAAAAAAAAAAAAAAAAAGGATCAGGGTGGGTGTGGTGGCTCATGCCTGCAATCCCAGCACTTTGGGAGGTCAAGACAGGAGGACTGCTTGAGCCCAAGAGATCAAGACCAGCCCGGGCAACATAGAGAGACCTATCCCATAATAAATAAATAAAGTAAATTTTAAAAAAGAAAAAGGGTAGACACTAGAAAGTTACATGTGGAATCTGAGGTACAAATCTGACTGATTGGAAGAAAAGTTTTTTGCCACAGTAAAGCAGGGCAAAACGAATGATGATGAGATGAAGAGGCAATAAAAATTTAGCAATGATGTATCAACAGCAATAAGTAAGTCTGTCATCCCAGTGTAAATCTTGTAAGAGTTATCCATCATCATCCACGTTGGCCAGAGATCTATTCCCTTTTTTTTGTTATGCTCTTTATTTTAAGCCTGTTTAGTTTATTCTTTGCTTTTTCATATTTTCAGCCTCTCTGCCTGACTGAATTTAATTCGCATTGTTCTCTCCAGGTCTATTTATAGAAATGCTAATATCATGGGTTTCCTTTTCTTTCTTTTTGTGAAGTGCTAAGAATCTGTTGGCCTCTCAATCACTCCAGAATAGAGGTCATTCATTCATTGAAATTGTTAAAATTAGGCAATGCATACAAAATCTGTGACTGCTAAGAAAGCCCACATTATAACCCGGACCTGTTTCTTCTAAAGCTCTTTGGTCTCCAAGATGGTTGAGGCTAAATTACACCTTCCTCTTTATGTTTTGTTTGTTTGTTTTTGTTTTCTTTTGAGAGGGAGTCTCGCTGTCTCCCAGGCTGGAGTGCAGTGGCGCGATCTCGGCTCACTGCACCTCCGCCTCCCAGGTTCAAGCCGTTCTCCTGCCTCACCCTCCCGAATAGCTGGGACTACAGGCGCCTGCCATGACACATGGCTAATTTTTTTGTATTTTTAGTAGAGACGGGGTTTCACCCTGTTAGCCAGGATGGTCTGGATCTCCTGACCTCGTGATCCGCCCGCCTCGGCCTCCCAAAGTGCTGGGATTACAGGCATGAGCCACGGCACCCAGCCTTTAGTGTTTTTTAACAGTAGTAAAGGAAACAGAACAGCTAGATGACTTTTTTTTTTTTTTTTTTTTTTTTGGAGATGGAGTTTCCAAGCTGGAGTGCAATGGCGCAATCTCGGCTCACTGCAACCTCCACCTCCCGAGTTCATGCGTTTCTCCTGCCTCAGCCTCCCAAGTAGCTGGGATTACAGGCATGCACCACCATGCCTGGCTAATTTTTTGTATTTTTAGTAGAAATGGGGTTTCACCATGTTAGCAGGCTGGTCTCGAACTCCTGACCTCAGGTGATCTGCCTGCCTTGGACTCCCAAAGTGCTGGGATTACAGGTGTGAGCCACCACGCTTAGCCTAGACGATTTCTTATCAACCAGGGCATATTACAGAAAAGGAAACAAGGAGTTTATTAGTCTAGAAATTCATTCTTATTATATTGATTTTAATTTCTACCTAATTACAGAAGTCTATAATGCAAGTACACTCCAGAGACAGTTAAACCTTTACAAAATACTCTTTAAAAATTATAGAAAATCACAAGTATATAATACCTTACAATTATCACCTATATATCCACAGGAGACTCTCAATTTGGAAAACTAAAAGAAAAAGAAAACCACATATTCAGATAAGACAAAGAAAATAAACTCTTGTAAGGGATATGAGGTAGAAAGGGAGTGAAGAAAAACCAATAAAGTCTGTTAGCCTTTAAGAAAAAGGTTGGTAAAGCATACATTGGAAATAATTAAGAGACCTTTCCTCTAAGCTTACCCAGTCTGTGGTGAATGGGGCGCCGTTTGCCATCAATGTTCTCACTTCATCATCTTGGCCTTTTCTTGCTGCCTCTAGCAACCTCTTTCCCAAGTCCACCAAAGACATCTTTATGCATAGGAACAAAAGTTTTCAGGTAGCTATAACTCAAACATAAGGAAAGCTGCCAATACATTTTTTTAGAAGGCTTCTTATATTTGAATGTATATAATATACATCTCAAGTTGACTGGTAGGTCACTTCCTTTCTATCTCATCTAACACAAGCAATAAAATAGTTGGGAATGTTTCAAGCCCTTATACATAGTTCTATCACTTTCAATCCCCAGAAATACTCTGGAAATATCTGCAACACACTACGACCTTTCTAGTTTAAGGAATCGATAAAACACCATTTCATTCCCCTGAAATGAAGAAAGGTACAATATTATTTTAAGGAACATAACACAAAATAATAAATTATGTAGTTTGATTTCCAGGAAGGGAGCAAGATGGATGCCCACCCGTGAAACTACTGCTTGATGGAAATTATGAGAGCCCTTATTAGCAACTAACTGCTCTCTCTGGAGGTTTGTAGGTCTTTGGATGGCACACTGAAATCGGACACATCGAGGTTTCCAAATAAAACTGTATCGCTCTTTTTTTTTTTTTTTTGAGACTGAGTCTCACTGTATTGCTCAGGCTGGAGTGCAGTGGTGTGACCTCGGCTCAGTGCAACGTCCGCCTTCCGGGTTCAAGCGATTCTCCTGCCTCAGCCTCCTGAGTAGCTGGGATTACAGGCACCCGCCACCATGCCCGGCTAATTTTTGTATTTTTGGTAGAGACGGGGTTTCACCATGTTGGCCAGGCTGGTCTCAAACTCCTGACCTCAAGTGATCCACCCGCCTCAGCCTCCCAAAGTGTTGGGATTACAGGTGTGAGCCACCGCACCCAGCCCAAACTATTACACCATAGTCAGAAGATAAAAACTAGGTTAAGATGCAGTAATGATATAATCATGCTTAAAATTTAAGGAGACAAAGAGGGGTGCAGTGGCTTGGGACTGTAATCCCAGCACTTTGGGAGGTCGAGGTAGGAGGATTACTTGAGCTCACAAGTTTGAGACCAGCCTAGGCAAAATGGTGAAACCCTGTCTCACAAAAAATACAAAAATTGGCTGGGCGCGGTGGCTCGAGCCTGTAATCCCAGCACTTTGGGAGGCCGAGGCAGGCAGATCACCTGAGGTCAGGAGTTTGAGACCAGCCTGGCCAACATAGTGAAACCCTGTCTCTACTAAAAATACAAAAATTAGCCGGGCGTGGTGGCACACGTCTGTAGTCCCAGCTACTTGGGAGACTGAGGCAGGACAATCGCTTGAACCTGGGAGGCGGAGGTTGCAATGAGCCGAGATTGCGCCACTGCATTCCAGTCTGGGCAACAAAGCGAGACACTATCTCGAAAAAATAAAATAATAATTTTTAAAAAGATAAAAATTAGCTGGGCATGGTGGTGCATGCCTATAATCTCAGCTAATCGGGAGGCTAAGGTGGGAGGATAACTTGAGCTCAGGAGATGAAGGTTGCGGCGAGCTGAAATTGCACCACTGCACTCTAATCTGGGTGATAGAGCCAGATCTTGACTCAAAAAAAAAAAAAAAGAAAAAATTTAAGAAGAACAAGCCTTTATTGGTTAAACACTGATCTGCTTAGGCCAGTAGTTCAAAAAGTATCGTTTATGGACCCCTGGTGGTCCCTGATACCCTTTTAGGGATCTATGAGGTCAGAACTATTTTTATTATAATAGAAAAACATTATTTGCCTTTTTTCTTTTTCCATGTTTACATTAGCACTGACAGTACAAATGCAACAGTGGGTATAACTGCTGGTGCCTTAGCATGAATCAGACTGTGCTACTGGTTATTGTATTCTTCACTGCCATGTAATCTCAAGGGAAAATTGCCAGTTCTACTTAGGAGTGTCCTGGATGACACAGTAAAAATTATTAATTTTATTAAATCTCAACACCTGAATATATGTGTTTATAATTTATGTGTGACAAAATGAGAAGTATACATAAAGCACTTTTTTTTTTTTTTGAGACATGGTTTCACTCTGTCACCCAGGCTGGAGTACAGTGGGCACAATGACAGCTCACTGCAGTCCTGACCTCCTGGGCTCATGGGATCCTCCCATCTCAGCTTCCCAAGTAGCTGGGACTACAAGCACACACCACCACGCCCAGCTAATTTTTGTATTTTTTATAGAGATGGGGATTCGCAATATTACTCAGGCTGGTCTCAAACTGCTGGGCTCAAGCGATTGACCTACCTTGGGCCCCCAAAGTGTTAGGATTACAGGCATGAGCCACCACACCCGGACTCTTCTCTACCCTTTTGCTCAAATGACAATTATATTGTACCCACCATTCTGCATGATCTTTCCATAGCAATAGAATCCCAAAGTGTTGGGATTACAGGCGTGAGCCACTGTGCCTAGCTGACTTAAATTACTTCTGCTGCTTACTGAAACATGATGGTTTTCTTGAGAAAAAGCACTACATGATTAAGTTGCAAGCTAAAATAACTGTTTTTGGCCAGGCGTGGTGGCTCGTGCCTGTAATCCCAACACTTTGGGAGGCCCAGGCAGGCAGATCACCAGGTCAGGAGATCGAGACCATCCTGGCTAACACGGTGAAACCCCGTTTCTACTGAAAAACAAAACAAAACAAAACAAAAAAAATTAGTCAGGCGTGGTGGCAGACGCCTATAGTCCCAGCTACTCGGGAGGCTGAGGCAGGAGAATGGTGTGAACCCTGGAGGCGGAGCTTGCAGTGAGCCAAGACTGCGCCACTGCACTCCAGCCTGGGCGACAGAGCGAGACTCCGTCTCAATAAATAAATAAATAAATAAATAAATAAATAAATAACTGCTTTTATCATGGAACATCATTTTATTTTATTATTATTTTATTTTTCAGACAGAGTTTTGCTCGTCACCCAGGCTGGAGTGCAATGGTGTGATCTCGGCTCACTGCAACCTCTGCCTCCCAGGTACAAGTGATTCTCCTGCCTCTGCCTCTGCCTCCCAAGTATCCACAATTACAGGCACCCACCACCATGCCCAGCTAATTTTTGTATTTTTAGTAGAGAGATGCTGGCCAGGCTGGTCTCGAACTCCTGACCTCAGGTGATCTGCCCACCTTGGCCTCTCAAAGTGCTGGGATTACAGGCGCAAGCCACCACAAAAGTGAGTGGCACAAAGTGAGTGGCAGCTCACTTTGTTCATTTTTTATTTTATTCATTTATTATTATTATTTTTTGAGATGGAGCCTCGCTCTTGTTGCCCAGGGCAGAGTGCAGTGGCGAGATCTCGGCTCACTGCCAACCTCCACTGCCCAGGTTCAAGCAACTCTCTGTCTCAGCCTTCCGAATAGCTGGGATTACAGGCATGCGCCACCACGTTCGACTAATTTTTCTGTACTTTTAGTAGAGACGGGGTTTCGCCATGTTGGTCAGCCTGTTCTCGAACTCCTGACCTCAGGTGATCTGCCTGCCTCAGCCTCCCAAAGTGCTGGGATTACAGGCAGGAGCCACCGTGCCCAGCCAACTGACAGTATTTATTGCCAATTATCAATTACAATTTGAGCTTTCAAGCAAAAATTAGAATTTTGGAAAATCTATAACCACTGCCATCAACTTGGTAACTTACAATAAAGACTTTTCTGATGAAATAAGTGGTAATATTAATGAATGTGATTTTTTGATATTGTATAATAAAATGTATCAATATTTAGATGACCTATACAATTTGGTGAACCAATACTTTCCAAATGACCAGTGTTTGATGTTATAAAATCATTCACAAGTAAAACAATTCAAAGTGAAAGATCAATGGGTTTTAAGGTCACAGAATACAAAAATTCACTGATGTGATTTCAAATTCCTCATTGCAACTAACTTTTTCTCTTTTTTTTTTTTTTTTTTTTTTTGAGACAGGGTCTTTTTCTGTTGCCCAGGCTAGACTGCAGTGGTATGATCATAGCTCACTGCAGCCTTGAACTCCTGGGCTCAAGCAATCCTCCGTCCTCAGCCTCCTGAGTAGCTAGGACTACAGGTGCACACAACCGTGCCTGACTAATTTTTTAGTTTTTTGTAGAGGTGCAGTTTTGTTATATTGCCCAGGCTGGTCTCAAACTCCTGGCCTCAAGCAATCCTCCCGCCTTTGTGCAACTAACTCTTAAGAAATTACCACTTGTTGGCCTGGCGCGGTGGCTCACGCCTGTGATCCCAGCACTTTGGGAGGCCAAGGTGGGTGGATCACAAGGTTAGGAGATCAAGACCACCCTGGTTAACACAGTGGAATCGTGTCTCTACTAAAAATACAAAAAAAAAAAAAAAAGGCCGGGCGCGGTGGCTCACGCCTGTAATCCCAGCACTTTGGGAGGCCGAGGCGGGCGGATCACAAGGTCAGGAGATCGAGACCACGGTGAAACCCTGTCTCTACTAAAAATTGCAAAAAATTAGCCGGGCGCGGTTGTGGGCGCCTGTAGTCCCAGCTACTCGGGAGGCTGAGGCAGGAGAATGGCGTGAACCCGGGAGGTGGAGCTTGCAGTGAGCCGAGATCGCGCCACTGCACTCCAGCCTGGGCTGGGCGACAGAGTGAGACTCCGTCTCAAAAAAAAAAAAAAAAAAAAAAAAAGAAAGAAAAAAATTAGCCAGGTGTGGTGGTGGCGGGCACCTGTAGTCCCAACTACTCGGGAGGCTGAGGCAAGAGAATCGCATGAACTCGGGAGGCGGAGCATGAAGTGAGCCCAGATTGCACTACCGCAATCCAGCCTGGGCGACAGAGCAACACTCCATCTCAAAAAAAAAAAAAAACAAAAAACAAAGAAATTACCATTTGTCAGCCGGACACAGTGGCTTACACATGTAATCCCAGCACTTTGGGAGGCCAAAGTGGGCGGATCATCTGAGGTCAGGAGCTCAAGATCAGCCTGGCCAACATGGTGAAACCCCGTCTCTACTAATAGTACAAAAATTAGCTGGGCATGGTGGCACATGCCTGTAGCCCCAGTTACTTGGGAGGCTGAGGCAGGAGAATCGCTTGAACTGAGGAGGCGGAGGTTGTGGTGAGCTGAGATCGCACCACTGCACTCCAGTCTGGGCAACAGGATGAGACTCCATCTCCAAAAAAAAAAAAGAAAACAGAAATTACCACTTGTCAAATTTTTGTGTAGTATCAAAGAAGAATACTCACTGTTATTGGAAAAAGTTATTATAATACTCTTTCCTTCTACAAGTACATATTGTAACAGACAGAATGAAGTAGATGTAAGAATGCAGCTGTCAGCCGGGTGCAGTGGCTCACGCCTGTAAACCTAGCACTTTGGGAGACTGAGGCAGGCAGATCACCTAAGGTCAGGAGTTCGAGAGAAGCCTGGCCAACATGGTGAAACTCTGTCTTTACAAAAAGTACAAAAAAATTAGCTGGGCATGGTGGTGCATGCCTGTAGTCCCAGCTACTCAGAAGGCTGAGGTGGAAGAATTGCTTGAACCCGGGAGGCGGAGGTTGCAGTGAGCTGAGGTCACGCCACTGCACTCCAGCCTGGGTGATAGAGTGAGACACCGTCTAAAAAAAAAAAATGAGAATGCAGCTGTCTTCTATTAAGCCAGAAGTTAAAGAGAGTTGAAAAAAATATAAAACAATGCTCTTCTTCACACCATTTTTTAACTTTGAAGATATATATATGTGTGTATATATATATGTGTATATATATGTGTGTGTGTGTGTGTATATATATATACAGTTTGTTTGTTTTTTGGGTTTTTTTGAGACAGGGTCTCACTGCTCTATTGCCCAGGTTGGAGGGCAGTGATACAATCTCAGTTCACTGCAACCTCTGCCTCTGGTGTTTAAGTGATTCTTGTGCCTGAGCCTCCCAAGTAGCTGGGATTACAGGTGTGCGCCACCATGCCTAGCTAATTTTTCTATTTTTAGTAGAGAGAAGGGTTTCACCATGTTGTCCAGGCTGGTATCAATCTCCTGACCTCAAGTGATCTGCTGGCCTCAGCCTCCCAAAATGCTGGGATTACAGGCATGAGCCACCACACCCAGCCTGAATATGTATTTTTTATAAAAATGTTTTATGTTGGCCGGGTGTGGTGGCTCATGCCTGTAATCCCAGCACTTTGGGAGGCCGAGACAGGTGGATTGCCTGAGATCAGGAGTTTGAGACCATCCTGGCCAACATGGTGAAACTCCATCTCTACTAAAAATACAAAAAATTAGTCAGGCGTGATGGTGTGTACCTGTAATCCCAGCCACTTGGGAGGCTGAGACAGGGAAATTGCTTGAATCCGGAAGGTGAAGGTTGCAGTGAGCTGAGATCGCGCCACTGCACTCCAGCCTGGGCAACAGAGCGAGACTCCATCTCAAAAAAAAAAAAAAAAGTTTTATGTTAACATGTAATAGATTTATTACCAAGTTAATTAATGAACTTTTTTTTTTTCTTTTAATCGTCCCGTTTTAGAGATGGGGTCTTGCTCTGTCACCCACTCTGGAGTACAGTGCAGTGATCATAGCTCACTGCAACCTCAAATTTCTGGGCTCAAGGGATCCTCCTGCCTTGGTGTCCCAAAGTACTGGGATTATAGGCATGAGTCACCACGCCCAGCCCATAGTGTGAATTTTTATAATCTAATCCAAGTGTCAGTTTATACCACACAAGAAAATGATAGATAAAAATCATAGCAAACCTTTCTTTTTTCTTTTTTTTTTGAGATGTAGTCTTCCTTTGTTGGCCAGGCTGGAGTGCAGTGGCTGATCTTGGCTCACTGCAACCTCCAACTACCACCTCCTGGGTTCAAGTGATTCTTGTATCAGCCTCCCGAGTAGCTAGGATTAAAGGTGCCACACCACCACACCCAGCTAATATTAGTATTTTTAGTAGAGATGGGGTTTCACCATCTTGGCCAGGCTGGTCTTGAACTCCTGACCTCAAGTGATTTGCTTGCCTCGGCCTCCCAAAGTGATGGGATTACAGGCGTGAGTCACTGCGCCTGGCCTAAACCCTTCTTTTTATTTATTTGTTTATTTAGAGACGGAGTTTCGCTCTTGTTGCCCAGGCTGGAGTGCAGTGGAACGATCTAGGTTCACCGCAACCTCCGCCTCCTGGGTTGAAGTGATTCTCCTGCCTCAGCCTCCTAAGTAGCTGAGATTACAGGCATGCGCCACCATGCCCAGCTAATGTTGTATTTTTAGTAGAGACAGGGTTTCTCCATGTTGGTCAGACTGGTCTCGAACTCCTGACCTCAGGTGATCTGCCCATGTTGGCCTCCCAAAGTGCTGGGATTACAGGCGTGAGTCACCGCACCCAGCCAACCCTTCTTATAGAACTTATAGAATTAGATGTCACATTTCTCCATGGTTATCTTCCTTTTAAAATATCAAAACTGTGTTTTGAGTTATTTTATTACTAATATTTAAAAACAAGAACAAATTTTAGGTGATTCATTAGTTAGAAATGACTCTCTTCACATTTTTCCAACATATGCTATATATAAAAAGTATAAGGCCGGGCACAGTGGTTTATGTCTGTAATCCCAACATTTTGGGACGCCGAGGCGGGTGGATCATGAGTTCAAGAGATCGAGACCATCCTGGCCAACATGGTGAAACCCCGTCTCTATTAAAAATACAAAATTAGGCCGGGCGCAGTGGCTCATGCCTGTAATCCCAGCACTTTGGGAGGCCGAGATGGGCGGATCACGAGGTCAGGAGATCCAGACCATCCTGGCTAACACGGTGAAACCCCGTCTCCACTAAAATACAAAAAAAATTAGCTGGGTGTGTTGGGCCGGGCGCGGTGGCTCAAGCCTGTAATCCCAGCACTTTGGGAGGCCGAGACGGGTGGATCACAAGGTCAGGAGATCGAGACCATCCTGGCTAACCCGGTGAAACCCCGTCTCTACTAAAAAATACAAAAAACTAGCCGGGCGAGGTGGCGGGTGCCTGTAATCCCAGCTACTCGGAGGCTGAGGCAGGAGAATGGCGTAAACCCGGGAGGCGGAGCTTGCAGTGAGCTGAGATCCGGCCACAGCACTCCAGCCTGGGCGACAGAGCGAGACTCCGTCTCAAAAAAAAAAAAAAAAAAAAAAATTAGCCGGGTGAGGTGGCAGGCGCCTGTAGTCCCAGCTACTCGGGAGGCTGAAGCAGGAGAATGGCTTGAACCTGGGAGGCGGAGCTTGCAGTGAGCTGAGATTGCGCCACTGCACTCCAGCCTGGGCAACAGAGCCAGACTCCGTCTCAAAAAAAAAAAAAAAAAAAAAAAAAAAAAGTCTGGTTTGCTTCTGGGGAGGTGGTATTTCTGGAAAACAAGACCCTTTAAATACATTAATTTTTATCCCACTGTAATTGCTGTTTTCATCACATGAACTCTTGCAAATATATTTATTTATTTTTTAAGACAGAGGTTTGCTCTTGTTGTGCAGGCTGGAATGCAATGGCAAGATCCCCAGTTACTGCAATCTCTGTCTCCAAAGTTCAAGCGATTCTCCTACCTCAGCCTCCTGAGCAGCTAGGAATACCGGCATGTGCCACCACGCCCGGCTAATTTTTGTATTTTTAGTAGAGAAGGGGTTTCACCATCTTGGCAAGGCTGGTCTCGAATTCCTGACCTCAGGTGATCCACCCGCCTCAGTCTCCCAAAGTGCTGGGATTACAGGCATGAGCCACTGTGCCCGGCAATGTATTATTATTATTATTATTATTGTGTGTGTGTGTGACAGAGTTTTGCTCTTGTTAGGCAGACTAGAGTGCAATGGTGCAATCTCAGCTCACTGCAATCTCCGCCTCCTGGGTTCAAGCGATTCTCCTGCCTCAGCCTCCCGAGTAGCTGGTATTACAGGCATGTGTCACCACGCCCAGCTAAATTTTGTATTCCTAGTAGAGACAGGGTTTCACCATTCTGCTCAGCCTGGACTGGAACTCCTGACATCAGGTGATCCACTGCCTCGGCCTCCCAAAGTGCTGGGATAGAGGCGTGAGTCACTGTGCCCGGTCGCAAAATGTTTCTGACCAGTGTTTTCCATTGTAGTCTGCTTTCATATCTACATTTATCGTATTTATGTATTTATTTACTGAGACAGGGTCTCACTCTGTTTCCCAGGCTGGAGTGCAGTGGCATAATCACCACTCACTGCAACCTCTGCCTCCTGGATTCAAGCGATTCTCCTGCCTCGTTCTCCTGAATAGCTGGGGTTACAGGCACCTACCACCACGCCTGGCTAATTTATGTATTTTTAATAGAGGCAGGGTTTCATCAGGTTGACCAGGCTGGTCTTGAACTCCTGACCTCAAGTAACCCACCAGCCTCAGCCTCCCAAAGTGCTGGGATTACAGGCGTGAGCCACGGCACCTGGCCTATCACTCTTCTTTAATCATCTTTCTGTCACATATCAATACTACTAAATGACAACCAACTCAAATCCGTCATCCCATTCTTTCAACAAGGCGTGATTTTAAAGCCGTATTTCTTACTATATAGAGATATAATTAAACTTTGGGATTAGAATGTAAATAGGGTGCTATATTTATCTCCTAATATAGGAAAGATCTAGAAATGCATTCTTCAAGGCTCTTTTCTCCTCCTATCCTCAGTTACTCTTTTGGGTTAACCTGAAGCATCCATCTTACGAAAAAGTAAAATGTAGCCAGGTGTGGTGGCTCATGCCTGTAATCCCAGCACTTTGGGAGGCAGACGCGGGCAGATCACTTGAGGTCAGGAGTTGGAGACCAGACTGGCCAACATGGTGAAACCCTGCCTCTACTAAAAATACAAAAATTAGCCAGGCGTGGTGGTACATGCCTGTAATCCCAGCTACTCAGGAGGTTGAGGCAGGAGAATCACTTGAACCTGGGAGGCAGAGGTCGCAGTGAGCCAAGATTGTGCCACTGCCCTCCGGCCTGGGTAACAGAGCAAGACTGTCTCACACAAACAAACAAACAAACAAACAAAACCAACAACAAAAAAAGTAAAATGTATTTTTCTTTTTCTTCTTTGTTGTTGTTTTTGAGATGAAGTCTCACTCAGGCTGGAGTGCAGTGGTGTGATCTCGGCTCACTGCAGCCTCCACCTCTCGAGTTCAAGCAATTCCCCTGTCTCAGCCTCCTGAGTAGCTCAGACTACAGGCGCATGCCACCACACCTGGATAGTTTTGTATTTTTAGTAGGGACAGGGTTTCACCATGTTGGCCAGGCTGGTCTTGAACTCTTGACTTCAGGGGATCCACCTGCCTCACCCTCCCAAAGTGCTGGGATTACAGGCGTGAGCCACTGTGCCTGGCCTTTATTTTTATTATTCTAAAGAAAATTATTATGTTTTGAGACGGAGTCTCGCTCTGTTGCCCAGGCTGGAGTGCAGTGGCATGATCTTGGCTCACTGCAACCTCTGCCTCCCAGGTTCCAGCGATTCTCCTGTCTCAGCCTCCTGAGTAGCTAGGATTACGGGCATGCGCCATCATGCCCAGGTAATTTTTGTATTTTTAGTAGAGACAGGGTTTCACCATGTTGGTCAGGCTGGTCTTGAACTCCTGACCTTGTGATCTACCTGCCTCAGTCTCCCAAAGTGCTGGGATTACAGGCATGAGCCACTGTGCCTGGCCTCTCCTCTCTTTTTGTTTAAAGCCCAGCCCAGCCGTGGGTTTATACTCTCAAATACCTATGAGCGGCTGGGTGCGGTGGCTGATGCCTATACTCCCAACACTTTGGGTGGCTGAGACGGACGGATCACAAGGTCAAGAGAAAGAGACCATTCTGGCCAACATGGTGAAATCCCGTCTCTACTAAAAATACAAAAATTAGCTGTGCGTGGTGGTGTGCACCTGTAGTCCTGGCTACTCGGGAGGCTGAGGCAGGAGAATCACTTGAACCTGGGAGGTGGAGGCTGCAGTGAGCTGAGATCGTGCCACTGCACTCCAGCCTGGTGACAGAGTGAGACTCTGTCTCAAAAAACAAACAAAAACAAAAACAAAAAAAACCTATGAGTTGGATAAATTCCTCCCCTCCTGAGGTCCCAGGATAATTTGGGGCTCCTGGGCCTGTCAAAAAGTGACATTCTTTACTTACCACACATCAGGAACCCTGTACAGGGACTTTAGACAAGATATGAGGCCAGTTTTCCCAAGGGGCTTTAATTGGCTTTGTAAGTCTTATGGGAGATTCCTTTTATGGAACAGAGTTCTTTCAAAGCCAATTTAAAAAGCCTATGTGAAAAATTATCATTCTTGCTGCACTTTATACAAATAATCAGACCAAGTATAATAAACCCAATCTATTTTACCATGATTTGCCTTTAGTAAAAATGGGAGACTGGCCAGGCGCAGTGGCTCACACCTGTAATCCCAGCACTTTGGGAGGCCGAGGCAGGTGGATCACCCAAAGTCAGGCGTTCAAGACCATCCTGGCCAAAACAGTGAAACCCCATTTCTAGTAAAAATACAAAAATTAGCCAGACGTGGTGGCGCATGCCTGTAATCCCAGCTACTCCAGAGGCTGACGCAGGAGAATTGCTTGAACCCAGGAGACAAAGCTTGCAGTGAACCGAGATTGTGCCATTGGCCACTGCACTCCAGCCTAGGTGACAGAGTAAGACTCTGTCTCAAAAAAAACAAAACAAACAAAAAAAATTTCTAGTCTCATCAATCGTTTTTAAGTTTTTTTCTGCAATTTAGACTAACCCTGCTTATTCCTGTGAACCAACCAGTGATCTCTGGCTGCTGCTCAAAAGAAACAAAAGGGATGGGTAATGTAAAAATTTGGATCAATATTCTAATTCTGGGCACAATACTGGAATCAGCTAGTAACCCTAAATTAGCTTGGTTCCAACAGTTGCCCAGTTCACAGAAAACCTTCTTGTTTAGTTTACTTGGGACAGTTTTGCTTATTTTGCTTTACTGTTGTGGAGTATATTGCTGTTGTACTCTTTGTGTAGGAATGCAGGATAAGCCTGTTATGTTGTCTTAAACTGAACACTTTTTCATCTTCCAGATATCACCTTTTGTTGGAGTTATGAATAGCTCTCACCATATTGATGCTTTCTGACTGAGCTCCTCTCTGAACCCTTGAATACAAGAAACCCTAAGAGTCAGGCAGGAATATCATCACCCCTATTCAGCCTGAAAAAGTTACAGAAGATGGATCTTTATTCATTTGTAACCCCTAGGATTAAGGGCTCTCCAATAAAAGGGAGGGGAGAAGTGTCAGAGGTGTTTGAACCAGAGCAACTCCATCTTGAATAGGAGTTGGGTGAAATAAGGCTGAGACCTACTGGGCTGCATTCTCATTAAGACAATCTTTTTTTGTTTTATGTTTTTTTGGGGGGGTGTTTTTTGAGATGAAGTCTCTCTCTGTTGCCTAGGCTGGGGTCCAGTGGCACAATCTCAGCCCACTGCAACTTCTGCCTCCCAGGTTGTAGCGATTCTCCTGCCTCAGTCTCCTGCCCGGCTTTTTTTTTTTTTTTTGAGACGGAGTCTCGCTCTGTTGCCCAGGCTAAATGCAAGCTCCACCTCCTAGGTTCACGCCATTGTCCTGCCTCAGCCACTCAAGTAGCTGGGACTACAGGTGCCCACCACCACGCCCAGCTAATGTTTTGTATTTTTAGGAGAGATGGGGTTTCACCGTGTTAGCCAGGATGGTCTTGATCTCCTGACCTCGTGATCCACCCTCCTGGGCCTCCCAAAGTGCTGGGATTACAGGCGTGAGCCACCATGCCCGGCCAGTTTTTTGTATTTTTAGTACAGATGGAGTTTCACTCTGTGAGCCAGGATTGTCTCGATATCCTGACCTCTGCCCACCGCAGCCTCCCAAAGGGTTGGGATTACAGGCATGAGCCACCGCACCCGGCCCTTGTTTTGTTTTTTGAGACTGTCTCACACTGTTGCCCAGACTGTAGTGCAGTGGCATGATCTCGGCTCACCACAACCTCTGTCTCTAATGCTCAAGCAATTCTCCTGCCTCACCCTCCCGAGTAGCTGGGATTACAGGCACGTGCCACTACTGTCTGGCTAATTTTTGTATTTTTAGTAGAGACAGGGTTTCACCATGTTGGCCAGGCTGGTCTCGAACTCCTGACCTCAAGTGATCCACCCAAAGTGGATCTCTTGAAGTGGTGTGAGCCACCGTGCCCAGCCAGTTAAGGCATTCTTAGTCACAGGATGAGACAGGAGGTCAGCACGAGATACAGATCATAAAGACCTTGCTGATAAAACAGGCCACAGTAAAGAAGCTGGCTAAAACGCCACCAAAAGCAAGATGCTTTTGGTGACAAGAGGACAAGAGTAACCTCTGGTTGTCCTCTCTGCTACACTCCCACCAGTGCGATGCCATGGCAGTTTACAAAAGTCCCCAGCACTTTGGGAGGCTGAGGCCGGCACCTCATGAGGTCAGGAGATCGAGACCATTCTGGCTAACACAGTGAAACCCCGTCTCTACTAAAAATACAGACAAAAAAAATTAGCCGGGCTTGGTGGCGGGCGCCTGTAATCCCAGCTACTCCGGAGGCTGAGGCAGGAGAATGGCGTGAACCCAGGAGGCGGAGCTTGCAGTGAGCTGCGATCACGCCACTGCACTCCAGCCTGGGCGACAGAGGGAGACTCTGAGACTCCATCTCAAAAAAAAAAAAAAAAAAAGAGGAGGCATGTTTAGCATATAATCACCATAAAAATACTGCCCATGGAGTAGCCGTTCTTTATTCTTTTACTTTCTTTTTTAGCCAGAGACTCCTTTGTCACCAGGCTGGAGTACAGTGGCGTGATCTTGGCTCACTGCAGCCTCCGCCTCCCGGGTTCAAGTGATTCTCCCGCCTCAGCCTCACGAGTAGCTGGACTACAGATGCCCGCCACCATGCCCAGCTAATTTTTGTATTTTTATTAGAAACGGGGTTTCACCATGTTGGCCAGGCTGGTCTCGAACTGCTGACCTCGTGATCTGCCCGCCTCAGCCTCCCAAAGTGCTGGGATTACAGGCATGAGCCACTGTGCCCAGCCTTCCTTTACTTTCTCAATCGACTTGCTTTCACTTAAAACAAAACAACAAAAAACAAACAAAAAAACCCATAGCATTTTGAGGGGAACTATGTGCCATTCTCCCAGTACCTTGTCAATGCTGTTTCCGGCAGGTGGTCAATACTTGCCTGGTGGCCCATCGACCAGACAAGAGATGAAGCCTGATACACCAGAAAACAGTCTGGGCACTTCTGACTCCTTGACTCCCAACAACTAACAATATTCTCCCTTGCTGGCTGTACCTCCACCTTCCCTATACATAAACTGAGGAAACAAAATCTGTCTCACTTGCCTTCTAGGATTTTGGAGATGAATAAAATAAATCCCAGTGCTTTGGGAAGCCAAAGTAGGAGGATCACTTGAAGCCAGGAATTCGAGCCCAGCTGGGACAACACAGAGGGACTCTGTCTCTACAAAAATACAAAAATAAAAAAATTAGCAGGGTGTGGTGGCCCATACCTGTAGTCCTAGCTATTCAGGAGGCTAAGGCGGGAGGATCGCTTGAGCCCAGGAGTTTGAGGCTGCGATGAACTATGATCACTGCACTCCAGCCTGGGTGACTGAGCAAGACCCTGTCTCTAAAAATAAAAATAAATAAAAAATAAAAAAAGATGGAAAAGAACCTACATATGTCAGTCGGGGATGGAATAAAGTACTGAGCAAGACCCTGTCTCTAAAAATAAAAATAAATAAAAAGATTGAAAAGAACCTAAATATATATCAATAGGGGATTGGATAAAGTATGTTTGTTTGTTTGTTTGAAATGGAGTTTTGCTCTTGTTGCCCAAGCTGGAGTACAATGGTATGATCTCGGCTCACTGCAACCTCCGCCTGCCGGGTTCAAGCCATTCTCTTGCCTCAGCCTCCTGGGTAGCTGGGATTACAGGCGTGTGCCACCACACTGTGCTAATTTTTTGTATTTTTAGTAGAAATGGGGTTTCACCATGTTAGCCAGGCTGGTCTCGAACTCCTGACCTCAGGTGATCCACCCTCCTCGGCCTCCCAAAGTGCTGGGATTACAGATGAGAGCCTCCACGCCCAGCCTGTTTGTTTTTTAAAGAGACAGGGCCTCACTCTGTGGTCCAGGCTGGAGTGCAGTGGCGCAATCACAGCTCACTGCAGCCTCGACCTCCTGGGCTCAAGCGATCCTCCCACCTCGGCTTCCCGAGTAGCTGGGACCACCAGTGGGCACTACCACGCCCAAATGATTAAAAACTTTTTTTTTCTTTTTTTCTCTGCACAGACAGGGGTCTCCCTATTTTGCCCAGGCTGGTCTAGAACTCCAGGGCTCAAGGGATCCTCCCACATCAGCTTCCCAAAATGCTGGGATTACAGGCGTGAGCCACTGCGCCCGGCCAAAACCTTTCAATAAGTGTGTGTTTTAATAATTCATGAAGTGCTTGAGCTCTTGACAACAAAGTATTCTATTATCCAAGGGTAATTAATTACTTTATTTAAGAATTTGGATGGGTTTTTTGTCCTTACTGTCATCAAAGCAGGTGTGAAAATACATGTCTAAGAACATCTCTACTGGATTGGGTGGACCAAGTGATTAAATGAATGGATGGCCAAAATTTTGTTACATTGTTGATAGTAAGCCATAGATTGTCCTTTTCCAAAGACAATGGGGTGGGGGGACCCTCTAGAGAGAAAGCCCTTTCGGGAAAAGGGAGAGGAATGGGATGACCTCTGGCTCAAGGAAGTATGTGAGAACAGGAGACAGCCAACGGAAAGGAGAATTGCAGTGGAAGAATCTATGTTTCTTTTAGTATTGCTCAAGTCCCCACTGGGCGGCCAGCTGTACAAACAACTGTGAAAGAAGCGGAGTCGAGGCCGGGAGCGTGGCTCACGCCTGTAATCCCAGCACTTTGGAAGGCCAAGGTGGGCGGATCACCTAAGGTGAGGGGTTCGAGACCAGCCTGGCTAACATGGTGAAACCCTGTCTCTATTAAAAATATACAAAAATTAGCTGTGCAAGGTGGCACACGCCTGTAATCCCAGCTACTCGGGAGGCTGAGGCAGGAGAATCACTTGAACCCGGGAGGCGGAGGCTGCAGTGAGCTGGAGGTTGCAGTAAGCCGAGATCGCGCCACTCCCTCTAGCCTGGGTGACAGAGCGAGACTCAGTCTTAAAAAAAAGCAAAAAAGCAGAGGCGGGACCCATACTGCTCTCGTTCAGATTACCGAGTTCACTAGTTATCTTTCAGGTCATTATTAGGGTCAGAGAATGAGGGTCGCCGTTTCCCTCTCTATCATAAACCCTACAGTTCCTCACACCAATGTCTGTCTGAAAGATGGGAACCAATTTGGGGCAGGGAGCCAAACTCAGCCTCTGGCGACAGGCCTCGGCTCCGGCACCGCCTCGCCCCCTAGTGGTCACCTCCGCGGCCTGGGCTTCCCTTGGTCCAGCTCCCCAGCCCCAGGTCTTACACCCACCCCCTTCTTCACCTCCTTCCAGTCCCCTCCCCTTCCTCCCCACAGCATCCCCTTCCTCTCCGTCCCCCTCCCCCAGCTGCCCCCGCTTCGGTGACGGAGAGCCGCGCGGTCCGCACCCAGAAGTCCGAGGCTGGGCTGGGAAGCGGTGTGACTTCTCACGGCACTCTCCTTTCCAGCCCTGACGCCCCCCGGAGTCCACACATCTCTTCTTTCCCCTCACCTCCTCGTCCGGGACGCTGCCGGCCGCGCTTCCACGGAGCCCGCCAGTTTAGTCCCGTTTCCTTCTCTAGTTAAGACTGCCTGTCAAGGACGGTTACTTTTTGCCCTTTTCATGTGTGCATGTTTTGGGGGGCCTTTAACCCCCCCTCGTGGAGAAACAGAGGCAAGGAAATGGCGGACCCGGAAATGAAGACGCCGCGAGTAAGATTTCTGGCGGAGGAATCTGTGAAGGGAAAATGATCAGAAAACCCATACTCTCATTCGGACAGAAAGATGATGCATCCCCGAGGCTCATCGCATATCTGCTGAGGAACTTCTGAGGTGGAAAAGTGCGTCACCGAGGCATCCTAGGCAGGACTATTTAACGGGGCGGAGGACTGCTGGTTACGTGTCTTGCGCGTCTGAATAGTTCCAGCAGGGGACGGAGCCCGGGGCTCGTGTTGGCGCCAAGAACCTGGAGAACCGCTGAGGGAGACTCGGATCGTGCATCAGTCCTGCAGTTTGCGTCTTAACTCTTGGCTGCTTCTTCCGGGTCCTGAGCGGCCAGGTTTAGGTTGACAGGAAAGCCTCACTTCCTTATCCCAAACCTCGGCTGCAGCTGTTTGGGACGTTCCTGGCTTTGTTTGTGAATTGGGTTCTGGTGCCTGATGGACACATTTTTCCAGTTACAGCCCGAATGTAAGGACCCCAGAGCCAAGCTGTCCGTGCAAACAGTGAAACAAATAACTGAGTCATTTCTTTTCTTTCTTTATTATTTTTTTTTGAGACGGAGTCTCGTTTAGTCCGTCGCCCAGGCTGGAGTGCAGTGACGCCATCTCGGCTCACTGCAACCTCCGCCTCCCGGGTTCAAGTGATTGACCTGCCTCAGCCTCTCCCCACGCTGGGCTAATTTTTGTATTTTTAGTAGAGACGGCGTTTCACCGTGTTGGCCAGGCTGGTCTCGAACTCCTGACCTAAAGTGATTCGCCCGCCTCGGCCTCCCAAAGTGCTGGGATTACAGGCGTGAGCCACCGCGCCCGGCCTGAGTCATTTCTTTTTGGAGGCCTGCAAGAGGATGGAACATGAGTTTGCAAATCCATTTAGTCATTTTATTTACCAGTTGATCCCTGTCCCCACCCACCAATTGCCATGACTGAAGGACTCTGAAGGGGCCTTTCAAAACTCAGTAAAAATAGAAAAGGACGCACTGCTTATCCTTCCTGGCCCCATTCTCCGTTAGATTGGGACGGTCTTTAGATGTGGGGTTTTCATGGCCTAGAGGGAGGATTTGCCTTTTTTTCTCTCTCGGGGACTTCTCTAGATCATCCTTATTTATGATACACTGCCCAATGCTGTCCTATCCATATTGGTATTTACAGTTTCTCTTGAGAGTTGGAGTCTTGTCTCATTCCCGTTTACATTCTTTTGGCTCAGTGCTTTCCTATAGTAGGCACACAAAAACCAGAAATTAAGCAGATAACGTATTTGAGTGAATTCGTTTATCTTGTTAGGCACCTAGGAGAATTATTACCTGAAATATGTTGGTAGTCAGTGGGCAAGCAGAAGAGTGGTTGTAGCTGTCTCCCTACTTTTCTAATTTTAAGTTGATTTTGCCCTTTCATTATTTATCTGTTCAATGCGACGTTCACCATTTAATGTCTAAATGCTATTCAAATCATTCTTCCTCTAAGTTGAATATTATTATAGAAAGATAAAATGAGGCCGGGCTCAGTGGCTCACGCCTGTAAATCCCAGCACTTTGGGAGGCTAAGGCGGGCAGATCACCGGAGGTCAGGAGTTCGAGACCAGCCTGGCAATATGGTGAAACCCCATCTCTATGAAAAATACAAAAATTAGCCGGGCCTGGTGGCAGGCCCCTGTAATCCCAGCTGCTTGGGAGGCTGAGGTGGGAGGCCCCCTTGACCCCGGTGGGTGGAGGTTGCAGTGAGCAGTGATTGCGGTGCTGCACTCCAACCTGGGTGACAGAGCAGGACCCTGTCTCAAAAAATAAAAAATAAAAAGATGTATAAGCTGAGTGTGAAAGCAAGGCTAATTTCTCAGATTTCTATGGCTTCCCTTGTGAAGAGAGAGAAAACTAGACTCCAGTCCTGGGATTGAATGTTTTTATTAAATAAATGAGTTAAATGGCAGCACAAATCAGCAACAATAATTTTGGAAGGATTGGGGACAAGATGCAGAGTCAGAATGTAATTGTTCATTTCAGGGTCTCAATGTAGCTGAACTGTGCCCACTGATTAGTTTTACATATTGCAAATGCAGGAGGTAAGGCTAAAATACTAAGGACTTACGCCGTTCAGAAGATTGTATTGAAACCTTAAAAACTATAATAATAGTAGGAATGCATATTAAGATTTGATAACTTTCTTTAGCTAGAGTTTTCAACCCACCGGAGCAAAGCTGTAAAGTGAGTAGGGTTGAAGAAGGGATACTCTTGAGAAAAGAAATTAGCTGCTCCTAAAATGATTCAGTTATTTTCCCTATTTTCATTTTCCATAATATTTCCTCCTGTTTTATACCTCCAACTACCTTCCTGATTTCTCTGAGGAAGAAAAAGAATATAAGAAAGAGCAGGATCAAAAAAAAAAAAAAAGCATGAGACTTAATCACTTTAGCCTTTCATAGCAGATAACTTCAGATTAAAACTTCCGAGGTTTTCATCACCCCTTAAAGAAATATTTGTATTTACCGGCCTAGAGCAGGAAATTAGGAAGGTTTAAAGAATCTCTGAAGCTGATTAAAATACAGTCAAAAATCAGTCTTCCATTTTGCACTACTATACTACTTTCAGGTGTCCCCAGTCAGGCCTAGTTTCTGGAGTTAATATTTGGGGGGGAAGGAGGAATCCCTGTGACCCAGTACTCCACTGCTTGAACCATTTACTTTGTGACTTGAGGGCTTTTGAGAGAAATGGAGTAGACAGATAAATAAATACATAGAACTCAACTCTGGCAGATTCATCAGCACCACCAACACAATAGAGAGAGAAGATTAAAATGGGAAAGGAGTGGAAAGGAAGGGGCTTGAGAGGGAAGACAATGAGGGCAAGGTGGTGGGAGAGAGAAGTCTTGGCCTTAGAGCAAGTCCAGTTCGAAGGAGTGGATGCTGGCAATGGGAGCTCTCCAGAAGTTGAAGGTGCTGTACTCAAGGAGGCCATCACCTTCAGGGTTTTTCTCCTGGTCTGCTGCAGTTGCTGGCCCGATCATTTTGCCAACGCTGCTGTCTTTTATCTTGTAGGTGGCTGTATCTGACAGACCCAGGCCTTCCAGCTCCGACAGATCCAGTTCTGGGATGGGCATCCTCCAGAAAAGAAAGGAGCTGTACTGGCTACTCACAGGGTCCCTCATAGCTTCCTAGAAAGAAACCACTTGTCAGTTTTCATGCTACAGCAACTTCTTTGTGGTCCATGGCCTTTCCTTGCTTAGATACTCCACATACTGGTAAAAAGGAATTTCTTTTTAGAAAATTGTATATCTTCCAAGCCCACCAGTAAAAAGGAATTTGAGGAGGAAAGAAAAAGAAGCTCAACATCCCCAATTACCTCTGGAGATAATCCAAGTTCCCTTGGACAAGCTTCAGAAACCCTTTATTATGAATTTCTACTATTTTCTAAACTTCTTCCCATTTGGAATGACTTATTCACCATCTATTGCATCAAATTGATCTTGGGTCTGATTTTCAAGGCCTTCCAAAACCTAGCCCATTCTTCCCAGCGGTGGTATAGCCTCTGTTAGAGTTATGCTCATTCCTGTCTTGCTTAACTCTCTCCATTCTCCACCTTAAAATACTTTCCATGTTTCAGCCAGGTGCGGTGGCTCATGTGTGTGATCTCAGAACTTTGGGAGGCAGAGTGGGTGGATCACTTGAGGCCAGGAGTTCAAGACCAGCCTGTCCAACATGGGGAAACCCTGCCTCTACTAAAAATACAAAAAATTAGCCAGGCATGGTGGCTCATGCCTGTAGTTCCAGCTACTAGGGAGGCTGAGGCACAAGAATTGCTGGAATTCAGCAGGGTGAGGTTGCAGTGAGCCTTCCAACCTGAGCAACAGAGCAAGATTCTGTCAAAAAAAAAAAAAAAAAAAAAAACTTTCCACATTTCAGGACTCCATTCAAGAGCTCAGTGGCTCACACCTGTATTCCCAGCACTTTGGGAGGCTAAGGCAGGCAGATGGCTTGAGACCAGGAGTTCCAGACCTGCCTGGGCAACATGGTGAAACTCCGTCTACAAAAAATACAGAAAATTAGCCGGGCCTGGTGGTGCACGCCTGTAGTCCCAGCTACTTGGGAGGCTGAGTGGGAGAATCACTTGAGCCTAGGAAGCAGAGGTTCCAGTGGGCTGAGATTGTGCCACTGCACTCCAGCCTGGGGAATAGAGTGAGACCCTGTCTCAAAAACAAAAAAAACCTCCACGTCTATAGAGGAACCCCCATTCCCCTAGCCCAAACTCCTATTATACTTAAAAATACTTGACTTCCTCCTCCTGACTTTGGTTTAATAGCTCATAGTATGTGTGAAAAGGCCTTCCATGACTTTTCTGCTTTCTGTTTTCCTTCTTGCCTTCTAAACTCTACTATAAACTCACCTCTTCCAGATAACTTCCTTAAACTTACTCAGCTTCATCTACTCTATATCCTCTAGCATCTCCCCCAACACCCTGTAGAGTTTTACCTAACTCCATCAGTTTGGGATTATAGATCACTGTTACTGTATTTTATGTATAGGGATGGTGTTATTGCTTTCTGAATGGGGAAACGCAAAGGGCAGTAGAGAGCAAGCTAGAATCTGAGAAAAAGAAAAAGCTCTTTGACAAACTGACTCCTTTTCTTACAACCAGACTATGTATAAAAAACTGCTCAAACAGTCCCTGAGTGTTTGGTAGAGCTATCTTGCAATTTAAAAAGCTAAAGGAAATTTTATGAAATATTAACTCAAAAGGCCTAAAATCTCTATGTCATTGACCCAGAGACATGTACACAGGGTACAAAATATATTCAAGAAAGACATGCATGCAAGCATATGTGGCATTAAAATCAAGTCAAGAACATAAAGTAAGACTACACAGAAAATTGAAGTTAAAATACTATTCACTAATGTAAATAGTAAAGAAATTTTTGATTTAATGTATAAATTTAATTATCAAATACTCCAAATTTTGCAAAAGGTTCCTTTTTTGGCTAGCTTCCCCTTCCCCTCCACAAATGCTCTCCATCCCTACTTCATCTATTTTTACATCTATTATTATCTTAAATGGTATCATTTACTTAAATGGTTTCGACAGTGCCTTGTACCACAATATATGTTCAATAAATGCTTCCTACTATCCTTCATTTTAAATTATCCAGGTATTTTAGGCAAAGGCAATTTCTAATTTTCACTCTGTTCTTAGAGATACATGATTAGCAAATATATAGATTAGAAAGATACATCTCTTGGAGCCACACAGACACACCCAAATATCCTTTGTCCAGACCCTTTGTGGGCATCCAAGGCCTACTCAACAGGGCCTTGCTGTGTCATGCTGCCACTACGGGGAAGGGGGAAAGACAAGGTGGTGGTAGAGGGGAGCGGAAGCTCTCTGGCTCTCTGGCATCTCATAATGTGTGCCTCAGTCAGAGCTTGGATTTTCCTATTAGCATTCCCCCACCAATTCCACTGAGCTGCAAATAATCATTCTTTTCCAGAATCTGTCCCCATACCTAGGAGATTCCCCAAGGATAAAAACCAGTCTACCTTCTCTGTACACGAGTGCTGGGCTTTCTACACAAAGACATTCAAGGCTGCTGATTAACTTTCCCTCACTATTTAATACCTTGCCATTCCCATATATTAGCCCACAGGTAAGCCTTAACAATCCATTTCTCTCTAGCCTACTCTCCTTCAGAACAAAACCCAGGTGCTAGAAGAACTTTCCTGGCCAGGCGCAGTGGCTCACGCCTATAATCCTAGCACTTTGGGAGGCAGAGGCAGGCAGATCAGGAGGTGAGAAGTTCAAGACCAGCCCAACCAACATGGTGAAATCCTGTCTCTATTAAAAATACAAAATTAGCCAGGTGAAGTGGCGCATGCCTGTCATCCCAGTTATTTGGGAGGCTGAGGCAGGAAAATTGCTTGAACCTGGGAGACGGAGGTTGCAGCGAGGCAAGATCTCGCCATTGCACTCCAGCCTGGGCAACAAGAGTGAAACTCCATCTCAAAAAAAAGTAATAATAAATAAGTAACTTTTCTATGCTGTAATAGGGGTCTCTTTTCTCTGATCCCAATGCTGGAGTATACTGATGATAATGAGAGCAAATGGATTGGAAATCCATTTGGATTTAAAGTAAAGTTCAGATTGGAAGAAGGTCTCTTAACAGAATCAGATACTCTTCTGTGCATTAATGGATCTATCACTTTCTCTACTCATTCTACCCAAGCCGTGCCTGATATTATATGACTATTACAGCTGCCTACAGCCTCCATCCTGCTACTTACTTTTTTTTTTTTTTTTTTTTTTTTTTTTTTTGAGACGGAGTCTCGCTCTGTCGCCCAGGCTGGAGTGCAGTGGCGCGATCTCGGCTCACTGCAAGCTCCACCTCCCGGGTTCCCGCCATTCTCCTGCCTCAGCCTCCTGAGTAGCTGGGACTACAGGCGCCCGCCACCGCGCCCGGCTAATTTTTTGTATTTTTAGTAGAGACGGGGTTTCACCGTGGTCTCGATCTCCTGACCTTGTGATCCGCCCGCCTCGGCCTCCCAAAGTGCTGGGATTACAGACTTGAGCCACCGCGCCCGGCCCATCCTGCTACTTACTAGCCAAGGGTCAAGAAACATTAGTTGTGGCCGGGTGCGGTGGCTCACGCCTGTAATCCCAGCACTTTGGGAGGCCGAGGCGGGCGGATCACGAGGTCAGGAGATCGAGACCATCCTGGCTAACACGGTGAAACCCCATCTCTACTAAAAATAAAAAAAATTAGCCGGGCGTGGTGGCGGGGTGCCTGTAGTCCCAGCTACTCGGGAGGCTGGGGCAGGAGAATTATGTGAACCTGGGAGGCGGAGCTTGCAGTGAGCTGAGATAGCACCACTGCACTGCAGCCTGGGTGAAAGAGCAAGACTCTGTCGCAAAAAAAAAAAAAAAAAAAAAAAAAAAAAGCATTAGTTGAAATGTTCCCAAAGGAGCAGAAAGAACATTCTACCGCCTCCAAAAACAACCCCAAGTTTCAAAAGGCCTTTCTCCAACACACCCTATTGGGTCTCACCAGGTCAGAGACTCCTAAGTGATGGCCTTAAATGGTTCCAAAATGTTCCAGTATAGCGTGAAATGACTGTACCAAGGCAGAAAAAGAAAGTGTTAATCTAGAACACAGTGATGTGTGAGAGTGTGGGGGCTTCAGGAATGGTGAGTGGGTAGGCTAGGATGTTTTTAATGTTAAAAGTGAATTCTGCGTTGTTCTTTTTCTTCTTAGTTTAAGTTCCAAAATAAACCCTGGGAACTGAGCATTACTCAGCAGAGAAGCTGCTTAGAAGAAGGGTGATGCAGGGATTGGAGCAGGGTGGGGGAGCATGTTGGAAAGGTGAGGTCATCATCCTATGATATTCAACTCTGATAATCTCCATAGTACTTTGCTGAGATGTGCACAGAAAGAGAGCTAAAAAAAAAAATGGTTGTATCCATTAACCAACCTCCCCCTGCTTAAATCTGGGACTACAGAGATCCTAAGAAGCATACCCTAGGAGTCAGTACTGTTACGGACTTGTGGCTACAGGGATTCTTACTGTTACTAGTTATTTCCCCAGCTAGCTGGGTTGTTTTCTCTCTCCTCCCTGACAAGTCTTCTCCAGAACGAGCTTAGTATAATGCAAGGCACATTATAGGCTCTTTGAAAAATAGAATCATGGGGCTGGGTGCAATGGCACACACCTGTAATCGCAGCACTTTGGGAGGCCGAGGTGGGTGGATCACAAGGTCAGGAGTTTAAGACCAGCCTGGCCAAGATAGTGAAACCCCGTCTCTACTAAAAATACAAAAATTAGCTGGGCACGGTGGCAGGTGCCTGTAATCCCAGCTACTCGGAGGGCTGAGGCAGGAGAATCGCTTGAACCCGGGAGGCAGAGGTTGCAGTGAGCCAAGATCGCACCAATGCACTCCAGCCTGGGCGACAGAGCGAGACTCCAACTAAAAAAAAAAAAAAAAAAAAAAGAATCATGGGAGGAAAAATCACAGAATTTTAAAACTAGAAGACATCTTAGAAATTAATGGGAAGACTTCCAGCCAGTTTCTATAGAATCCAGGTCTCATAATTCCCAATCTGATCCCTTTTTGTGTTGTACATGGATAGTTGCCAACAGTTTTATATAAACCTATACCAGTATTCCCAAAACTTAAAATAATTCTTAGTTGCTGAAGAATAGATATTCCGTAGGTTAGGTGATTGTTCCTATAATTGTGATCTGAATGGGGAAAAGCAAAGGGCAGTAGGGAGCAAGCTAGAATCTGAGAAAAAGAAAAAGCTCTTTGACAAACTGACTCCTTTTCTTACAACCAGACTATGTATAAAAAACTGCTCAAATAGTCCCTGAGTGTTTGGTAGAGCTATCTTGCAATTTAAAAAGCTAAAGGAAATTTTATGAAACATTAACTCAAAAGGCCTAAAATCTCTATGTCATTGACCCAGAGACATGTACACAGGGTACAAAATATATTCAAGAAAGACATGCATGCAAGCATATGTGGCATTAAAATCAAGTCAAGAACATAAAGTAAGACTACACAGAAAATTGAAGTTAAAATACTATTCACTAATGTAAATAGTAATGACATTTTTTATTTAATACAGTATGGATTTAATTATCAAATACTCCAAATTTTGCAAAAGGTTCCTTTTTTGGCTAGCTTCCCCTTCCCCTCCACAAATGCTCTCCACCCCTACTTCATCTATCTTTACATCTATCATTATGTTAAACGGTATCATTTACTTAAAGGGTTTCGACAGTGCCTTGTACCACAACATATGTTCAATAAATGCTTCCCACTAACCTTCATTTTAAATTATCCAGGTATTTTAGGTAAAGGCAATTTCTAATTATCACTCTGTTCTTAGATATACATGATTAGCAAATATATAGATTAGAAAGATACATCTCTCTCGGAGGCACACAGACACACCCAAATATCCTTTGTCCAGATCCTTTGTGGGCATCCAAGGCCTACTCAACAGGGCCTTGCTGTGTCATGCTGCCACCATGGGGAATGGGGAAAGACAAGGTGGTGGTGGTGGTAGAGGGGAGCGGAAGCTCTCTGGCATCTCATAATGTGTGCCTCAGTCAGAACTTGGATTTTCCTATTAGCATTCCCCCACCAATTCCACTGAGCTGCAAATAATCATTCTTTTCCAGAATCTGTCCCCATAGCTAGCTCCTGTGGGCTATACTGATTTCACCATGGAATCAGGCAGTTCTCCAACACAGAGGCCCCCACCTTTCCTACCCCAGGCTGCCTCTTTCTTTGGAGCAAAGATTTGAGGTGGAGTGAAAGAGATGGTCCAAAGAAAGGTCAGGATTACACTGAACATTATCCCATATAACCCCCTCCCAAACTCCCTCCTACAGAGAAACATAGAACACTACGGAAAAAAATTGCAAGTATAGGGAAGTAGAGGGCAGAGAGATACAGTAGGACTAAAGATTCATCAAATAGCTGGTAGAACAAATTATGGTTTGAAAAGGAAGATAAGTAGACTGAATACATTAAATACACAGGACAATAAATTACAGAAAAGGATATCTGAAATAAGGAGGTAGGTGCTGAGAAATAACTACATGTAAATTGTTAGAAATTAATGGTCTGTACAAGGTAACAAGGCATGGATGCTGTGAAGAAATAACTACCCATTGTTCATAGCGCCCCCTTCTCTCCTCTTCAGCTGTCCCCCACCTTATGTGGGGTCTTTCAATCTAACCATAAGCAGCCGCTCTTCTATCTTTGCAGCCCCCTGCCCCCCTCCCTCAGTTTGGTTTACCTGTTATCAATCAATTACTGGCGTGTTCCAAAGATGGAGGGAGTGCCTCGGGGGCTCCGGGATCTGTGCCGGGCTGGAGAAATACAAAGCTGTTGGAGCTTTGACGGCTTTGTCTTCTCACTCCTTTTCCCTCTTCAGTGACTGAGTCTGTCAGTTAGCTCTCCCCCTGCAATGCAGCCCCTCCTAAGAAGGGCGGAAGGATTTCCCCGCCCCCTCCTGCCTGACTCGGCTAATTCAAATGATAGGTTCCAGAACACTTGAGGGAAAGAGACGATTAAAGCGTCTCCGTAGGCTCATTGGTCTGCGCTATTATTCCCGATCTCCTCCAGCATCCCCGTGCTGACTAGGGGCGCAATGAATGAGCAGTTAATTGCCCTCTAATTTTAGGTCCTCTAATTTATGGACTTGAAATCTTAACTCTAGACTACAATGGAAAGTAGTGTTCCTCTCTTCTACAATTTAAGGACTTCAGGTTACAAGGTATTTTTAAGAATCATATTTTTCCACCCGTTCTCCCAATCCCTGATCCTCCCGACTCGCCTCTCTACCCTCACAATGGGTAAATAAACCTAGTCCTATTCCATTTTGGGTAGAGCACAGAAGAGATTTGGGGTGGGGGGGCGTGCTTCTGCGAATCTCTGAACTTGGTTAGGTCTCGGGGTTTGGGGGGCTCCGCTTCGTTTTGCCCCGAAATGCCTGGCGCGCAAAGGGAACTTGAGATTTCAGGGGCCCCAGCTTGGGTACCAGGCCCTCATCTACGTGTCCGCATTCTCCGGTTCTCCCCTCAGGGGCGGCGGCCTTGGGGGGCTGCAGAGGCACCCTCCCACGCCTCGCACAGTGCAGTGCCTCCGCAGTCCAGAGGGGAGCTGTGCGCTCGGCTCCGAGCCGGACGGGTTTCGTAATCGCGTCGCCGCCGCTTCCGCCCTCAGCCGGCCCCACCTCTGCCGGCTCGTCCTGGGCTCCCCCACCGGGCCGCAGAGCTAGCCCGGGAAGCCCACACTGGCGGCCACGGAGCAGAGCCCCTCACCCCCGCCAGCTGTAGCTGAACGTCTGGATACCGGAGAAGAGCAGGTGAGGCCGTGCAGTTGGTCCCCCAGCCCGCCCGCCGCGCCGGCAGGGCCAGGCGGAGACACACCGGATGCGGGGTGTGGGGAAGGCGGATGTCTTGGGCTGCAGAGATGCTGGGGCGTTGGGAACGGGGTGCGCGCCCGGGGTGGCCGTCCTCATCCACCCTCCTGGGGTGCGCAGGCTGAGGCCGCTGAAGAGTAGAAGGAAAAGAAGGAACTGGAATGTTGGGGTGGGGGTGGGAAGGAGAGGGTCCGAAAGATTCCCAGGGAGGTCCCAATCCGGTTAAGGGTTGGGAAGAGCAGAGAACTTCTGGGTAGAGTTGGGTAGTAGGGGGAGACAGATAATGGAATCTGAGTGATTGAATATATTTGGGGAGGGGAGGCTTAGGGCCTAGCCCTCTTTCCTCTTAAGCCCCCAGAAGACCTTTCCTGGGGAAGGGGAAGGTTGGGGCTGGGCCTGTCACTTGGCTGAAATATGGAGTCCACTCCACTTCTCCAGAGCCCCTCCGCAGCCCTCCATGTCTAGGGGTCTGCACACAGGGACCAGCTGCTGCCCCGGGCTTCCAGCCAGAATTGCCCATTCCATTCTCTCGATTCTTTCTTTCTCTGCAGCTGCTTCATGTGAGGGCTTGTCAGGCCGCGGGTTGGAGGCCTTAGGGCCAGAGGCGGTGGGACCGGGTGAACCGGTTTGGGGCCCGAATGGGACCAGAGAACTAGCCTGTACATCCTTCCTCCCTGGCACCTCTTTCCTAACCCTTCTGCTCACCTCCCAACAGCTTTGAGACCCTCAAGTCCTAGTGTGATCTTGGTGGGGGTGGGGGGTGGCTTTCCCGGTTCCATATTTCACTCTTGCCATTTGGAACTCAGAGAGGCCGAGTTCTGAGCACCAAGGACGTGGCCTTATGCGGTCTAATCCTCATCCCTCCTGTTGATTTCTCAGCCCCTTCCCTACCCACTGTGGGGTTGGATTCGGTGGCTCTTCCGCCTGGGCTGACCAGCTCAGGACTTCATTTTTCCTGAACCCACTCTCTTCTGGCTGCTTTAAAGAAGAGTGGCCGCCAGTGGCTCTTACTTCCTTTTTTGGCTTTGTTCCCATCCCCCCTTCCCTGCGCTACCATCACATTCACCCTGACCTGTCTTCACACCCTGACCCCACCCTCAAGTTTCAGAGACCCTAATGTCCTAGGGAATGGAATTTCCTGGTCACATCTCGTCATCATTGGTCATTTCATGCCAAGTCCCACACACACACTTTCCCTCCACCCAGCTCTGGTCAGGTCCCTGGAAAAGAAACAGAAATGGCCTTGTTCTCTGCACTGCCCCTTTCCCTCTCTCCTCCTCCCCCTCTCTTCTCCTCTTCGCTCCCAGCACTATCCACCTCTGTCCCTCAGCTTTGAGCAGGGCAGGAGATGTTGAGGGAGAGTCCAGTCACAGTACAGCCTGCCTGCTGGTGTTGGGGGTTTCCTCTAATTCTTCATTTTCCCCCAACCCTTACCACCTGCCACCACCACCATCAGGATAAACCCTATGACTGACTCACTGACGTCCCACTGACCACAGCTCTCCTCTCTGGACAGCTGTGTTTTAGCTTCCGCTCCTTCTGGTTACTCCTCCCTTCCAGTGGTGAGAAGGGAAGTAAGAGAAAGCCTAGCCTCCTGGGTTCTCCCTTCCCCTAGACGCTGCATTTGAGTGTTTGTGTGATCTCATCTCAAGGCTGTTAAAAAACCTCTCTTTATGTGTGTATGTGTGTTGTTGTTTTTTTTTTTTTGTATTTGAGACAGGGTCTTGCCCTGTCACCCAGGCTGGAGTGCAGTGGTGCAAACATGGCTCACTGTAGCCTCCAACTCTTGGGCTCAAGTGATCCTCCTGCCTCAGCCTCCCCAGTACCTGGGATGACAGGCGCATGCTACTACACCCTGCTATCTTGTTTTTTTGTTTTGTTTTGTTTTTTTGAGGTGGAGTTTCGCTGTTGTTGCCCAGGCTGGAGTGCAATGGCATGATCTTGGCTCACTGCAACCTCCGGTTCAAGCAATTCTCCTGCCTCAGCCTCCCAAGTAGCTGGGATTACATGCATGCGCCACCACACCCAGCTAATCTTTTATATTTTTAGCAGAGATGAGGTTTCACCATGTTGGCCATGCTGGTCTCAAACTCCTGACCTCAGGTGATCCGCCCGCCTTGGCCTCCCAAAGTGCTGGGATTATAGGCGTGAGCCACCACGCCCGGCCTATCTCTTGTTTTTAAATCAGTCTGGGGTGCCAAAGCATCAGTGTTCCTGGCCTGGAAGAAAGGGAGATTCCTGTTCATGTTAAAGTGTCGTATTTATGAAACTCCCCTTTTTGGAATCTTTGAGGTTGTCTGTACTATAGGACTGGGGAAATGCAAGTGAGTCTAAGAAGAAACCCAGATGTGTCCTACCCTGGCTGGCAGTAGTGAGAAGGGAGGAAGTTCTTCCCTGGACACTAGTACTATTGGAAAGTTCCTTGTGTCTGGTTGACTGACGAAGCTTGAGGATGGAATTGGTGAGGAGGGAGGGGAGAACAGGTCACAGCTGGAGGGGAGCCTGGGCCCTATAGGGTGTGAGGCAGAGCAGAGTGGCAGATAGGACATGTGGACGGTGGGGAAAATATTCCTCATGGGACAGAAGATACCTGGCACATGTACCCACAACCTGTACACAGATGATCTGTATTGGACACACGTGGAGATATGGCCATGCCACACATGTGCAAACAGAGGTGTACACACAGGAGTGCAGTGATACAGGACACAGATAAACAGAATGTACACAGCCTTCAGGAAGGATCTCAAGGTCAGGTAATAAAGGAACTGCTAACTGGCTTCTGGGAGGGATTGGATTTCACTGGAGGGAAATCAGGAGGAACAGCGCAGCAGAGGGGGAAAACATTTCTCATTGTAGAAAGTCTTTCCTGAGGGCCAACCTGTCAGTTAGTCTCCTAGGACCTCAGTGGTCCAGGGCTTCCCTGTTCTTAAAGAAACTCTAGCATTCAGGGCAAGGTAAGAAAAAACGCAGGGACAGGGTGGAGACCTTGTTTGTGAGAACAAAAAACCACTATTTCCTCTTCAGAGTCACTTAAATGCCCCTCCCCTTCTGCCCTAAACTCAGAGAGAAGGGAGCTGGAGCTTCTAGCACCCCAAACTTTGCTAATTTCTGCCACTGTCCTTTGGTCCTCGCCCATCCTTTTAACTCTAAGTGCTTCTAGCCCCCTTCCTCTCCCTTGGTACCACCAGCCACTGCTCCTTAACCCCTTGGTGGCCTTTTGGTTCTGTTCCTTTAAGAGTCAAACTGAGGTTTGTAGTGTTTGGGAACGAGTGTTGGTGTACAGGTCTCGGGCCTCTCAGGGAGGACTGAGAAGATATAGGCTCATCAGGAGGTTTCTCAAGGATTGGGGGAGGGGGAGATTTCTCACTGATCTTTCTTTTTACTTTCTTCTAATCCAGGGTTCCGAGTCTGAGGAAGACATAACCTTGTGCCTGCCTGCCCACCTCTCTCTCTGGTCCTGTTCATCTCTCAGGCTCTGAGACACTGACCTTCACTGCTCAGTTAAGGGTTCCAGGGATTCTACTTTCTCTGGACCCATCCAGCTGAGTGAACCCAGGGTGTTGTTATATCTGGGGAGAGTGAGGAGTGGGTTGTCCAAACACCAGAGCAAGAGCCCTTTGGGGCCTCAGACAGAGGAGTGAAGCTGGAACCATCAGGGAACATGAGTGAATTTTGGCACAAACTGGGCTGCTGTGTGGTAGAGAAACCCCAGCCGGTGAGTCTCCCCACCCCCATCCTAACCCAAAGAGCAGTCAGTTTACCATGTGCTGTGAGGTGGCCACACCATCTAGGATCTGCCATCTAAAAAGCACACTTCTTGCCTCCCTCTGTGTCAGGAGCTTCTATAGTCAAGCAGCTGTATATGTGGAATAAAGGGCATTGGGTGATGGAAGAAGTGAATAGTCCTAGCTATTACCTCCTGTTCCTGTCCATTCTGAGCTGGGCGGGGTTTGTAGGTGGAGCTGCATACCTGTCAGTTTTCCCCATTATTTCGTCATCAGTCAGAGGTGACTTTGACGTGTCCTTTCTTTGTCCGGTGTTCACTCTACAGGCCACTGCCCTCACTACTCTGGTTCATGTCTTCTGTGTGCTTTTGTTGTTCCAGCTTTGCCTTTCATGCCCTAGTGGTTTCCCTGTTACAATGCCACATCCCCTCTTCCCACCAGGCCCTTAGCTTTTTAGTGGTTTTGAAGACTCTTCCCTTCCTCCACTCTGACTGGAGGAGGGGCCTTAAGACATGACTCCTTATCTTCTCCAAACAGAAGAAGAAGAGAAGACGGATTGACCGGACCATGATTGGGGAACCAATGAATTTTGTCCACCTGACTCACATTGGCTCTGGGGAGATGGGGGCCGGAGATGGACTTGCCATGGTAACAAGGAAATGGGGATAGGTTGATATGGGGGTGAGGTCTATAACCGTTCCTTCTTTTTGAAAGTTTAAGCTAGGGACATATGAAAATACTCAATGGGGAAGTAAAAACCTGGGATTCTAGTCCTGGTCACAAGTTGTGGAAACCTGAGACCTGGCATTTTAGGTGTCTGGGCCTAGGTTCTCTCATCTTTACAACTTAGCAGATTGTTCTTCACTGGGGTAGGGGGTATATATATCTTAATAGTTGGAGGGCTTTTTCCAAAAAGCTTGTAATCCTCCCTTCTCCTAATTAAGAGCTGCTATCTCAGTGTCAGAGTAAATCATATATTTAGGAGTGTTGGGACAGGAAAAAAGCTGAGCACCGTCATCCTAAACAATGTCTAAGATGCACTTCTGTTCCCAAAATAAGGGAAATGGGTCTAAAGATAGTCTTTTCCCAGATCCTGAAACTCAGGTATATAGGGGAGAATCCATTGTGAGGGAATATTAGTAAAAGACCCATTTTACCTCATCCTCATGAAGGCCAGTGTGAAAAGCGGCATTGAGACTCCCCTAGGAGGAATGGCGGTTAGTAGACGGCTGCTATTGTCAAGGAGATGGCATCAACCTTTTCCTTGGAGGGCACAAAGTAGAGTTCTTACTGTAGGATATGAAGACTTAGGAAGGTGTCTCACATCTGTTTTTTCACAGACAGGTGCAGTTCAGGAGCAGATGAGATCCAAGGGAAACCGAGATAGGCCATGGAGCAATTCTAGGGGCTTATAGCTCCAATAATGGAACGGTGAGTGATTAGAGAAACCCACCCTACACCTCAGCCCCCATAACAACACAACCTGATACCCTGACGCAGAACCCTGATCTCATGCAAGAAAGAAAGGTGTGGCCAGGCGTGGTGGCTCATGCCTGTAATCCCAGCACTTTGGGAGGCTGAGGTGGGTGGATCACTTTAGGCTAGGAGTTCAAGACCAGCCTGGCCAATGAGGCAAAACCCCGTCTCTACCAAAAAATACAAAAATTAGCTGGGCACAGTGGCATGCTCTTATAGTCCCATCTACCTGGGAGGCTGAGGCATGAGAATCACTTGAACCCGGGAGGTGGAGGTTACAGTGAGCTGAGATCGCGCCACTGCACTCCAGCCTGTGTGATAGAGTGAGACTCTATCTCAAAAAATAAAAAAAAAAGAATGGGAGATAGGGAGGAATTAGAAGGGAAGATTCAAGAATGTGGGATCTAAGCTGGGCATGGTGGCTAACGCCTATAATCCCAGCACTTTGGGAGGCCGAGGTCAGCGGATGACTTGAGGTCAGGAGTTTGAGACCAGCCTGGCCAACGTGGTGAAACCCTGTGTCTACTAAAAGTACAAAAATTAGCCAGGCATGATGGCACACGCCTGTAATCCTAGTTACTCAGGCAGCTGAGGCAGGAGAATCACTTGAACTCGGGAGGTGGAGGTTGCAGTGAGCCTAGATCGTGCCACTGCACTCCAGCCTGGGCAACACAGCGAGATTGTCTCAAAAAAAAAAAAAAAACAAAAAACAACCGTAGGATATAGAAAGACTGAGAGGGTGTTGTGCAGATAGAAGTAAAGAACACACTGTGGAAACAGCTTAAAGTCTGCACTAGGTAGTGCCTTCTTCCTAAAGCCTTGGTTTTCTTTGAGGCTAATCTTTAAGAAAAAAATTTTTTTTTTTTAAATTTCAGGTTCTGCCATCTTGAAAACCCCATTCTGTTTCCAGCCCAGAAGAAATGCTGCCCCTACCAGATCCCTCCTTGAACCAGTGATCTAAGGACCCCTCTTTTCCCTATCTGCCTAACAGTGCCTCACAAGGCTTGGGGGCTGGACTCCCTCTACTCCCTCTGGCTATAGCCCCTCCTGGAGATGGGGTCAAGGCAGCAGGACTGACCAAGTGACTACTGGTTAGCCAGAGGAGCTCAGCTGAAGCCCTGGACACCCTCAGATCTGAGATAGGAGTTCTCTAGGAACCTGGAATGAGTTCCTGTCTCCTGAATGATGGTCTGGGTGCCACCTGTTTTTAAACTCTTAACCTGGAACTCCTTAAATGGGGTAGGTGGGTGAAATTATCAAAGCTGAAGCTGGCTTTGCTGAAAAGCTCCCTACCTCCCTGCCGTTCTTCCTCCTGGAATGAACTAAAGCAGATGTCAAACGGGCTGGTGGGGGTGACTACTCCCTTTTCCACTCTTTAGATTTCAGACCTTAGGCTCACAGCCCCTCAATATCTCTCTGCTAATACCAGTGTCTCTCTCTAGTTAGGCCTCTAATCAATCCTCTGTTTCTGTTTACCAGCTTCCCAGCAACTTTCCTCTTTTAAAATATTAAAAATTTAATTCAGGTTCTCTTAATTATCCCCATCCTGCTGTTGCCTCCACCCTTAACTCTATCCCTATTAGGAACCTTGTTTCCCACCGAATAAGAGTTAAGGTAAGAGATAGCTTTTCACCTGATGACATTCCATTTAAGTCTTGGGGCATTTTTCCTGCCCTCTGCCAACCTCCCTGGTGGCCCAGGTGAGAGGAGGAAGAGGGGTCTGGAGAGAAACCCAGAATGCAGCAGAACTAGGAGTAAGTCCATCTCAAGGTGAACTTCTGATCATTGAGGATGGTGAGATAAATAGGTTGAAAACAATCATCTGTGAGTTTAGGAGTCTTAAGATCCTCACAGCACGGGAGCAGGGAGAGGCTCTAGAACAAGGTTTCACAACCGAGATGCCTTTGACATTTTGGGCTGAAGTGTTCTTGGTAAAGGATACCTGTTTCCTGTTTTGTGCATTACAGGATATTTGGCAGCATCCCTGGCCCACCCTAGTTATGACAACCAAAAATGTCTCTATACATTGCCAAATTTCTCCTAGGGGGCAAAATCGCCTCCATTTGAGAACCACAGCTCTAAAGTCAAGATATTTTTCTCTGAAGTGATTTCTGCTTGGCACGCTACCCTCATCATGTTACTCATCTTAAGCCCGAGCCATGGATGAACTAGGAGCTCGTATAAATGAGGCTCAGCAGGGCTGCACATAATCTCCAAACAATTCTTTATTCAGTGTTTTGCTTGTGCTCGCGTGTTGCTGTGATGGACAGGTCCCATGCTCCTCCATTCTCGCCCTCTGGAGAAGTGGTTCCTGCAGTGTAGATATGAACAGGGTATGGTAGGATTGAGGATGGGGGAGAGAGAAGCAGTAGATATACTCCTTATCCTCCCCAAATTTTAAGCTCTATTTCTGTGCCCTAGTCCTAGAACCAGACACACATTAGACTCAGGGAGTTTTGTCTGAAGACCAGGTCCCACTGCCCCCCCCTCCGGCTGAAGAGTCTGCTTTAGATGGGAAAACAACGTAGGAGCAGGGGTCTTTAGGCACTTTCAGTATTCTCAGGTGTTCTTTGTTCTGGCCCTTCCAGGGTAATAAGGAAGGCAGAACAAGACAGATGAGCTCCTGCCTGCTGTGAGACAAGGCTGGGGTCTCATTCCATTTGCAACAGGAAACATCCTGTTCTATGGTAGTGGGGTCAGGAAGGTAGGAACTGGTATCCATTCTGCCAATTCCACCACCCATTCAGTTTGCTTATACCTACAGAGCAGTGACTGAGGTTCTATTTTTTTTTTTTTAAATTTCCATGTATTTTCTGCCATTTTTCAGGGTCTAAGATTGGTCCTACATTCCCAATTTACTCTCAGTTCCAGTCAAGCTGGTTGCTCTGAAAGTAACCCAACTTGTTGCCCTAAAATACCTCAGTAGCCTGAGTGTTATACTAGAGATCTAAAGGGTTAACAGGATAGGGTAGAAAGATTAGAGACTCCTGGAAATCTCTGGTTACCATGATCTTCAGCCCCATTTAATACCTGTTCTTTGGACACAGTCTTTTTCCTTTGGTGCTCTCTTGCCTTTAGCTACCTTCTCTAATATGTATGCTACCATCACTAATAAAGTGATGGGAATGGGTTTGAGAGTCATAATTTATATTAAAAAGTTGTTGGACTTTTAAATACATTTTTCAAATAAAAAAATTTAAGCAAAATAGTTGCACAGTAATCACTGCAGGTGTGTGTTGGATTAAAGGATGGATGTGGCTAATGAAGATAACTCCTCCAAAGTGGCCAAGATGGAATTTTGTACCAACATTGCCCTTCTGAGGAGAGGGCCAAGTATTATGAAGGCAAGAAGACCAATGTCATCTTTCAAGGGCTCAACTCCTTGTTCTTCCTACTCCCTTTTCTTAGCGTTTATTTGAGATTTTTCAAGCCTGTAAAAGAAGTAGTTGTTTTAAAACAATGTTGGAAATGAGGAAAATGAGCAATATCAACATTTTATCCTGAGGGACAGGGAGTAGGGAATAAGCCAGAGGCTGCTAGTTACACAGTTCAGTCTTAGTGATGAAGAGATTTACGTCTCTCCTCCCTCAGGTACCTCTGTAAAGAAACACAAGACCAAACAATGTATTTTCCAGTTTTGTTTTTCTGTTCTGAAAATATCTAGTGGGTGCTAGGATTGAAAGGGCATGAGAGGTTGAGATGCTGATATCTCCTCATGTGGATGAAGTGGCCATTACCTCTGGTTTCTGTCTATCTGGGTAAGGAAAAAAAATAGAGAAAAAGGGAAATTACAACCACATCTATATTCTTTCCCTTCCTTGCTTCATCTCCCCCTCCCACAAACCCATATTCCCTCAACCCTATTGCCCACCCTTTACTTATTTTTGTATGCAATAATGGTACTGGGCACACAAGGAGAAAAACAGAAACAAGCAAAATGACCAAGCATATGCTTTATCACCTTTCCCTCCTCAAAGTCCTATCATCTGTATCAATTGAAACCTTATCAAGTCAATCAGAACCTTTGGTAATTCTGGGTAAAGCAGAGGACTATCCTTCCTTGTCCCGGAAGGACAGTTCTCCCAGATGGTAGTGGTGAAGAGGGTTGGCACTGGTGTCAAACCTGATTTAAATCTCATGGCTCTGCCACTTACTAGCTTTGTAAACCTCAATTTCTTCATCTGAAAAGCGGGGATAATAATACCTCATAGGGTGTGAAGATCGATTCAGGTAAAGTGCACATAGTAAGACCTCAAATTTTGGCAGTTGTTGCTATTAAGCTGTATTAGGTCAAAACTATTAATTGATTAAGATCCTCCATATCTGTTAATTATCTGTGCATCAAAAAGTCTTTATGGGCTGGGCATGGTGGTTCATGTCTGTAATCCCAGAATTCTGGAAGGCCAAGGTGGGCAGATCCCTTGAGCTCAGGAGTTGGAGACCAGCCTGGGCAACATAGTGAGATCTTGTTAGCCAGGCGTGGTGCATGTCTGTAGTCCCAGCTACTCAGCAGGCTAAAGTGGGAGGATTGTGTGAGCTCAGAAGACGGAGGCTGCAGTGAGTTGTGATTGCACCACCACACTCCAGCCTGAGTGATGAGAGTAAGACCCTGTCTTGAAAAAAAAAGTCTTATGGCCAGGGGCACAGTAGCTCATGCCTGTAATGCCAGCACTTTGGAAGGCTGAGGCAGGAGAATTGCTTGAGCCCAGGAGTTCAAGACCATCCTGGGCAATATAGCGAGACTTTGTAAAAAAAAAGAAAGAATTTCCAGGGCTAGGCTCAGTGGCTCATGCCTATAATCCCAGCATTTTGGGAGGCCGAGGCAGGTGGATCACTTGAAGTCAGGAGTTCTAGACCAGCCTGGCCAACATGGTAAAACCCCATCTCTACTAAACAAAAACAAAAACAAAATTAGCTGGGTGTGGTAGTGGGTGAGTGCCTATAATCCCAGCTAGTCAAGAGGCTGAGGCAGGAGAATTGCTTGAACCTGGGAGGCAGAGGTTGCAGTGAGCCAAGATCATGCCATTGCACTCCAGCCTTGGCAATAAGAGTGAAACTCTGTCTTTAAAAAAAAGTATTTCCAGTCTTAACTATTAACTATTTGGTCACTAATCACCTAATGAGCAGTAAGACATTTTACCTAATGACCAACCAGTAGTTGCTCAATAAATAATAGGTGGAATCAGCTGGGTGTGGTGGCTTAAGCCTGTAATCCCAGCACTTTGGAAGGCTGAGACGGGCGGATCACGAGGTCAGGAGATCGAGACCATCCTGGCGAACACGGTGAAACCCCGTCTCTACTTAAAAAATACAGAAAACTAGCCGGGCGAGGTGGCGGGCACCTGTAATCCCAGCTACTCGGGAGGCTGAGGCAGGAGAATGGCGTAAACCCTAGAGGCGGAGCTTGCAGTGAGCTGAGATCCGGCCACTGCACTCCAGCCTGGGCGACAGAGCAAGACTCCGTCTCAAAAAAAAAAAAGGTGGAATCAATGGCTAACATTGTGAATAACCAATGCATGTTATGAATCAATAACCAGGTAAGTCAGTAACAGTTCATGTAAGCAACACTGGCTGGCTTAGCAACTGGGTTTTAGATATCAAGACTTTTCAGATCCATCATCAAAGACTCTGGCTTATCACCAAACACTTACTGGTTGCATCTCTGTGAACACTGAAGAGAGGCTATTCCAAATATCCTCCAGGCCAATCCTGACCTGTTTCCAAAAAGCCAGGGCTGGGCAGGGGCTGGTGGGTGGCAGGCTGGGACTGCTTCTGAGGTGGATGGTGGGGAAGGGGGTAGTGGTGGCCCTGGTACTGGTGGTGCTCTGAGAGGCACAGTTGGTGTCAGTACACAGACTTGTGTCCAGGGGGCACTCTTCCCGAAGTCGGTTGCAGGGACATTGTTGGTAGGTGCAAGGCTTGTGCTCCGTGCGGAGTTGGCTCAGTGCCCCAACTCTAAGGCGCCCGGAAAGGCCGTGCAGCTTCCCAGACCGGCTCCGGCTCATGGTGCCCGACTTGCAGTGGCAGTGCCACGGGCCCCAGGGCATCAGCACCAGTCGCAGATCCTCAGGAGGTGGCATGGCTGTAGATGAGGGTGACGGCCACCGGCTCGGGGTAGACCCGGGTGTGGACCACTGGCTCAGGGTGGCCTCCGAGCCTGGCGGGTCCTCAGTAGACCTCCCGGGGGAGTGCGGCAGGCTTGAAGTCATCCTGATTTCAGGCTCCTGACTATTGGCTATAAACCTCGTGCTGGAACTCCCCGCTGTACTGGGAGTCACACTGGGAAGCTCTCTGCTGGTGTTATCCTTTCCGGCATTAATCACAACCCCCTCTTCCGAAGACCCATCCTCCTCGTTAATGGTGGACGACCGGCTAAAGCCGGTGGACACCGTGGCGGCCAAGAGCTCTGCAGCCGCCGGTCCAGCCAGGCGGTCGGCGTCGGCCATGGCATCATTATCGTCCTCTAGGATTATCCTCGTCTTCCGGGGAAGAACAGGCCGGGCGGTGCTCCGGTAGCTGCGGGTCCTGGGGCCCGCAGAGCGTAAACTGATCCTCTGCATTGCGGTCGGAGTCTGGGTCAGGCCTTGGGCCCCCGCCGCCCGGGGACCCAGACTCAGCAGCAGGACCCACAGCAGCGCGCCGGCGGCGGGGACCATGGGGCTGGGCTCTTGGGGTTGGGAGGGAGGCCACTGAGGCAGGCCCTGCCTCCTACCTTCGCTCCCTCCCTTCCGCTCTAGACCCACTGGGTCGTTTGAACCGAGGCCCGCGGGGAAGGGGGTGGGGTTCGACGCGCAGGCGCCCGCGCACCGCGCGGGGTGCTCCTAAGGAATCTCTGCGGCAAGAACTCTGCCAGAACCGAAAGAAGGTTTGGGATGCAAGGGGTGGTGAAAGAGTCGTTCACTTCTTTGGAGTAGAGCTTAAATGTCTCATCGCAGTTTATTAGTCTCTACAGTTCTAAATTTACTAAAGCGCAAAATACAGGTTTTGAAAGCACTCCTTCCCAGGCTCACAGGCAGCAGACATGACTTAGAAGGAAAAAGGGCATACAGGGGTTCTTCAAGATTTAAGGAGCTGACTCTCCTGGCTCCCAGCAGGCAGGCTGGCTGTCAGGTAAGCCTCTTCCATCCAAGGTGGAAGGATCACAGCCCCTCCACTTAGAGAGGAGGAAAATGAGGACCCAAAAAGATGATTTGCCCAAGGTTCTACAGCTAAAGTAGGATTAAAACCCAGAGCTCTGGCCGGGCGCAGTGGCTCACACCTGTAATCTCTGCACTTTGGGAGGCTGAGGCGGGCAGATCACGAGGTCAAGAGATCAAGACCATCCTGGCCAACAAGGTGAAACCCTGTCTGTACTAAAAATACAAAAAAATTAATTGGGCGTGGTGTGTGCCTGTAGTCTCAGCTACTCGGGATGCTGAGGCAGAAGAATGGCTCGAAACAGGAGACAGAGGTTGCAGTGAGCCGAGATGGCGTCACTGCACTCCAGCTTGGCCACAGAGCCGGACTCCAACTCAAAAAACAAAACAACCCCAGAGCTCTGCATATCCCATACAAAATGACCCTACATTCAGCCTTCCGCCCCAACAACTGGAATGAAAGTCACCCAGCAGACCAGCTTCCCAGTCTCAAAGCCCTGCTGAAGGCAGGGTCATGCAAAGGACAAAATCCCACTGAGAAGTGAAGATCCAGTGGTACTGAGATTGGGGATAAGATGATTTACAAAACAGCTCAGATGTTTCAGGGATTCAGGTGTAGGCAGATCACTAACTGGTTCTAAGGCCTTTTATCCAGTCCTGTGTTAGGTCCCTCCTGAGCCATGGAGATCCCGGTCCAGCCTAGGAGAGGGAGGGGAGACGAGAGGAGAGAAGAGGTTCAGGGGCAGGACTTGGGTTTTACTTTCTGTTTTGGGGAGACAAGCCAGGTGAACTGGAAGAGCTAGATGATTGGGTTGAGTCATCATTTAGCACTTTTGCTCCCTAATACCCTCTCCCCCACTGGATATCATCTGTTCACTTCCAACACATCTCTTCCTAATTTCTAGGGCCAGTCGGAATCTCCTCTGCACTGTGATTATTCCTTATTGCCTCTGCACTTATATATATAGGTTTTTTTTTCATTTATTCTTGTTGGATGCAATAGTGTCCTTCATTTCTTCTCTGGGTGTGTGCAGTTTCCCCATATATATTAAAGCACCCAAAAGCAGGGCCTCTGTCTTTTCGTTCTTTTGTATGTCCCCCAAGGCATTAAAAAAGTAGGGATTGGCTTTACACATCCCACCCCCAAAGCTTTATCCTTAAGTGTGAAACTCACTGTCTGACAGCTTCAGGGATGTGGACTTGATCCAGGGATACGAGTTGCGCCAGCTCCCCCAGGCTGTCCAGAAAACGGATTTTTCGTGTGAATTTGGAACTGAAAAGAGAGAATAAACCAGCTGTGTTTTGTATTGGGAGAAGGGTTCCCAAAAATCCTTGCAAAGAAAAATGTAGAAGTAGAGTGGTTAAGGCTAGAAAGAATCAAGGTGGAGAAAGATCTTAATCTTGATTTTGAAAATGGGGGGAAGGAGAAGGGAGTCCTTGTTCCTAGAACTAGTACCTGATGAAGGGCCGAAGCAGTGCCAGAAATGCCTTCACATACCATGTAGCATGGACAACCACCAGGGCTCGCAGGTTTTTCCGTAGCCTGAAAAACAACAGGAGATCATCCTATTTCTTCTTCCACCTTTATGTGTGAAGATCAAGTGGAACTGTTTTCTGTACTGTAACTTCCTTCACTTCTCTAGTTTCTAGATTTATCTGGTACTTGGGTCTAATCCCCATTCCGTCAGCTGTAATCTCAGCTCCGCCCATCTTATTTAGCCCTCCATGATCCTCATTTTTAAAAAACTCTCCTTTCAGATTTTTTTTTTTTTTTTTTTTTTGAGACGGAATCTCACTCTGTCGCCAGGCTGGAGTGCTGTGGTGCGATCTCGGCTCACTGCAACCCTCCACCTTCCGGTTTCAATCAATTCTTCTGCCTCAGCCTCCCAAGAAGCTGGGATTATAGGCACATGCCACCATGCCCAGCTAATTTTTATATATTTTTAGTAGAGATGGTGACTTGTCACCATGTTGTCCAGGCTGGTCTTGAACTCCTCACCTTGTGATCCGCCCACCTCGGCCTTCCAAAGTGCTGGGATTACAGACATGAGCCACCGCGCCCAGCCACCTGGTCTTTTTCTGCTCCATTTCCCTCTTGTGCCCTACCCTTGCGTAAGTTCCTTTTGCATGCTTTTGCATCGCTCCATGACCAAGATTACTTATAAAACTCTAGGTGGAAGAAGACCAGCAAGGACAAAAAAAGGAAAGGGGGCAAGAAGAGAAAAGTGAGCAAAGGGAGATGGGGGAAACAAAAGGGGAAAAAAAATCCTGAGAAGGAAAAGAAGACATAGGGCCAGGGACAGTGTCTCACGCCTGTAATCCCAGCACTTTGGGAGGCTGAGGCAGGCAGATCACCTGAGCTCAGGAGTTCAAGACTGGCCTGAGAAACATGGCAAAACCCTGTCTCTAACAACAACAACAACAAAATACAAAAATTAGCTAGGCATGGTGGTGGCGCATGCCTGTACTCCCAGCTACTTGGAAGGCTGAGGTGGGAGAGTGGCTTGAGCCCGGGAGGCAGAGGTTCCAGTGAGCCATGATCGCACCACTGCACTACAGCCTGGTGACAGAGAAGACACATAGGTCAGTGATGAAGGCAGAGAAGAAGATAATGGAGGTATGGAAAGGGAAATAAATAGCAAGACTGAGAGAAGAGAAGAGTGCTTCCTGTGTGCCAGGCAATATGCCACACTAATTTAATTGCTTTTCACAAATACCCAGTGGCAAAAGTATAATCATTGCCATTTTACAGATAAAGAAGCTAAAGTGGCCAGGTGCAGTGCCTCATGCCTATAATCCCAGCACTTTGGGAGGTGGAGGCGGGCAGATCACTTGAGCTCAGGAGTTTGAGATCAGCCTGGGCAAAATGGTGAAACTCCATCTCTACAAAAAATGCAAAAGTTAGCCGAGCATGGTGGCCCATGCCTGTAGTCCCAGTTACTTGGGAGGCTGAGGTGGGAGGATCGCTTGAGCCTGGCAGTCAGAGGTGGCAATGAGCCGAGATCATGCCACTGTACTCCAGTCTGGATAACACAGCCAGCTGAAGCTGAAGCCCAGGGAGGTTAAGTGACTTGTCCAAAGCCATATAGCTAGTAAATGGTAATGTGGTAATGGCAAGATTTGAAGCTAGATTTCCCTGACTCCAGGAGAGGACAGAAGACAAAAGAGCTGGGAAAGGAACATGGAAGGACAAAGACAATAGGAAAGGACTAAATGGAAGAAGAAATAATAGAAAGGTGGGAAAAAAAGATGAGATAGACAGTTGTAGCCCTCTCATCCCAGGTCTCACCGCCGATCCAGGGTACGGTAACACTGGCGTATCCAGCTCAGAGGTGGAACTTGGGCCCTGCTTGTGCCTCCACTCAAATGAACAAGCAGGTAATTTTCAGCTACTAGCAGCTCCAGAGTTCCCACCATATACCTAGGGGGATGAAATTGCAGGGAAGGTATGTGTTGGGGGTTTCAGGGAGTGAGAGGAACATTACTGTACTCTCCCATCAGCTACTGATCTTTGAAGGAGTTCTTTTTCACTTTTCCCTCCCTAACACTGCCCTGTAGCCCTTCAGGCCTTCCACCTCACCTAAACAAGTGTTCCATGACATAGGTGTAGTTGGGGATGCTGCTTCTAGGTAGATAACAGGAAGCAAAAAGGATGACAGCATTGAGGCCATCACCGTGGTAACCTGGAGAGTATAAGGGGAAAATTCATTTGGTCAACAAATATGTATTGATAGATAGTATATCTGTTTAAATTGAGGGACTCTGAGGGTCTTTGGAAGTTACAGGATAGATTTTGGATCCAATGACTGAGTCTCCAGCTTAGGCATTTTATTAAGAAGCCATAGCTCAGGCCGGGCGCGGTGGCTCAAGCCTGTAATCCCAGCACTTTGGGAGGCCGAGACGGGCGGATCACGAGGTCAGGAGATCGAGACCATCCTGGCTAACACAGTGAAACCCCGTCTCTACTAAAAATACAAAAACTTAGCTGGGCGAGGTGGCAGGCGCCTGTAGTCCCAGCTACTCGGGAGGCTGAGGCAGGAGAATGGCGTGAACCCGGGAGGCGGAGCTTGCAGTGAGCTGAGATCCGGCCACTGCACTCCAGCCTGGGTGACAGAGCGAGACTCCGTCTCAAAAAAAAAAAAAAAAAAAAAAAAAAAAAAAAAAAAAAAAGAAGCCATAGCTCTTACCCTCCATTTATGCTAGCCATTACCTCCATGAGACAGGACTTTCTTATAGGGCTCAATGACAGTCATGTCTACGCGCTGCTCCCGTGGTCCGATTCGGAACACCCTCCAGTGACGTCCATCTTCTCCAGCCACATCCCACATACAACCTCGGCCCAGCCTTTCAGCTGCCTCACTGGCACCCAGACCCTCTGCCCGGGGTAGTTCATCTAAAAGAGAGGGATGGGGAAGGATCAGGCGATTTTCTACCTTCAGTTTTTTGTAACTTCCTCAGATTCCTAGTTTGTTACTCTAATCTGTCATTCCTCGATTTTTTCCTTGATTTTTTTTTTTTTGTTTTTTTTTTTTTTGAGACGGAGTCTTGCTCTGTCACCCAGGCTGGAGTGCAGTGGCCGGATCTCAGCTCACTGCAAGCTCCGCCTCCCGGGTTTACGCCGTTCTCCTGCCTCAGCCTCCCGAGTAGCTGGGACTACAGGCGCCCGCCACCTCGCCCGGCTAGTTTTTTTGTATTTTTTAGTAGGCACGGGGTTTCACCGTGTTAGCCGGGATCGTCTCTCGATCTCCTGGCCTCGTGATCCGCCCGTCTCGGTCTCCCAAAGTGCTGGGATTACAGGCTTGAGCCACCGCGCCCGGCCGATTTTTTTTTTTTTTTTTTTTCCTTTTTTTTGAGACAGAGTCTCACTCTGCCATTCAGGCTGGAGTGCAGTGGTGCAATCTCAGCTCACTGCAACCTCCGCCTCCCAGGCTCAAGTGATCCTCCCACCTCAGCCTCCTGAGTAGCTGGGACCACAGGCACATGCCACCACGTTCAGCTAATTTTTTGGTAGAGATGGGGTTGTACCATGTTGCCCAGGTTGGTCTCAAATTCCTGAGCTCAAGCGATCTACCTACCTTGGCCTCCCAAAGTGCTGAGATTACAGGCATGAGTCACTGCATCTGGCCTTTTCCTTGACTCTTTAGCCCTGTTTTGTCCCATCAACCCAATATCTTGCTGGTTTCTTTCTCCTGTGACTCACTATCCTCACCTTTTAACTAGATGATGGACTTAGGATGACCTTGCACTATGACCCTTAGCAGTATCAGGTATTTTTTGAGATTCTTTTCTTTTCTTTCCTTTTTTTTTTTGAGACAGTATCTCATTCTGTCACCCAGGCTGGAGTGCAGTGGCGCAAGCAATCTTGGCTCACTGCAAACTCCGCCTCCCGATTCATGCCATTCTGCTGCCTCAGCCTCCCGAGTAGCTGGGACTACAGGCACCTGCCACCACGCCCAGCTAATTTTTTTTTGTATTTTAGTAGAGACGGGGTTTCACTGTGTTAGCCAGGATGGTCTCGATCTCCTGACCTCGTGATCCACCCGCCTCGGCCTCCCAAAGTGCTGGGATTATAGGCATGAGCCACTGAGCCTGGCTGAGATTCTTTCTTTCTTTAAATGATTTTCCCTAGATGAGCTCATCTAGTCCCATGTCTTCAGTTCCACCAGTAAGGAAATGATGTCTGTAATCCCAAATTTGCCTCTCTAACCCAGGCTTTTTTTTTTTTTTTTTTTTTTTTTTTTTGAGAAAGAGTCTTACTCTGTAGCCCACGCTGGAGTGCAGTGGCACAATCTCAGCTCACTGCAACCTCCACTTCCTGGGCTCAAGCGATTCTCTAGCCTCAGGCTCCCGTGTAGCTGGGACCACAGGCATGCACCACCATGCCCAGCTAATTTTTGTATTTTTTGTAGAAACAGGGTTTTGCCATGTTGCCTAGGCTGGTCTTGAACTCCTGAGTTCAAAGCAATCAGCCCACCTTGGCCTCCAAAAGTGCTGGGATTACAGGCATGAGCTACCACACCCAGCCTGTAACCCAGGCTTCTGTTCTAACTCTAGCCATATCCCTAAATGCAGTGAGCCTATATTGCACCACTTTACTCCAGCCTGGACAACAGGGCAAGACTCTGTATCAAAAACGAAAACAAAAACAAAAACATCTTCACTTGGTGTCTCCTTGTCATCAACAAATCACCAGATTCAAAAGGGAACTCAAGGCTGTGCTCAGTGGCTCGTTCCTGTAATCCCAGCACTTTGGGAGGCCAAGGCAGGAAGACTGCTTGAAGCCAGGAGTTTGAGACCAGCCTGGGCAACAAAGTGAGACCTCATCTTTACAAAAAATTTTAAAAAATAATAAAATTACAAATTACAAAACAATAACAACAACAAAAAAATGGAACTCATAATCATTCTCTTCTGCTTTGGAGGGCCAAGGTGGGAGGATCACTTGTGCCCAGGAATTCAAGGCTTCAGTGGGCTATGATCATACCACTGCACTCTAGCCTGGGTGACAGAGTAAGACTTTGTCTCTAAAAAAATACTAATAATACAGCCTGGGCAACAAGAGCGAGACTGTCTCAAAAATAATAATAATAATAATAATAATAATAAATAAATCATTCTTCTTATTCTCCCTCATATTTCCTATTTCCTTTTTTTTTTTTTTTTTTTTTTCTGAGATGGAGTCTTGCTCTGTTGCCCAGGCTGGAGTGCAGTGGTGCGATCTTGGCTCACTGCAACCTCCACCTCCCAGGTTCAAGTGATTCTCCTGCCTCAGTCTCCTGAGTAGCTGGGACTACAGGTGCATGCCACCCCAGCTAACAAATTTTTTGTATTTTTAGTAGATACAAGGTTTTGCCTTGTTGGCCAGGCTTGTCTCGAACTCCTGACCTCAGGTGATCCACCTGCTTTGGCCTCCCAAAGTGCTAGGATTACAGGCATGAGCCACCATGCCCGGCCATATTTCCTATATTGATGAATGACTCAATCCATCTAGCTGCCTGAATGAGAAAACTGTATTATTATTATTATTGTTGTTGTTGTTTTCTTTTAGAGACAGGGACTCACTCTGCTACCCAAGCTGGAGTACAGTGGCTCGACCTTTGCTCACTGCAGCTTTGACCTCCTGGGCTCAAGTGATACTCCCACCCCAGCTTCCCAAGCAGCTAGGGCTATGGGTACACATCAGCATACCTGGCTAGTGAGAAAACTGCATGTCATGTGAAACTCTTTCTTCTCTATCAGCCCTGAAATCAACTGGACTCCAGATTGTCTTCCATCTATCTCTATGATATTCTTTCATCATCCTTTCCATACTGCTATCCTGGTTTGTGTTCTTAGTATTTCTCACCTGGCCTTGGTACTAGCCTCCTGACTGCTTTCCCTGCCTCTACTCTGTTTTTTTCCAATCCACTCTCTATACCACTGCTAGAGCAAGTTTTCCTGTCTTCTCTACCTTTTTTTTTTTGAGACAGGGTCTTACTCTGTCTTCTAGGCTGGAGTGGAGTGGCATGATCTTGGCTTACTGCAACTTCGACTTCCCAGGCTCAGGTGATCCTCCCACCTCAGCCTCCCGAGTAGCTGGGACTACAGATGTGTGCCACAAAGCCCGGCCAATTAAAAAAAATTTTTTTTTCGTAGAAATAGGGTTTCACTTTGTTGCCCAGGTTGGTCCCAACTTCTGGGCTCAGGTGATCTGCCCTCCTCAGCCTCCCAAAGTGTTGGGATTACAGGTGTGAACCACTGCACCCAGCCTCTTTAGCTTTTTATTCAAATGATAATATATTATACCCACCATTCTGCATGATCTTTCCATAGCAAGAAAGAGCTGCCTTTTTTTTTTTTTTTTTTTTTTGAGACGGAGTTTTGCTTGTCGCCCAGGCTGGAGTACAATGGCGCGATCTTGGCTCACCGCAACCTCTGCCTCCCGGGTTCAAGCGATTCTCCTGCCTCAGCCTCCCAAGTAGGTGGGATTACAGGTGTGTGCCACCATGCCCAGCTAATTCTGTATTTTTAGTAGAGATGGGGTTTCTCCATGTTGGTCAGGCTGGTCTCGAACTCCTGACCGCAGGTGATCCAACCGCCTCAGCCTACCAAAGTGCTGGGATTACAGGCGTGAGCCACTGCTCCCGGCCTAAGAACTGCTTCATTTTAAAAAATAGTTGCATAGCCAGGCACAGTGGCTAAGGCCCATAATCCCAACACTTTGGGAGACTGAGGCAGGAGGATTGCTTGAGGCCAGGAGTTCAAGACCAGCCTGGGCAAAGTAGCAAGACCCTGTCTCTACAAAAATATATAAAAATCAGCCAGGTGTGGTGGCATGTGCCTATAGTCCCAGATACTTGGGTGGCTGAGGCAGGAGGATTGCTTGAGCCTAGGAGGTTGAGGCTGCAGTGAGCCAAGATCGTGCATTGCACTCCAGACTGGGCAACAGAGTAAGACTGTCTCAAAAACAAAATGTTGCCTAGTATTTAGTATTCCACTGGATGGATGCACCATAACATACGTAATATCTTACTGCTGGATCTTTAGGTTGTTTCCAATCTTTTCAGAGTCATTAAATTTGATCATGTTACTCCTTTCATTAAAACCTTACTGGGCCAGGCATGTGGCTCACACCTGTAATCCCAGCACATTGGGAGGCCAAGGCAGGCAGATCACTTGAGGCCAGGAGCTCAAGATCAGCCTGGCCAACATGGTGAAACCCCATCTCTACTAAAAATATAAAAATTAGCCAGATGTGGTAGTGCATGTCTGTAATCCCAGCTACTCAGGAGGCTGAGGAACAAGAATCACTTGAACCTGGGAAGCAGAGGTTGCAGTGAGCCTATATTGCACCACTTTATTCCAGCCTGGGCAACAGGGCAAGACTCTGTATCAAAAACAAAACACAAAAAAACTTATCATGACTCCCTATTGTCTACAAGATAAAACCTAAACTCCTTAGCATGGCAGCAAGGGCCTCCATGATGTGACCTTTGTCTACTTAACCCAGCAGCACTATCTTTTGTCATTCTCTCTTCACCTCCCAGCCCTTCATATTAAAATAGTCATGCTCATACTTTGAACTCACCAACATGCCATACTATTGCTTGAGTTGCTTCTGCTTCTTTTCCTTAGAATGCCCTCTCTCCAACTACCTGATAAATGTCAGCTTCAGCTTTCAACACTTAGCTCAGAATCATCTCCTTCATGAAGCCTTTCCTAACATCTCTCAGGTAGAACTGACTTTTCCTTCTCCCTGTCTACACTGTACCCTACACATGTATAGATCATAACCTTTAACTGCATTTTTTTTTTTTTTTTTGAGATGGAGTCTTGCTCTGTCGCCCAGGCTGGAGTGCAGTGGCACCATCTCGGCTCACTGCAGGCTCCACTCCTGAGTTCACGCCATTCTCCTGCCTCAGCCTCCCGAGTAGCTGGGACTACCGGCTCCCGCCACCACGCCCAGCTAATTTTTTGTATTTTTCGTAGAGACAGGGTTTCACCGTGTTAGCCAGGATGGTCTCGATCTCCTGACCTCGTGATCCACCCGCCTCGGCCTCCCAAAGTGCTGGGATTACAGGTGTGAGCCACCGCGCCCGGCTCCTGCAATTATTTTTATATATGTTTGTTTCCTACTAAGCAGGGAATTACCTGTAGGGCCTCTCTTTATAACCCCAGTCCTATACATGATAGTATATAACAGGCATTCTATTAAATTTTCCTTAATAAACAAAGGGCTCCCCTCCCCCTCTACTGACTACTCTCACATTGGACCTATAAGCCCTACTGTTCCATTTGAGGAAACTAATTTTGCTGGCTGCAGCCCTTGGTCCCACCTTATTAGTTCTAACTGCAATCCCATTAAGTCCATCCTGATCCTTTAGCTCTAGCCTCTACTTCTACCAGCTGAGTCCTCTGGTTTGTTTCCCACCTTCCCATTCAAATTCATGTCCACTGTCCAGCTGCTCCGAGTCTGAAGGTGTCTCCAATTCGTCTACCTCCAGGTCAGAACTGCCATCAGGAGAGGAAGGCGTAGACTGGGTGGGCGAAGCTCCATCATTTCCAGGCCCCTTAGTCAGACTCAGCCGCAACTCTGGGGCAGAAAGACGCTTGCGCATGGGGCGCTGGCCACACAGGGCTAAAGTGCTGGGGGTACCTGCAGTTGGAGAAAGGGGGAAAAAGAGAACCAAGATGGGTGTGTGCGTTGGAGGGCCGAGAGGGCTAGAATTCCTGTATGTGAAAGTGATAATATCGGTTGAACGCTGAAGAAGGACTGACGCAGGGGAGATTTGGGGAAGGGGAAATGGAACTGTAAAAGGATAGAGGTGGTATAGCCCTTTACTGGACTGGAATCAAGAACTTGAGGCCTGGTTTCTACTTGACCTACCTGCCTGTGAATCTCCTTTAGGGTCTCCAGGATCTTCAGAAGGGTCAACCTCCTCAGGAAGCAATCTAGAGGGGAAGAGATTAAAAGACGGCAGAGATATACACCAAAGGCATCAAGCCAGGACTCAATATATAGGTTCTCTCTCCCCACCATGATTTTATCACCTATGCTTTCTTTTTTTTTAATTGTTTTTTGAGACAGGGTCTCACTGTGTTGCCCAGGCTGGAATGCAGTGTCACAATCATAGCTCACCGCAGCCTCTACCTCCAGAGCTCAAGCAATCCTCCCACCTCAGCCTCCCGAGTAGCTGGGACTACAGGTATGCACCACCACACCTGGCTAAATTTTATATTTTTGTAGAGATGGGGTTATGCCATGTTGCTCAGAGAAGTCTTGAACTTCTGAGCTCAAGTGATCCACCTGCCTCGGCCACCCAAAGTGCTGGGATTACAGCCATGAGCTGCTGCGCCATCCCCTCCGTCCATTCGTGACCATCCCTCCCTTCTCCCAGCTGCCCTCACACATCCTCACCTAGGGAATTCTTCATCCTGCCATTCCTCCTTCAGCTCCAATTCCCCATGTCTCAGGGCTGCTTCTAGTTCTGGGGCTTCTGCAATCTCCCTGACCCTAAGACAGCCCCCCAAGAAGAAAAGATTAAGGGAATTGAATAGTAGGTAAGAATAACTGAAATGAAGAACAGTAATTGAGATACAGAGCAGAGGGCAGGCCTTCAAAAGAACTTATATCTCTTGCCTCCTATACAGATGTTTCTCTTACCTTCACCACTTGCTAGAAGTAGATTACCTGCTTGTTGGGTTTGAGAGCAGAGGAAAGATGGAATGTAAAGTTAATCATATTTACCTCTATAGCAATTGCTCCACCTACGAAGTTGGGGTTAGAGATATCCCACATTACAATGGGCTGGAACCCAGCTAGACCCACCCAGCTATCACTGAGCGAAGTCAGGAAGACGGCACCTAGTCAGGCCTGCCTTTCCTCCACCCAGCTGGGGAGTGGCTAAGGGAAAACATGGCATAGGTGGAGGGGTGGAGGAAGAAGGTAAGGAGACAGATTTGCCACAATGAGAACCTGGACCTAAACTCAGTTCTGGTTCAGCTTTCCTAATGGCCATTCTGGAGGGTGAGGGTTAGAAAACAAAGAACACAGGCAGATTTATCAGATACAACATATTATAGAAACTTCCTTTATTTTTAAACCAGGGAATGATCCTGGAATCCCCTGTTCCCCAGATCCATACCATACTGACATTTCCTACCTACAACCACCCTCATCCCTTCTCTGCAGATTCTCTTACAGTCTTGTCTCCTTGAGGAACCTGAGATTTGACCCAGTAAGAGCTGGGTGGTGGGGAAGTCTCTCAGGACTATTTATTCCCTGTTACCAATCAAGTGAGCCAGGATCTTACTTACCCAACATCTGTCTTTTTTCCTGCCTCTTGTATAGTTCCCATCTTCACAAGTCTTCCTGCCTCCTTCTTTAAACACCTAGGAGTTGTTGGGGAGCTGGTTGTCCCAGCCCCCAACACTTCTTTACCTCTTTTCTGTCTCAGCTGTTGTAGTTCTTGCCTCCAAGGAGGGAGGTGTGGAGGGGAGGTAACCTCATCTTCAAACAGGTTTTGCCACCTCCTCTCCCCAGGAGCAGGTTTGCCCAAAAGAAAAACCCTGCCTCCTGTGAGGGGGCGGATTTTGGGGAGGAGAGTGCATTTTCTAGGGGGGCCAGTCTTGGGTGAGTCTAGGAAAGCAATTGTTCTCCTTTCCAGACACCATATATCCCTCTCAAAGTTGCTCTTTACACAAACAAGCAAAAAACCAGTAGGAACCGTGGTGTTTCTGGCTGGGTGTGGTGGCTCACGCCTGTAATCCCAACACTTCAGGAGGCTGAGGCGGGTGGATCACCTGAGGTCAGGAGTTTGAGACCAGCCTGACCAACATGGAGAAACCCCGTCTCTACTAGAAATTAAAAAAAAAAAAAAAATTATCCAGGCGTGGTGGCGCATGCCTGCAATCCCAGCTGCTCGGAAGGCTGAGGCAGGAGAATCACTTGAACCTGGGAGGCGGAGGTTGCAGTGGGCCGAGATTGCGCCATTGCACTGCAACCAGGGCAACAAGAGCAAAACTCCGTCTCAAAAAAAAAGAAAAAAAAAGAAAAAGAAACCATTGTGTGTGTTTCTAAGATTATGTTATCTTGGGTCTACTTTTCAAGCATAAGGAAAACTGGGGAAACGGAAGCATGTTATAAGGAGGTTTCTGGGAGAATAAACAAGTTGAACGGGAGGCTGAGGATGAGGGGAGACAAAAGCCTGTTGCTCCTTATTCCCAAAAAGAGTCAACAGAAAGAAGACATTAAGTACAGTAGGAAGAAGGGAGATGAATTTTGAGGAGACTGAAACAATTATCAGAGAAAGGCCTGAATACACTTATAAAAAAAGACGGTAAGACCCCCAAACAGGAAAAAAGTATTTTTAATACTATAACAAAATGCAAAATAAAGTACCCAAGTTACAAAACATAAATTCCTTTGGTTCATAATCACACCACTATTTTTACCTTCCACATAGCTACAGACATCACACCCTCAAAGTGAAGTCAGACTGTCCCCCTCATACTGAAGATGTCATGCCAAAACCATCACATACCCCACTGTTCAGTGAAACTGTTGGCAGCTTACATGGAACAGAGCTGTAGGGTAGGAAAAAGGGGAAAGGGTTGGGTTAAAAAAAATGGGGAGACTCTACACATGCAGAACAAGTCAGTGAGAGGGAGCTCTCTGCTGGGTCAACACGTCATGAACCACACCCCTATTCATGCTACATGAGGCTGAGTCCTTGCTACAACCACAGAGAAATACAGACAATCGAGTGAACCTGAGCACCCCCAGGGATAACAGAAGAAAAATACAGAGAAGCAGAGGAGAGAAAGAATGGCAGCAAGAGGCAAATCACAGAATACCAGGGAACACCTAGTCCAAACCCTGTTTTACAGATGGGGAAAGTGAGACCTGGAGTAGTGAAGTGTCTTGCCAAAATACATAGTCTATGGGAGCATTAGAACTCCATGCTTCCTTTTAATATGAGCAAGGAGAAAAAGAGACTGACAAGAAATTGATAGGCCTGCTAAGGCAGGAGACAGACCCAGGCCTCTCATTCCAGTTATGCTGTCTTTTTGGAAGAGTGCCTGTGAGGTCATTAAGGCCTTTCTAGGTGGTTTCTTGATTCTCAAGAATCAGGGTTCTGGGTGGCTCTGGGACAGAAGGGTTCAAAGAAACAGCCAGGCCACCTGATCAGGACAGAAGACAATGGCCTCTAATCTTCTCCCAAACTAGATCTGAAACAGTCACAGTAAGCTCAGAATAGAAATTCAGCGATCTCTGAATCAAATGCCATCACCTAAATGGTGGCAAAAAGAAAAGTCATTGAGCTAGCAATCTGCTGTAGGCTGAACACTGGAATAAGTTTCCAAAGTGCACTCTCTTTTCTCTCTAGCTTGAGGCAGGTATTCAATAAATACTTGAATGAATAAGTGAATAAATGAATACATGGAGACCATCAATGAAAGTTCAGTTCCATGACAGATATTGGTTCTGTTCAAGATCCAAGCTGAGGACACTTTTGGGGACTACATTCTCTTTGTCCCACTGTGCTGGGACTGCAGATGTGTCACATCGCGCCCCTGGCAAATAAAATAGACAGAGGTGCAGATTTAAATAAAATTTGAGGCCGGGCGCGGTGGCTCAAGCCTGTAATCCCAGCACTTTGGGAGGCCGAGACGGGCGGATCACGAGGTCAGGAGATCGAGAGACGATCCCGGCTAACACGGTGAAACCCCGTCTCTACTAAAAAATACAAAAAAAATAGCCGGGCGAGGTGGCGGGCGCCTGTAGTCCCAGCTACTCGGGAGGCTGAGGCAGGAGAACGGCGTAAACCCGGGAGGCGGAGCTTGCAGTGAGCTGAGATCCGGCCACTGCACTCCAGCCTGGGTGACAGAGCAAGACTCCGTCTCAAAAAAAAAAAAAATTTGATTGGTAGAGATTAGGGGGAAAAGGTGGAAAGCCATTCTTAAAGCAGCTGCTTTCACTTTTTTTCTCCTCTCAGTTTTATGAGAACAGTATACCAGATCCTGGAGCAATGAAGACAGAATTGCTGAATCTCCAAACATCTCAAAACATGCATTTGAAGTGAGTCAGGTAGCCTCACCCACTACCTCCTCCCTTCTCAACAGTCATTTCTTGGACAGGGAGGCTGTGGTAGACTGTGACAGTGAGATCTGACTGCACTTCTCAAAGACAGCCTCAGCGGAGAGTTTAGGCAGCCCCTGATCTAGAGGGCACTCATCCACCAAGCTGTTCATGGGCGTGGGGGGCAGCGGAGGGTCCTCCTCATCTTGACTCAGTCCAGAAATCAGGGAGTTACTTGCCCTGTCCAATTCCTTGTCCACCTGCTCCCTGGACACATCCGCTGTCTCAGGCTGTCCTGAAGGGATCTTCATGGAGTCAAAATACACTGACAGGGCTTCCTGGAGCAGGGGCAGAAGTTTCTTCCGAGAGACCTGGGTGTTGCCTTGAAGATAGGCATGGAGGTTAGGGTGGGTGCTTGAGGCAGGGGTCAGCTTCAGGGGTGGAGAGTGGGAGCATTCCAGGACTCCACAGATCTAAAGAGAAGACAATAACAGGGAAATGATACACAACTTGCTGTAGCAAAGTGCTGAGGCTTCTAAGTGAGAGGCTTCCTCTATAGAAGAGGAAGCTTTCAAAAAGTAAGTCGGCAGGGTGTGGTGGCTCATGCCTGTAATCCCAGCACTTTGGGAGGCCGAAGCGGGCGGATCACCTGAGGTCAGGAGTTTGAGACCAGCCTGACCATCATGGAGAAACCCCATCTCTACTAAAAATACAAAATTAGCTGGGTGTGGTGGCGCATGCCTGTAATCCCAGCTACTTGGGAGGCTGAGGCAGGAGAATCACTTGAACCCAGGAGACAGAGGTTGCAGTGAGCCAAGATGGTGCCATTGCACTCCAGCCTGGGCAACAAGAGTGAAACTCCGTCTCAAAAAAATAAATAAATAAATAAAAGTAAGTTATCCTTGAGGCCAGGCACAATGGCTCCCGCCTGTAATCCCAGCACTTTGGGAGGCCAAGGTGGGCGGATCACCTGAGGTCAGGAATTCAAGACCAGCCTTGTCAACATGGTAAAACCCTGTCTCTACTAAAAATACAAAAATTAGCCAGACATGATGGTGCACACCTGTAATCCCAGCTACTTGCAAGGCTGAGACAGGAGAATCATTTGAACCTGGGAGGTGGAGGCTACAGTGAGCCGAGATCTCACCATTGCACTCCAGTCTGGGCAATAAAGCAAGACAAAAAAAAAGTAAGTTATCCAGGGTTCGGTTTTATTGTTTGCAACAGAAGGAACACTAATATACACAGTATTTTTTTTTTTTTTGAGATGGAGTCTTGCTCTGTCACCCAGGCTGGAGTGCAGTGGTACGATCTCGGCTCACTACAACCTCTGCCTCCCTGGTTCAAGTGAATCGCCTGCCTTAGCCTCCTAAGTAGCTGGGATTATAGGCATGTGTCACCAAGCCTGGCTAATGTTTATATTTTTAGTGGAAACGAGGTTACACCATGTTACCCAGACTGGTCTCGAACTTCTGACCTCAGGTGATCCGCTCTCACCTAGGCCTCTCAAAGTGCTAGGATTACAGGTGTGAGCCACCGCGCCCGACCCACAGTATTTTATCTCATATATATATATATGATAAAATATATCATATATATATGATAAAATATATATATATGATAAAATATATATATATATATATTTTTTTTTTTTAATAGAACAGGGATAGGGTCTTGTTATGTTGCCCAGGCTGGTCTCCAAATCCTGGTCTCAAACAATCCTTCTGCTTCAGCCTCCCAAAGTGCTGGGATTCATACACAGTGTTTTATTTATTTTATTTTGCTTTAATTTTTTTTTTTTGAGATGGATTCTTGCTCTGTCACCCAGGCTGGAGTACAGTGGCACAATCTTAGTTCACTGCAACCTTCGCCTCCCAGGTTCAAGCAATTCTCCTGCCTCTGCCTCCCGAGTAGCTGGGATTACAGGTGCCTGCCACCATGCCCAGCTAATTTTTGTATTTTTAGTAGAGACGTGGTTTCACCATATTGGCCAGGCTGGTCTTGAACTCCTGAGCTCAGGTGATCTGCCCAGCTCAGCCTCCCAAAGTGCTGGGATTACAGGCATGAGCTACCATACCCAGCCATACACAGTACTTTAAAAACAGAGGAAACAGTTTAGATTGTATATTTCATTTTATTATTAAAGTAATTAAAGCTAAGTAAGATGATTATGAGTAAAATCATGTAGATGATGGCAGTTAAACCAGAATCCAGGAACCCCAGCTTCTAATCTAGTGTTGTTTCCAAGTGTATAAATGTGCTCAAGAACTTGAACTAGGATGGGACTAGAATTTATCTAGAGGCCAGAAGAGGGATGGAGGAAGAATGAATTGAACAAAATAAGATTGGTATCACTATTACCCTCACTTACATGCAGGGAAACTGAGAATTCGATGATCAGGTAACTTGCCTAAGGTCATAATTTGCATGAAGCGAAACTGACACTAAGCCCAGAGCTGTCACCAAAGCCAGTGTTCTAAATCAATATATTATACTACCCCTAACACAGGAGAAAGAGAGGAGATGGTAGAGTAGACTGTGAGAAAAGGACTCCTGGCTGGGCATAGTGGCCCACACCTGCAGTTCCAGAACTTTGGGAAGCTGAGGCTGGTGGATCACTTGAGTCCAGGAGTTCGAGACCAGCCTGAGCAATGTAGCGAGACTCTGTCCCTACAAAAAATACAAAAAAAATTAGCTGGCCATGATGGTGTGCCTGGAGCCCCAGCTACTTAGGAAGCTGGGAGGATTGCCTGAACCAGGGAGGCAGAGGTTGCAGTAAGCTGAGATCATGCCATTGCACCACTCCAGCCTGGGCAACAAAGCAAGACATCTCAAAAAAAAAAAAAAAAGAGAGAGAAAAGGACTCCTGTTTCTAAGCATAGGGGCAGCCTGGACAATGGTAGAGTCATTAGAAATCCACACAGCTGGCCGGGCGCGGTGGCTCAAGCCTGTAATCCCAGCACTTTCAGAGGCTGAGGCGGGTGGATCACGAGGTCAGGAGATCGAGACCATCCTGGCTAACACGGTGAAACCCTGTCTCTACTAAAACTACAAAAAATTAGTAGGGCGTGGTGGCGGGTGCCTGTAGTCCCAGCTACTCAGGAGGCCGAGGCAGAAGAATGGCGTGAACCCGGGAGGCGGAGCTTGCAGTGAGCCGAGATCGCACCACTGTTCTCCAGTCTGGGAGACACAGCGAGACTCTGTTTCAAAAAAAAAAAAAAAAAAAAAGAAATCCACATAGCTTCGAATGAGCAGCACAGAGGGGAGAAGATTCAGGAATGTGGAAGAGGTACTTCTAATGGCCAAAGCACCCTTTTCTTCATGAAAGGATTAGTAAGAGCCACTATTTACAAAGTGCTTACTCTGCTCCAGAAGTGTGCTTTACACATGATATTATGTTTAATGATCATAGTAGAATTAGCAGTAGGTACTATTATGCCATTTCCAGATGCAGAAGTCAAAGAGTAAGACTTGCCTTAGCTCAAAGAGTAAGAGGCAAATCTAGAACAGAAAAACGCATCTACCTGACTTTAAAAACTGCAGTTCTTGGCCAGGTGCAGTGGCTCACGCTTGTAATTCCAGCACTTTGGAAGGCCAAGGCGGGCGGATCACTTGAGGTCAGGAGTTCGAGACCAGCCTGGCTAACATGGTGAAACCCCGTCTCTACTAAAAATACAAAAATTAGTCGGGCATGGTAGCGGGCGCCTGTAGTCCCAGCTGCAGGCTGAGGTGGGAGAACTGCCTGAACCTGGGAGGTGGCAGTTGCAGTGAGCCAAGATCACACCACTGTACTCAAGCCTGGGCAACAGAGTGAGACTCTGACTCAAAAAACAAACAAACAAAACTGTAGTTCTTTTCATAATGACAAACCACCTTACACTGAATGAAATCAGATTTGCTTCCTGGGGAGAAGGCAAAGGCAAAGGCAAAGGGAGGTGGGAAAGGGCAGACATACCTTCTATGAGAGCAAAGGATTATCTGGCTGTATTCTGTCTTTAGCAGTCCTCACAGAGCCTAGGCCACCCTCAGAATCCCTGAATTGCCTTAAGCCCACCTTTTTTTTTTTTTTTTTTTTTGAGACAGAGTCTCTCTCTGTTGGCAGGATGGAGTGCAGTGGCGTGATCTCGGCTCACTGCAACCTCTGCCTCCTAGGTTCAAGAGATTCTCCTGCCTCGGCCTCCTGAGTAGCTGGGACTATAGGCACGTACCACCACTCCCAGCTAATTTTGTATTTTTTAGAAGAGATGAGGTTTCACCATGTTGGCCAGGATGGTCTCAATCTCTTGATCTCATGATCTGCTCGCCTCAGCCTCCCAAAGTGCTGGGATTATAGGCATGAGCCACCATGCCCAGCCTTAAGTCCACTTTTAAATTCTTCCCTAGGCTAATCAGTAACCAGCAGAGGAACAGAAAGGAGAGGAAGTAGGAAAGATAGCCAAAAGGAAGATCAGGAAAGAAAACAAATCTGGATCTAGATCACTTCATTACAGAGTTTGCATGATACAGAATAATTAATCCCTGCATAGTAAGTAGCAGAAAAGGTCTCTCATATTTCTAATTTTCAAGGCAACAGCATGATTCCAGGGGTGAGGAATTAATGATTAAACCAAGAATAGAGTTTTGTTTTGTTTTTTTTTCCCCCAATAGAGATGAGGTCTTGCTATCTTTACCCAGGCTGGACTCAAACTTTCCAGCTCAAGCAATCCTTCCGCATCAGCCTCCCGAGTTGCTGGGACTACAGGCATGTGCCACGGTCCCTAGCTCAAGAAGGGAATTTTAACTACAGATTTGTAACATTTCCTTCTAACTAGATTTCTTTCAAGTTCTTTCAAAGTATGAATTGAATCTTTAGTTCTTTTTGGAATTCACCTTTTCGCAACAATGCTATGATTAAGGATGTTCACTAAAAAAAAAAAAAGAATGAAAAAAAAAGGATATTCATATACAGAGAGAATGGGAAAAAGCAGAAAGGGGAGGAAACAGGTCCAGAAACAGGTCAAGGGACCTCGTGTAAGTATGTTAATATAAGAACCTAAGAGAGGTCCTTATAGGACAGCTGTAGAGCACAGAGGTACATACAGGTGGACTCTGTAAGGCTCTTAGGTTGGAGAAGGGACACAGACTCACCGTTGTTCGGAGTGCCACATGGGGACAGAAAATAGCCAACTGCCGCACTGGCTCATTGTGAGTGTTGAAAAAGATAGTCATGGCGACCAGGACATCGTAGCTGTGAGCCTGGCAGAAAGCATGGAGATCTGCAAGGAGGTTAGACCTCTCCAGAAAGGCCTGAAAGGGAAGAAACGGAGAGGGATGAAGGACTTTCTCATCATCATCAATAAAACATCCTTGGGCTAGGCACGGTCACTCATGCCCGTAATCCCCGCACTTTGGGAGGCCAAGGGGGGCGGATCACCTGAGGTCAGGAGTTTGAGACCAGTCTGACCAACATGGAGAAATCCCATCTCTGCTAAAAATACAAAATTAGCCGTGCGTGGTGGCGCATGCATGTAATCCCAGCTACTTGGGAGGCTGAGGCAGGAGAATCGCTTGAATTCGAGAGGCGGAGGTTGCAGTGATTCCAGATCGCACCATTGCCCTCCAGCCTGGGCAGCAAGAGCGAAACTCTGTCTCAAACAAACAAACAAAAACAAAAAAAATGCTGATAATGTATGTAATGTGCCTAGCGTGTTCAAGGCTCTCCGGTTCTTGCAATCAAACAAGGAAAGTCTTTGCCTTGTGGGTATTTTTTTTTTTTTTTTGAGACGGAGTTTTGCTCTTGTTGCCCAGGCTGGAATGCAATGGCGCGATCTTGGCTCACTGAAACCTCCTCCTCCCGGGTTCAAGTGATTCTCCTGCCTCAGCCTCTCGAGTAGCTGGGATGACAGGCATGTGCCATCATGCCTGGCTAATTTTTTATTAGTAGAGACAGGGTTTCTCCATGTTGTTCAGGCTGATCTCAAACTCCCGACCTCAGGGGATCTGCCTGCCTTGGCCTCCCAAAGTGCTGGGATTACAGGTGTGAGCCACCGCACCCAGCCCGCCTTGTGGGTATTTTTATTCTAAAACAGAATAATGGGGTATACAAATAAGAGCAGACATGTGAAAACTGCTTTTCTCTATCCTTGTCATTTCTTGTTTTTTTTTTGTTTGTTTGTTTGTTTGTTTTTAAGCCTTGGCATTTCTTCCTTTCTTTTTTCTTTGTTTCTTTTTTGAGATGTCTCATTCTGTCGCCCAGGCTGGAGTGCAGTGGTGTGATCTTGGCTTACTGCAACCTCCACCTCCTGGGTCCAAGCGATTTTCCTGCCTCAGCCTTCCAAGTAGCTGGGATTACAGGTGCCCACTACCATGCCTGGCTAATTTTTGTACTTTTAGTAGAGACGGGGTTTCACCATGTTGACCAGGCTAGTCTCGAACTCCTGACCTCAGGTGATCCACCTGCCTCGGCCTCCCAAAATGCTGGGATTACAGGCATGAGCCACTGCACCCGGCCAATCTTTGGCATTTCTAATATGTCAGTTTGTATTTGATTAAGGTACTAGGCAAGCCTTTTATGTTTTTGTTTGTTTCTCGAACTAGGTTACGAACCATGAGAGAAGAGACCATGCTATCGTGTTTTATTTATTTAGTATTTTTACACAGTACTTAGTAGAAACCTGTGTAGGAGAATGGCGCGAACCCGGGAAGCGGAGCTTGCAGTGAGCCGAGATGGTGCCACTGCACTCCAGCCTGGGCGACAGAGTGAAGACTCCGCCTCAAAAAAAAAAAAAAAAAAAAAAAAAGAAAGCTGTGTAAAGTATGTATTCAGATCAGATGAATTATTTTATTTATTTATTTATTTATTTATTTTATTTATTTTTTGAGGCGGAGTCTCGCTCTGTCGCCCAGGCTGGAGTGCAGTGGCCGGATCTCAGCTCACTGCAAGCTCCGCCTCCCGGGTTTACGCCATTCTCCTGCCTCAGCCTCCCGAGTAGCTGGGACTACAGACGCCCGCCACCTCGCCCGGCTAGTTTTTTGTATTTTTTAGTAGAGACGGTGTTTCACCGTGTTAGCCAGGATGGTCTCAATCTCCGGACCTCGTGATCCGCCCGTCTCGGCCTCCCAAAGTGCTGGGATTACAGGCTTGAGCCACCGCGCCCGGCCTATTTATTATTTTTTTTGAGATAGAGTCTCGCTCTGTCACCCAGGCTGGAGTGCAGCGGAGCGACCTTGGCTCCCTGCAGTCTCTGCCTCCTGGGTTCAAGCGATTATTGTGCCTCGGCATCCTGAGTAGCTGGGACTATAGGTGCCCACCACTGTATCCAATTAATTTTTTTTTTTTTTTTTGTATTTTTAGCAGGGACAGGGTTTCCCCATGTTGGCCAGGCTGGTCTTGAATTTCTGACTTCAAGTGATCCACCTGCCTCTGCCTTCCAAGTGCTGGGATTTACAGGCGTGAACCACCACGCCCAGCCAGATGAATGATTTAAACCACTATGACATGGAACCAGGTATTCAGACACCATTATTATTATTTTTGGTTTCCATATACAGCATTTAATTGAACACTATTATTAAAGTTATATTCATTGATACATTCAACAAAGTTTACTGAGCATCCGCTATGTGTCAGACACTGTTAAAGGTCCTAGAGCTACAACAGACAAAAAAGAAACAGGGTCCTGGTAGAGTTGATAAACTAGCAGAGGAATATAGACAATTAACAGGCAAACCAGGAAACAAGATCCTTTTAGTATGTTAAGTGCTTTGAAAAACAAACAGGCCGGGTGTGGTGGCTCAGGCCTGTAATCTCAGCACTTTGAGAGGCCAAAGCGGGCAGATCACTTGAGGTCAGGAGTTCAAGACCAGCCTGGCCAACATGGTGAAACCCCTGTCTCTATTAAAAATACAAAAATGGCCGGGCGCAGTGGCTCACACCTATAATCCCAGTACTTTGGGAGGCCGAGGCGGGTGGATCACTCGAGGTCAGGAGTTCGAGACCAGCCTAGCCAACATGGTGAAACCCTGTGTCTAGTAAAAACACAAAAATTAACTGGGCATGGGGATGTGTGCCTGTAATCCCAGCTACTCAGGAGGCTGAGGCAGGAGAATCACTTGAACCAGGGAGGCAGAAGTTGCAGTGAGCCGAGATAGCACCATTGCACTGCAGCCTGGGGGACAAGAGCGAAACTCCTTCTCAAAAAAGAAAAAACGAAAACAAAACAAAAAATTAGCTGGGCATGCTGGCACGCACCAGTAATCCCAGCTACTAGAGAGGCTGAGGCAAGAGAATTACTTGAACCCGGGAGGCAGAGGCTGCAGTGAGCTGAGATTTCGCCACTCCACTCCAGCCTGGGCAACAGAGTAAGGCTCAAAACAAACAAACATAACTGCTAGAGGTTTTTTGAGCATAGGAGATAGTACTTCAGTTAGGGTGGTCAGGAAAAACCTCCCAAAACAACAGACATCTGAGCTGAGACATCTGAATGTTAAGAAGAGCCATCTCTACAAAGAGAAAAGCTCATCTGGGAATGAGCTTAATGGTTCCGAGGAACAGAAAAGAAACCAGTGTGCCTGTAGTACTGTAGCGCAGGAGTGGAGCCGGAATGAAATGAGGCCAGGGAAAAAGACAATGGCCAGATCAAGCATGGCCCTGTAAACCATGGTAAGTCCTTTAGATTTTATTAAAAGTACAATGAGGCCGGGCACGGTGGCTCACGCCTGTAATCCCAGAACTTCGGAGGCCAAGGTGGGAGAACTGCTTGAGGCCTGGAGTTTGAGACCAGCCTGGGCAACATAGTGAGACCCTGTCTACACACACACACAAACACACACACACACACACACACACACACACTAGCTAGGTGTGGTGGTGTGCACCTGTGGACCCAGCTACTCGGGAGGCTAAGGTGAGAGGACTGCTTGAGCCTGGAAGGTTGAGGCTGCAGTGAGCCATGATGGTACCACTGTACTCTAGCCTGAGCAACAAAGCATGACTCTCAAAAAAAAAAAAATTTTTTTAAAAGACCACTCTGGCTGCTTTGGGGAGAATGGTTTGTAGGGCTGCAAAAGCGGAGGCAGGGAAACCAGCACTGAGGCTAGTACAGTGGTGCAGTGAGAGATGCTGGACTCTGGTGGTCATAGTGGAGGTGGAGACAAGAAGATAGACACAAAATACGTTTTGGAGGTGAGCCAGGAATGAGGTGCAAGGCCACATGCATAACATGCATAGCTAAAGGCTTTCTCTCCCCACCCACAGTCACAACTTACTCTTACCTCCAAATCCATATATACTGCACTAATGGCCACCTTGACGCCTTGTCTATAGATAGTCTTCTGGTCCTTTCTCAGCATCTGCTCAGTGGTCAGTCCTAGAAAGCAGATGTGAGACTAGGGGTCAAACAGGGGAGGTCAGGTTCCCAAGACCAAGAAGGCAAGGGCAGCCAGATGGGTCAAGAAAGGAAAAATAGCCTCTCTTTGGGGCAATGAATGGGGGAGACAATTGAAAATGTAATCATAGCTGGGTGCAGTGGCTCAGGCCTGTAATCCCAGCAATTTGGCAGGCTGAGGTGGGCAGATCACCTGAGATCGGGAGTTCGGGACCAGCCTGGCCAACATGGTGAAACTCTGTCTGTACTAAAAATACAAAGAATTAGCTGGGTGTAGTGGCGGGCGCCTGTAATCCCAGCTACTCAGGAGGGTGAGGCAGGAGAATCACTTGAACCTGGACTCCATCTCAAAAAAAAAAAGAAAAACAGAAAATGTAATCACATAATCAAAAGCCATCTTAAATAATTGGTGACAATAGGTACCTTTACAGCAAGGAACTTTGGAGAGAAGAATAAAACCCAGCACAGAGGCTTTTACTTTGTATTTTCCCTCTTCCTATACTGTTTATATACGAGTTCTTTCTTTCATTTTTCCTTTTCATGTCAACAGGTGGTAGATAAGTAGAAGAATATGGTTTTTTTTTTTGGTTCTCTTCGTCTTTTGTATACTCACAAAATATTTCTTTAGCCTCCCTAACCAATGCTATAGATTTCACTCTGATAATTTAGTATACTCTCAGCATATTTTATATATATGTCCTATATTCTCTGAATAGACTAGAACCTATGAGGCTCTTTTTGTTTTTCTTGAGACGGAGTTTTGCTCATGTTGCCCAAGCTGGAGTGCAATGGCACGATCTCGGCTCACTGCAACCTTCGCTTCCCGGGTTCAAGCGATTTTCCTGCCTCAGCCTCCCAAGTAGATGGGATTACAGGCACATACCATCATGCCTGGCTAATTTTTCGTATTTTTAGTAGAAACAGTGTTTCACCATGTTAGCCAGGCTGGTCTTGAACTCCTGACCTCAAGTGATCTGCCCACCTCGGCCTCCCAAAGTGCTGGAATTGCAGGCGTGAGCCACTGCGCCCAGCCCTTGTGAGGCTCTTAATACCTTCCTCCTCATCCTAACCAAGAGCCAGGATAGAACAATCCAGTAAATGATTGATTAGTTCATGCTTAGGCTAATATGCTACTTCATTTCTCTCTGGCATAAAATTTAAATAATTGGCCAGGCATGGTGGCTCATGCCTGTAATCCCAGCACTTTGGGAGGCCCAGGCGGGCAGATCATCTGAACTCAAGAGTTCGAGACCAGCCTGGTCAACATGGTGAAATCCGATCTCTACTAAAAATACAAAAATTAGCTGGGTGTGGTGGTGGGCGCCTGTAATCCCAGCTACTTGGGAGGCTGAGGCAGGAGAATCGCTTGAACCCAGGAGGTGGAAGTTGCAGTGAGCCGAGATTGTGCCACTGCACTCCAGCCTGGGTGACAGAGCAAGACTGTCTCAAAAAAAAAATAAAAATAATGGCTGCATGCGGTGGCTAACGCCTGTAATCCCAGCACTTTGGGAGGCCGAGGTGGGCGGATCATGAAGTCAGGAGATCAAAACCATCTTGGCTAACACAGTGAAACCACATATCTACTAAAAATACAAAAAATTAGCCGGGCGTGGTGGCAGGCGCCTGTAGTCCCAGCTACTTGGGAGGCTGAGGCAGGAGAATGGTGTGAACCTGGGAGGTGGAGCTTGCAGTGAGCCAAGATCGCACCACTATACTCCAGCCTGGGCGACAGAGTGAGACTCCATCTCAAAAAAAAATAAAAATAGGCCGGGCGCGGTGGCTCAAGCCTGTAATCCCAGCACTTTGGGAGGCCGAGACGGGCGGATCACGAGGTCAGGAGATCGAGACCATCCTGGCTGACACAGTGAAACCCCGTCTCTACTAAAAAAATACAAAAAAACTAGCCGGGCGAGGTGGCGGGCGCCTGTAGTCCCAGCTACTCGGGAGGCTGAGGCAGGAGAATGGCGTGAGCCCGGGAGGCGGAGCTTGCAGTGAGCCAAGATCACGCCACTGCACTCCAGCCTGGGCGGCAGAGCGAGACTCTGTCTCAAAAAAAAAAAAAAAAAATATATATATATATATATATATAAAATAAACAAGGCTTGCCTTTCTGTTTTCTCATCTGGGAGGTAGAAAAGTCAGCTAACATTTCATACCTGATACATCAAACTTTGCCTTTTGTAGGGAATCAAATATATCATTTCTCTTGGGTAGGTCTGGGAAAAGGGCTTCTAGTTTCTCCACATATTTGCTGTCCTTTGGGGTTGCCTTTCCAATTTTAAGGTCCATGTTGACACAGTCCAGGATGATGGTTCCTGTGGAGAAGGGAGATGGTGGAACTTGAATCCTGTGACCCTCCACACATGACCACCAGAACATATATAACCTTCACACCAAATGGACACAATACAAGGAGATTTGTATAGCAAAATCTCTAAAAGCAAAATGAGAAACTGGGATGGACTGTGTCCTCAGACCTCCCAAATCCAAACTAAGATGTAGGAAGGGAAATGGGAAAAAGGTAGAAAGAAAGCCTGAGCATCTCAATCCTTGGAGATTTTACAGCCTAGTCAGACAGAGATACACCTCTTTAGTAGGCCAAATCCCAGCAAAGAATCTTCTAAGTTGAAAAGACAGTCTAGTCCAACTCACTCTCTCTCTTTTTTTCACAAGTGGAAAAACGAGAACAAGAAAGGTTAAGAGACCTGTTCAAGGTCACCCCTCTCTTTCCTGGAGGAACTGGTATTGGAATCTGTTTCCTGCTTTTTTGGCTAGTCCTCCTTCTATCATAAAATGATGCCAACAGGAAGCTTCTTGGTCTGTTGCCCTGTACTTCCTTTCTACTTTCTCCAACAAGTATCCCACAGGCCTTTAAACAGATACTTAATTGTCCGCTGAAAGAATCCTATCTTTTGGTATGAGCTGAATGGGTCTGAGAGCATATGGTTAGGCTGGAAGTGTCTAGACTTTTCCACCCTCCCTTCTCAGGGATAGGAATAGAACTACTCGGGTCCCAATCCAAAAGCCACCCTTACCATGCAGAAGGGCTGCAGTTTGCCTGTCCAAGATCTCTGGTGCCCCCTGCAGGATTCTCTCAGTCACCAGGGTAGCGCAGGACCCCACCAGCTCAACTGAAACATGGCAGGGAGGGCAGTGTTTCTGCTCGATGGGTCGATGGTCTAGCACCTCTGCTACTGCCTCCTCTAGGGCTGTGTCACTTCTGTGGAGGGGAGGGTATGGGAAAAGAGAAAGAAAGATAGGTAGGTAGGGACACTCCAGCTGCTTCTAGCCAACCTCTATGCCACCCATCAAGGAAAATGCAGATGTCTTAGGCAAGCTTATTTATTTATTTTTTTGAGACAGTTTCACTCTTGTCGCCCATGCTAGAGTGCAATGGTGCATTCTTGGCTCACTGCAACCTCTGCATCTCGGGTTCAAGCGATTCTCTTGCCTCAGCCTCCTGAGTAGCTGGGATTACAGGCGCCTGCCAACACGCCCAGCTAATTTTTTTGTATTTTGAGTAGAGACGGGGTTTCATCATGTTGGCAAGGCTGGTCTCGAACTCCTGACCTCATGTGATCTGCCAGGCAAGCATTTAAAACTGACCTTTGGTCATTTTTACCTCTGCCTCACTCCTCTCAATTCTTTTTCTTTTTTGTTGAGATGGAGTCTCACTCTGTTGCCCAGGCTGGAGTGCAGTGGCACGATCTTGGCTTCTGCAACCTCCGCTGCCCGGGTTCAAGTGATTCTCCTGCCTCAGCCTCCTGGGTAACCGGGATTACAGGCGCACGCCACCAAGCCTGGCTAATTTTTTTTTTTTTTTTTGTATTTTTAGTAGAGATGGGGTTTCACCGTGTTGGTCAGGCTGGTCTCAAACTCCTGACCTCGTGATCTGCCCGCCTTGGCCTCCCAAAGTGCTGGGATTACAGGCATGAGCCACGGCGCCCGGCAATTCTTTTTTTCAATGTTATAATTGGCGTCATCTTTAAATAGTGTATAAGCAAATTCTGTGAAGCATCTGCTGCAAATATCTTACCCCCACATTTGCTGTCCTTTAGCTTTGCCTTTCCAACCCTTCACCCTTGACACCCTTGATACCCGACATCTAAATCTCTCCTTTTTTTTTTTTTTTTTGAGACAGAGTCTTGCTCTGTCACCCAGGCTGGAGTGCAGTGGTGAGATCTCGGCTCATTGCAACCTCTGCCTCCCAGGTTCAAGCAATTCTCCTGCCTTGGCCTCCCAAGTAGCCGGGAGTACAGGCGCCCACCACCAGGCCCGGCTAATTTTTGTATTTTTAGTAGAGACGGTGTTTCACCATATTGGCCAGGCTGGTCTCGAACTCCTGACCTTGTGATCCGCCCACCTCAGCCTCCCAAAGTGCTGGGATTACAGTCATGAGCCACCGTGCGCGGCAAATCTCTCCTATTTTTATAACCCACTCAATACTTAGATTCCATGTGGGTCACCAGGTCCTGTTAATTCTATCTTAATTCCTATCCATGCCCTAGTTTCTGACTCTCTATTACTGCCCATTCTAGGCCCTCAACATCTCTTGTCTGGACTATTCCAATAGTCTCTTAACCAATCACCGGCTTCTAACCAAGAGCCCTCCCGGGCTGTCCTTCACAAAGTGGCCTGAAAGACCATTTGAAAAAAGAAAATCTGATTCTTTTAGGACACAGAATATAATTTAAAATAGTTCCCCACTGCCTAAAATAAAATCCAATCTCCTTAGAAGGGCCTATGAGGCCTCCATAATCTGCCTCCTGCCTGCCCCTCTGTCTCATCTTTTTCCATGTCCTACTTCTCCCTCAAATTTTATGCTCCAGCTGTGCAAAACAAATTCCATTTCCCCTAGCTCACCATGCTATTTCACACCTGCCTGCATTTAATTCTATTAATTACTCCCTCTGCCTGGAATGCCTTTCCTAACCACCTTCCCTCCTCCCTCCCAATTCACCAAGCAAACACCTAGTCCTCTTTCAAGACTGAGATCAGTGCTCACTTCAGCAGCACATGTGCTAAAACTGGAACGATATAGAGAAGATTAGCATGGTCCTTGAGCAACGATGACACGCACATTTGTGAATTTTTCCATAAAATATGTGTGTGTGTGTGTGTGTGTGTGTGTGTGTGTGTATAAAAATAAAAAATAAAGGCCAGGTGCGGTGGCTCACGCCTGTAATCCCAGCACTTTGGGAGGCTGATGCGGGTGGATCACGAGGTCAGGAGATGGAGACCATCCTGGCTAACATGGTGAAACCCCATCTCTACTAAAAATACAAAAATTAGCCAGGTATGGTGGCGGGAGCGCCTGTAGTCCTAGCTACTCAGGAGGCTGAGGCAGGAGAATGGTGTGAACCCGGGAGGTGGAACTTGCAGTGAGCCAAGACTGTGTCACTGCACTCCAGCCTAGGCGACAGAGCGAGACTACGTCTCTTAAAAAAAAAAAAAAAAAATTGGCCAGGCCAGGCATGGTGGCTCACGCCTGTAATCCCAGCACTTTGGAAGGCTGAGGCAGGCGGATCACTTGTGGCCAGGAGTTCGAGACCAGCCTTGCCAACACGGTGAAACCCTGTCTCTACTAAAAATACAAAAAATTAGCTGGACGTGGTGGCACATGCTTGTAATCCCAGCTACTTGGGAGGTTGAGGCAGGAGAATCACTTGAATCTGGGAGGCTCACTGCAGTGGCTGAGATGGCGCCACTGCACTCCAGCCTGGGCAACAAGAACAAAACTCAGGTTCAAAAAAAAAAAAAAAAAGCCAGGAATGATGCTTTTACACAGGAGGCTGAGGCAGGAGGATTCCTTGAACCTTGGAGCTCAAGGTTATGATGATGCCGCTGCACTCCAGCCTATGAGACAGAGCGAGAGACCCACCATCTCTTAAAAAAAAAAAAAAAGTGGTGGCACAGTGGCTCACGCCTGTAATCCCAGCACTTTGGGAGTCCTAGGGTGGATGGATCACCTGAGGTCAGGAGTTCAAGACCAGTCTGACCAACATGGTGAAACCCCCTTCTCTCCTAAAAATACAAAATTAGCCGGGCATGGTGGCACATGCCTGTAATCCCAGCTACTTGGAGGCTGAGGCAGGAGAATTGCTTGAACCCAGGAGGCGGAGGTTGCAGTGAGCCGAGATGGTGCCGTTGCTCTCCAGTCTAGGCAACAGCAAAACTCCGTCTCGAAAAAAAAAGAAAAAAAAGGAAAGTTTATTACTGAATGAATCCATAGATGGATAATGCTCTCTCAGGCTGCCTTCTGTCAGTATCCTGCTATAACCACAATGTGCTCAAGAAAAGAATATTAGCAGGAGCCAAACAGACTTAGGAAAGTCACATACTCGTGTTGCTTTTTTGGTCGTTTTTTTCCAGTAGTAAATTAGGGATGGAATTATTATAAATGTGTACATTTGTTAAATAGACATTATTATTTATAGAATTTAAAAAAAAAATTTTTTTGAGATGGAGTTTCATTCTTGTTGCACAGGCTGGAGTGCAATGGCATGATCTTGGCTCACTGCAACCTCTGGCTTCCGGGTTCAAGCAATTCTCCTGCCTCAGCCCCCTGAGTAGCTGGGGCTACAGGCACGCGCCACCACGTCCGGCTAATTTTGAATTTTTAGTACAGACGGGGTTTTTCTATGTTGGTCAGGCTGGTCTTGAACTCCTGACCTCAGGTGATTCTGCCCGCCTCAGGCTCCCAAAGTGCTGGGATTACAGGTGTAAGCCACCACGGCCGGCCTGGCTAATTTTTTTTTTTTTTTTTTGAGACAGAACATTGCTCTGTCGCTCAGGCTGGAGTGCAGTGGTGCGATCTTGGCTCACTGCAACCTCCGCCTCCCAGGTTCAAGCGATTCTCCTGCCTCAGCCTCCCGAGCAGCTGGGACTACAGGCACGAGCCACCAAGACCAGCTATTTTTTTTTAAAGACGGAGTCTCACGTCTCACTCTGTCGCCCAGGCTGGAGTGCAGTGGCACGATCTCAGCTCACTGCAAGCTCCGCCTCCCGTATTCACGCCATTTTCCTGCCTTAGCCTCCGGAGTATTTGGGACTATGGGCGCCCACCACCACGCCTGGCTAATTTTTTGTATTTTTTAGTAGAGACGGGGTTTCACCATGTTAGCCAGATGGTCTTGATCTCCTGACCTCGTGATCCACCCGCCTCAGCCTTCCAAAGTGCTGCAATTACAGGCGTGAGCCACCATGCCTCGCCTGAGATATTTATATATTCTAATAATACATTATTCTAAAATCATGAGTTTATGTAGAAAAACTTTTGCTAACTTTTTGTGTGCTTTTTATTTTTATTTTAATTTTTTTGTAGAGATAGGATCTCACCATCTTGCCCAAGTTGGTCTTGAACTCCTGGGCTCAAGCAACCCTCCTACTTCATCCTCCCAAAGTGCTGCGTTTACAGGTGTGAGCCACCACACCTGGCCCTTTTGATAACTTAAAAAAATTTCTTTTGGAGACAAAGTCTTGCCCTGTCACTCAGGCTGGAGTACAGTGATGTGATCATAGCTTACTGCAGCCTTGATTCCTGGGCTCAAGTGATCCTACCACCTCTGCCTCCTAAGTAGCTGGGACTATAGGCATGCACTATTGCACCTGGCAAATTTTTTTATTTTTAGTAGAGACAAGGTCACACTATGTTTATGGATTTTTTTATTCATTTTTTTTTTTTAGAGAACAGGGTCTCGCTATATTGGTCAGACAGGTCTCCCTAAGTGCTGGGATTACAGGCGTGAGCCAACATACCAGGCCACTTTTTAAAAATTAAAAATAGGCCAGGCATTGTGGCTCACACCTGTAATCCCGCCACTTTGGGAGGCCAAAGCGGGCGGATCATCTGAGGTCAGGAGTTCCAGGCCAGCCTGGCCAACAGCGCAAAACCCCATCTCTAGTAAAAAATAGAAAAATTAGCTGGGCATGGTGGCACACACCTGTAATCCCAGCTACTTCGGAGGCTGAGGCAGGGAGAATAGCTTGAACCCGGGAGGCAGAGGTTGCAGTGAGCCAAGATCACATCACTGCACTTCAGCCTGGGTGACAGAGTGAGACTCCATCTCAAAAAAATTAATTAATTAAAATTAAAATTAAAAATAGAGTTGCAGGCCAGGTGTGGTGGCTCACACCTATAATCCAGCACTTAGGGAGGCAGAGGCAGGAAGATAGCGTGAGCCTAGGAATTTAAGAGCCGCCTGGGCAAAATAGCAAAACCCTGTCCTCTAAAAAATTTTAGTAAGTACAAAAACAAATAATAAGTAAAAAAAAGAAAAAAAGAAAATTGCAAACATGTTTCAAAGGTTTCTATTACAATAAATCTGTTTCAGAATCTTTTTTTTTTTTTTTTTTTTTTGGAGACAGGGTCTCTCTCTGTCTCCCAGGCTGGAGTGGAGTGGTGTGATCTTGGCTCACTGCAGGTTCGACATCCTGGGCTCAAGTGATTCTCCCACCTCAACCTCTTGAGTAGCCTCCCGAGTAGCTGGGACCATAGGCATGCACCGCCTAATTTTTAAAATTTTTTTGTAAAGACACGCTTTTGCCATGTTGCTCAGGCTGGTCTTGAACTCCTGGAGCTTAATGGATCTGGTTGCCTTGGCCTCCCAAAGTGCTGGGATTACAGGTGTGAGCCATCGCACCCAGCACACAAAATCTTAAATAATGATACCAAAGGCAGATTTAAATGATTTTTGAGTTATCCTTTAGTTTGAACTCCACATGTTCTATTTCTTTTTATTACAAGGTATGTCTTTATGCCATAGACAAACATATAACTACAGAACTGACAATATTTTGTGTTGTTTTTCTATATCTAATATGACCTATCAATTATGATTAGCCTGTGAGATCCCTGAAAGCAAAAACTCTTTTTTTTTGAGATGCAGTCTCGCTCTGTCGCCCAGGCTGGAGTGCAGTGGCACAATCTTGGCTCACTGCAACCACCACGCCCAGCTAATTGTATTTTTAGTAGAGATGGGGTTTTGCCATGTTGGCCAGGCTGGTCTCCAACTCCTGACCTCAGGTGATCCACCCACCTCGGCCTCCCAAAGTGTTGGGATTACAGGCGTGAGCCACCGCACCCAGCCAGCAAAAACTCTTTCTTCCTCTCTTTATATCTCACTCATCAGAGCCCAGCATGGTACATGATAGGTAGCAATTTAATTTCCTTGTGCTTACTTGGGTAAGATATGATGGTCGACAAGGATGAGGGTGAGTTGGCCAGCCTGGTGTAATGCATGGAGGTCAATCTCATCCCGAAAAATTAAGATACTCTCTGGAATATGAACCTTCTGAAGAAAGAAGACAATGTCACCTCGCAGAGGTAGCTCAGAACGTTTTATATTTAAAACTGGCACAAAGACTTCCTCGGCCTCAGTTGTCTAGATAGGAAAGTGAAAAGAAGGCATCACAATGTTTTACAATGACAGGAAAAAGTAACAAGACTATTGGGACCAAAAGAGACAGACTTAGGTAAGTTACCACCTTTCTCAAAGCCACAAGTACCCAGTCTATAAAAATGAAAGGATGACTTTTGCCCTCCCTCCTTAGCGATAACATGAAGGTCAACAAGGTAACTCATGGTAAAGACCTAGTTCTAGATGCAATGCTGCAGAGAGGGAATAGTCCTCAAGAACTAACCTGGGCAGAGGAATACACACTAGATCACTGATACCTATAAGGAACTCAGTAATAAACTGTTTGAATATCGCTTTATGGTTTACAAATCCCCCAAAATACATTTACTCACTTTTTTTCTCACAGCAACACTGCAAAATATCATTTTAGATTTTATAGATGGTGGCATGAGACTCAGCAAACTTAAGGGATTTAAATTTACCCAATGCTAAATGCTGGTAAGTGGCAGAGCTGGGTCTTGAATCCAGATCTTTTCATTCTAAGGGACTCAGATTCTAGGTACTACTTTGTTTTACCCACCTTTGCTAGGTAAAAAGCCAGGGCGAGAGCAGACACCACAGAGTCCAAATCACAGGCTTCATTTCCCAGCACAACATGTAGAGGTCGGGACTCCTGGAGAAGAAGGAAAACGGGAAACTAACAAAAGTATCTCTATCCATTTCCACTTACCTTTTTTTTTTTTTAAACATCTATATATATTTTTGAGACAGGTCTCACTCTGTCGCCCAGGCTAGAATGCAGTAGCGTGATCACAGCTCACTGCAGCCTCAACCTCCTGCTAGACTCAATCGATCCTCCTGCATAGCTGGAACTACAGGAAAGCGCCACCATGCCCGGCTAATTTTTTGTATTTTTTGTAGAGATGGGATTTTGCCATGTTGCACAGACTGGTCTCAAATTCCTGGGCTCAAGAGATCCACCCGCCTCGGCCTCCCAAAGTGCTGGGATAACAGGTATGAGCCACTGTGCCTGGCCTCTCCATTTACCTTATACTCATATAGGGCTTCACACACTTCCTCTCATTGATGTTCACAGAGGAGGTAGGTCCTCATTCCATAGATGGCATAAGTGTTTCAGCTAAGCTTATAGCATTCTACATATATCCAGTTTGTAGAAAAGTGTTCTTTCCTCCTATCTCCTTGAATGTTTTTTTTTTTTTTTTTTTTTTTTTTTTTTTTTTTTTTGAGACGGAGTCTCGCTCTGCTGCCCAGGCTGGAGTGCAATGGCCGGATCTCAGCTCACTGCAAGCTCCGCCTCCCGGGTTCACGCCATTCTCCTGCCTCAGTCTCCCGAGTAGTTGGGACTACAGGCGGCCGCCACCTCGCCCGGCTAGTTTTTGTATTTTTTAGTAGAGACGGGGTTTCACCGTGTTAGCCAGGATGGTCTCGATCTCCTGACCTCGTGATCCGCCCGTCTCGGCCTCCCAAAGTGCTGGGATTACAGGCTTGAGCCATCACGCCCGGCCTCCTTGAATGTTAACTTACAAAGCAGTAAATAAACTTCTGATTTCTTATCTTCTTTGGGCACTCAAATAGTCAAAAAAGGGGATTTGGGGTAGCTGATATATTCAAGGCATGCCCTTGGGCATATCAACCCTGGTTGACTATTTCTTCCCACTTTCATAATAGGGAAAAGAATGCTTACACTTCTTTTTTGAGACAGAGTTTTGCTCATTGCCCAGGCTGAAGCGCAATGGTGGGATCTCGGCTCACTGCAACCTCTGCCTCCCAGGTTCTCGTGCCTCAGCCTCACGAGTAGTTGGGATTACAGGAATGCGCTACCACACCCAGCTAATTTTGTATTTTTAGTAGAGACGGGATTTCTCCATGTTGGTCAGGCTGGTCTCCAACTCCCGACCTCAGGTGATCTGCCCGCCTCAGCCTCCCAAAGTGTTGGAATTACAGGTGTGAGCCAGTGCGCCCGGCCAGATGCTTACACTTCTAAATCATGAGAACAGGTGAAGAGGCTTTGAGAATAAAGGTTAAAAGTAAGACCTAGTCCAAGGCCGGGCGTGGTGGCTGGCCCCTGTAATCCCAGCACTTTGAGAGGCCGAGGTGGGCGGATCATCTGAGGTTAGGAGTTTGAGACCCGCCTGCCCAATATGATGAAACCCCATCTCTACTACAAATACAAAAATTAGCCAGGGGTGGTGGTATGCGCCTGTAATCCTAGCTACTCAGGAGAATTGCTTCAACCCGGGAGACGGAGGTTGCAGTGAGCCAAGATCGTGCCTTTTGTACTCCAGCCTGGGCAACAAGAGCGAAACTCCGTCTCAAATAAATAAATAAAATAAAACATACTAAAACTAGAGTGCCCAAAATCAGGGTGACAGGGTCTTGGGTTTTGTTTTTAAGCATTTATTGAATGTGCCAGGCATTATTCTCATATTTTTTCATGCATTAATCAATCATTTAATCCTTAACCCGATGAGGCAGGTACTTATGTCATTTCATTCCAGGTATAAGCTTTCTGCTGGGTGGAATGAGACCAGAAAGCCTATGGCTCAGCATAGGGCACAATACTTCTCTCTTACCAGCTTACTTTTTCTTTTGAGACAGGGTCTTACTTTGTTGCCCAGGCTGGAGGGCAGTGGTGCTATCTTGGCTCACGGCAACCTCTACCTCCTGGGTTCAAGTGATTCTCCTGCACCAGCCTCCTGAGTAGCTGGGAATATAGGCATGCGCCATGATGCCCGGCTAATTTTTGTATTTTTGGTAGAGATGGGGTTTTGCCATGTTGGCCAGGCTGGTCTTGAACTCCTGACCTTCAGTGATCCGCCCACCTTGGCCTCCCAAAGTGTTGGTGTGAGCCACCGTGCCCAGCCCATCAGTTTACTTTTGAACTTCTATCTCAGCCTGGTTTTGAGAGAAGATGGGATGAAACAGACAAAATGAGACACACTAAATATAGCAGGGTTTCTCAACTTCAGCATGACTGGTATTTTGGACTAGATACTTCTTTTTCATTTTTGTAACTTTTACTTTTCGAGACAGGGTCTCACTCTGTAACCCAGGCTGGAGTGCATGGCACAACCATGGCTCACTGCAGACTCCACCTCCCAGACTCAGGTGATCCTCCCACCTCAGCCTCCTGAGTAGCTGGGACTACAGGCACCCGCCACCATGCCCCACTAATTTTTTTTTTTTTTGAGACAGAGTCTCATTCTGTCGCACAGACTGTAGTACAGTGGCGTGATCTTGGCTCACTGTAACCTCCACCTCCTGGGTTTAAGAGATTCTCCTGCCTCAGCCTCCTGAGTAGCTGGGATTATAGGCACGTGCTACCATGCTTGGCTAATTTTTGTATTTTTAGTAGAGACGGGGTTTCACCATGTTGGTCAGGCTGGTCTTGAACTCCTGACTTCGTGATCCACCCGCCTCAGACTCCCAAAGTGTTGGGATTACAGGTGTGAGCCACCGCACCCAGCCCTTTTTTTTTTTTTTTTTCCTTTGAGATGGAGTCTCACTCTGTCGCCCAGGCTGGAGTGCAGTGGCGCAATCTGGGCTCACTGCAACCTCTGCCTCCTGGGTTCAAGTGATTCTCCCCCTTCAGCCTCCTGAGTAGCTGTAGTAGACTACAGGCGTGCGCCACCACATCCAGTTAATTTTTGTATTTTTATTTTTTATTTTTTATTTTTTTTTGAGACGGAGTCTGGCTCTGCCGCCCAGGCTGGAGTGCAGTGGTCGGCTCTCAGCTCACTGCAAGCTCCGCCTCCCGGGTTCACGCCATTCTCCTGCCTCAGCCTCCCGAGTAGCTGGGACTACAGGCGCCCGCCACGTCGCCCGGCTAATTTTTTGTATTTTTTTAGTAGAGACGGGGTTTCACCGTGTCAGCCAGGATGGTCTCGATCTCCTGACCTCGTGATCCACCCGTCTCGGCCTCCCAAAGTGCTGGGATTACAGGCTTGAGCCACCGCGCCCGGCCTAATTTTTGTATTTTTTAGTAGAGACAGGGTTTCACCATGTTGGCCAGGCTGGTCTTGAACTCAGGTGATCCGCCCACCTCATCTTCCCCAAGTGTTGGGATTACAAGCATGAGCATTTTTGCATTTTTTGTAGAGATGGGGTTTTACCATGTTGCCCATGCTGGTCTCGAACTCCTGGGCTCAAGTGACACAGCCACCTCAACCTCCCAAAATGATTGGATTACAGGCATGAGCCACCACGCCCAGCCGGATAATTCTTTTTTTTGTGGAGGCTGTCCTGTGCATTATAGGATATTTGGCAGGATCCCTAGCCTCTACCCACATGGATGCCAGTAGCACCCTAAGTCATGACAAACAAAAATGTCTCCAGACTTGCTGAATGTTCCCTGGGGAGCAAAACTGCCCCCAGTTGAGAACTACTGGGTTACAAGAAGGTGAAAAGCCATATACTCTGACTTCGTCGGTCAGGGAAGATTTGCTAGACACAAGAGTTTAGTGCCTGGCGCGGTGGCTCAAGCCTGTAATCCCAGCACTTTGGGAGGCCGAGACGGGCGGATCACGAGGTCAGGAGATCGAGACCATCCTGGCTAACACGGTGAAACCCCTTCTCTACTAAAAAAATACAAAAAAACTAGCCGGGCGAGGTGGCAGGCGCCTGTAGTCCCAGCTACTGAGGAGGCTGAGGCAGGAGAATCGCGTAAACCCGGGAGGCGGAGCTTGCAGTGAGCTGAGATCCGGCCACTGCACTCCAGCCTGGGCGACAGAGCGAGACTCCGTCTCAAAAAAAAAAAAAAAAAAAAAAGAGTTTAGCAAAGTGGGAAGGTTCAGAGGAGTAACACATAGCAAAGAACAGTTATCAACTAATGTAACTTTAGGAAAAAAAGGGAATCTAGGGAAACCTAGAATCATCTTCCCTACACAGGCTATCACTCCTTCTCTTCCCCCACTGGAAAGCCACAGCTCAGAAAGGGCAAATTGAGAAGACTTCTGGTGGTATCAATTGCCCCCTCCAGTTACAAGATAGGTTTTTGTTTTTAAACCACCCTCTTCCCCATCTCCTACTCCCATCCCTGGAGAGAAATACAGAAGACAGAGGTTATCTGTCCGGGTTCGGCCCAAAGGGCCCCTAAGGAAGTTTCCCCTGAGGTCCTCCCCATGCCTATTTCTCTAAGTCTACTTCAAGAGTGTGGAAGCAAAGGCCCATTCACACTGAACAGCACTGGGGTAGGGGCTTTACTTTTTTCCAAAGCAATAACAGAATTCTACCCAATACCCCAGGTCCCATAGCAACTTCTCTGACTTGTAATTCCTCCTCCTGATACCAGAGACCTCTGTTTCCTGGAGACCAAGAACTGCCCAGATGGCTATGGACCAAAGTGACAGGAAAGCACTTGAGATAAGAGTCTGCAGAAATAACTTGCTCACTGAAGCAGTTAGGGGTAGCGAGTGTTCTCTAGAGAGGAAACTATATAAACATGAGGCATATGGCCGTGACTCTGGAGGAAAAACGTAAGAGCAGCGGAGAAAAGGCAGAGCAAGCAGGAGAGATCTACTGCTGGGTCCAAAGAGACGCTGGAGAACCTTTCCACACTCATTTACATCAGTGTTGCTTCACTGCAAGCAGCGGCTGAATCAGACTTATTTAGATCCTCACCATGAAGAGAACGCTAAGCAGAAAAGCACAAAGTAGGGACCAAATATAACGGCATGGCTCTGAAGTCAGGAGAAACTATCTCCAGAGGAAGGTGAACAATGAACCCCTTGCACTCAGCCAAACCCAGACAGCAACCAGAAGGAATGAATACAAAAGGAATACTTTGGGACTTGCAGCAAATCTTGGAACTGGGGTGACCAAGGGAGGCAGCAGCATTCCTCTCCCCTGTCAACACCCACTGTCACCCCGGCCTGACTGGACTATTCACCACCCGCAAACCATGATGTGCACATTCCCAGCTCTGCCCTTTGCACTATTCGTTCTCTGTTTGAATGCAGAACTACTAATTGAAAAGATCACAGACTTTGGGGTTGAATCCCAGCTCTGCTTCTTACTTGTTGCAGGACTTTGGACCCTCGAAGCCTCATTTTCCTCATATAAAAATGAGAATAGGCCAGGTGTCGTGGTTCACACCTATAATCCCAGCACTTTGGGAGGTTGAGGTGGGCGGATCACCTCAGGTCAGGGGTTCGAGACCAGCCTGGCAAACATGGTGAAACTAAAACACACAAAAATTAGCCAGACGTGGTGGCAGGTGCCTGTAATCTCAGCTACTCCAGAGGCTGAGGCAGGGAGAATTGCTTGAACCCGGGAAGTGGAGGCTGCAGTGAGCTGAGATCACACCATTGCACTCTAGACTGGGTAACAGTGTGAGACTCCATCTCAAAAAAACAAACAAAAAATGAGAATAATATTGTAACCAATTTCATGACGTTGTTAGGAGGATTAAATGAGATACTACCATAAGTGCCTATGCTATAAATAGTAAAATGTGATCCTTCCCATCTTCTTTCTTTACTTCTCCCCATTGTTCAAGTCTACCTAATGTCTTTCTCTGTGAAGCCTTCCTGAACACCCAGTCCAGAGCAATCCTCTTCCTCTAAACCTCCAGCTTCTAGCACTTGTGGCTCTGAGACAGACCTTAACTTCTATCTTAAGGAGCTCCCTATCTTTTCATGGTCATGTATCCCTGATCCTTAACATGGCTTATGTGATGGGTGACTATATACTTTATTGTTCAAACTGGTACACTTATGAGAATGAAAAGGGGTGCTATTAATGATTACACAGGGGAAAACCAAGACTGCCCTGGGCAAACCGGGTGTGGGGCTGCCCAACTTATAAGACATCATTCTCTATTTAGGAAAAAACATGTGTAACCCTTAATTCCAAGCCCATCCTCCACCAGCTGAAAGCACAAGCTAAACAACCTGTTTTCTGACCATCAGAGAAAGAGTTCAGGGAAAATACAGCTATACTTAGCAGCATGAGGAAATCTAAGCTGCCAATGGAAGAAATACCATCTGAGGGCCACAAGTAAATAAATACAAACTTTCTTTTCCTTTCTTTTTTTTTTTTAAAGACCTACTAGTTGGCCAGGCGCGGTGGCTCACGCCTGTAATCCCAGCACTTTGGGAGGATGAGGCAGGCAGACCATGAAGTCAATTGATTGATACCGTCCTGGCCAACATGGTGAAACCCCGTTTCTACTAAAAATACAAAAATTAGTTGGGCATGGTGGCACATGCCTGTAGTCCCAGCTACTCGGGAGGCTGAGGCAGGAAAATCACTTGAACCTGGGAGGCGGAGGTTGCAGAGAGCTTCATGCAACTGCACTCCAGCCTGGCGACAGAGTGAGACTTCGTCTCAAAAAATATATATATTAAATGAAAATAAATAAATGAATAAACACTCACTAGTTGAAAAGACTCTCTTATCCTGAAATGTTCTTTGTGGCCTCAAGAGGAGGGGGCAGGGAGGGGGTTCTAGGCCTGGCAAAGTAAACCACTTCCCTTCTAAAGCTGAATATGGTATGATAACTACTCTTCAGAATAGTTAATGGGGGAGAAAAATAAACGAGACAGAAAGCCAGAGAGAGACAAACCCTCTCAGCAGAGAAAATAGGAACAATACTGATGCCAGGACTACAAATTTCTTTTTTTTTTTTTTTGAGACAGAGTCTCGCTCTGTCACCCAGGCTGGAGTGCAGTGGCAGGATCTCGGCTCACTGCAAGCTCCACCTCCCGGGTTCACACCATTCTCCTGCCTCAGCCTCCCGAGTAGCTGGGACTACAGATGCCCGCCACCTCACCCAGCTGGTTTTTTTTTTTATTATTCTTTAGTAGAGATGGGGTTTCACCGTGTTAGCCAGGACGGTCTCGATCTCCTGACCTTGTGATCCGCCCATCTAGGCCTCCCAAAGTGCTGGGATTACAGGCTTGAGCCACCACGCCCGGCCAGGACTACAAATTTCTAAGGAGAGCCAGCTTCTGATTCCTGCCTCATGCCTGAGAACTGCACACAGTACATTGTCCAAAGGCTCCAGGATGAACACCTAAAATGCAATGCAGCCCCAGCCTGAAGCAAAGATTTCTCCCCCCTAGAAGCGAAAGATGAGTCACCATAAATAGGACATTTGGTTAAATAAGATTTTTTTTTAATGGAACATCCTATTGTCTCTGTGGCAGAGGCTGTAGAAAATTTCTCTGGTATCAAATACTAAAAATACAGTAGCAACGGGAGACTTGGCTGGATTACCAGCTGTCTTTATTCTGTGCAAAGAAGAGCATTCATGATTTTCTGAAAGTTATAATTAAACTGTAGTTTAACAGGAACATTCAAACTTAAGAATGTATCTGTCTAAATCATCTCTCTCTCTTTACACAAGAAACTTAACAGGGTGTCCTCTGGAGAACTGGATGGAGAGGAGAGAAGAAAAATGATCTTTATCTTTTTCATTCCATATCCCTTTGGTATTTAAATTTATTCATGAAGTACACATTTACTACTTCTATAATTTAAAGCAATCTAGGCTGGATGTGGTGGCTCATGCCTGTAATCCCAGCACTTTGGGAGACCAAGGCAGGCAGATCACTTGAGGTCAGGAGTTTGAGACCAGCCTGGCCAACATGGTGAAACCCTGTCTCTACTAAAAATACAAAAATTATCCAGGCATGGTAGCGCAAGCTTGTAATCCCAGCTACTCAGGAGGCTGAGGCAGAAGAATCGCTTGAATTCAGGAAGTGGAGGTTGCAGTGAGCCAAGATTGCACCACTGTACTCCAGCCTGGGCGACAGTGAGAGTTCATCTCAAAAAAAAAAAAAAATTAAAGCAATCTAAATTGTTGGCATCTACCAGTATGTCTTGCCATCAGTTCACCTGTTAACCTTCCTAGAGTCTAATTTTCTCATTTCTCCAGGCCCTGGAGAGGCTATGTGATGATGAAAGCTCTAAGACACAATCTCAACTTTCACAAGTTCACAAGTTTGAAAGAAGAGCTAGATCTTGCTCCTTGGGGGATGAATGCAGGTAGAGAAAGGTCAGGATTCCAGCAATATTGGAAAAATCAAGTATTTTTCCAGCTTCATATTGCTGTAGAGAATATACTATTAGGGCTGGGTACAGTGGCTTACACCTATAATTCCAGCACTTTGGGAAGCCAAGCCAGAGGGATTGCTTGAGTCCAGGAGTTCGAGACCAGATTGGGCAGCATGGCGAGACCCTGTCTCTACAAAAATACAAAAAATTAGCCCTGCATGGTGGCACTGCCTATAGTCGCAGCTTTTTCGGGAGGCTGAGGTGGGAGGATCACTTGAGCCAGGGGGAGGATCACTTGAGCCGGGGAGGTGATCACACCATTGCACTCCAGCCAGGGCAACAGAGTGAGACCCTGGCTCAAAATAAATAAACAAATACAAAATAAAAATAGAGAATATACTGCTAACCTGGGGGTGGGGGGAGGCTCTGGAGGATATATGTTGGAGAATAGATGCATGCAAAGAAATACTATTTAGTGAGGTTTCAGGTCCAAGGGCACTTTACCACATGGTGGAAGAGACCAGTCATTTGGGTTACTGGGGGGGGGGGGGGAATCCAACTGTTTAGCACTTAGAATGGTGCCCCCAAAACTCTACATTAGTCCTGTGGTGGAATCAGACGTAACAAAAAGGGATTGGTTCCAAATGGCCTTATGCATTGAAATAACTCCCCAAATTTGTTTTTCACAAGGAAAATGTCTATGTAATTGGTGTTAAAATGGACCTTCTCCCCAATTCAATATGAAGACAATTCATTTATTCCAGCAGCTGAGTCTGCAGCAGGAATTAAGTGACTTTCAGGATTTGTTAAAGAACAGAATCTGTCCCCCAGGGGAATTTGTTGAGTTTCCGATATCTAAAAAGGAAAGCTCAGCAAGCCATCTGTCTAGGTTTCTTCAGGGCAATATAACTCAAAGTAGAGGGGCCGGGTGACCTCCTGGAGTCTGTCTCTGGTTAGCTTTTTGCTGCTAACTGGGGATAACAGCCTAATGCCTCATGACGGCTCAGCATGGCTGGGTGAGTCCAACTGGCTCAGAGAGCACCAAAAATAAGCCACAAAGCATTCAGTAGTCATATTTATGGTTTTGATTCTAAACACACTTTGTGCTTATCCCTTCCAAGTGGAGAATTTTTATGTAATGTGTGTGCGTTAAGGCCAAAGGAGAAACCTGGAGGCAAAGGAATGCTGGTTGTGGGTCAACAAATATGCCTGATGGATTATGTATGCTTGGTTTAAAAACACTGACTTAAAGTAAAATACCGTGACTACTTCTAACTTAGAAATGAGTTCAGCCCGCCAGACAGAAACCGCCATTCAGAGGAAATAAAGCCGTGAGCACCGGTTCCCTCCACACCCGCGAGGTTCACCTGGAGGCCAGTGGGCCAAGCGAGGCCTTGGGAGCGGAGAACTCAAAGAGGGGCGGGGAGAAAAGAATAAACACACCTCGCGGGGCTCGGCTGGCGGTCGCACAGTCCTGGTCCTTTTGACGGAACTGACCGAGATGACAGCAAGCAGAGGCTCAAATGCAGGATTCAGACCCAAGACTTCTCCCAGCTCTCGGGCGGACCCCAAAGGCGGGGAGCCAAAAACCGGGAGACTAAGCAAGCAGCATTCTCACGCTCCTAAGCTGGCTTCTCGCTCCTCGCTCCTCATGCCCCAAACCTGATCAGGCCCCAACCCCCCTCCCCACAACTCAGTGTTCCCTCCACACGGACCGTCGAGGCTCCCCAAATCCCACGTCTTCGTCCTTCCTGGACCCCGTGCTCCATTCCTTACAGTCACATACAGGGATCGGTTACCTGTAGAGCAGCTCGACAATCCTGAAGGTAGTCCTCCATGATGAAGCCCAAAGTACGCCGTCGCCCCTGGTCGAGGAGAGGTGCCCGTGGTCGAGGAGAGGTTTCCCCGGCGAATGCACCCCGCCCGGGACTCAGGGGCTAGAGGCCAGAGTCAGGAGGCGGGACTCGAACCCGCCACACGGCGAATCGGCCTCCGACCCCGGGAGGAAGTGCGTAACCGGGTGCTCCCGAGCTTGGCGTCGCCCCTCCCCCAGCGGCGGAGGCGGGGCTCTAAGCCCAGAGGCTCCTGGGACGTCTTTCCGGAGAGGCCAAGTGGGTGTGGCGTGGGGCGACGTGGGAAACGTAGTCCTGCGGCTCCGCAATGTCCCTAGCTACCGAGGGAAGGATCGTTTTCTGAGGGATCCGTTGTTTGGTAAACAAATGTGTATGTGTCACAGTAACCCATTATTGTGGCATCTGAACTTTCCCTCTCAGATCAGGCTAAGTATAACATCTTTCCATATGTCACACCGAGCATCCGGTTGACATTTTAAATGACACTTGGCAAAACAGATCTTCTTTCCCGAAATTCTGCCTTTTACCAAACTGATTCAATCTCAACCAGTTTTGTGGTTGTTCATGTTAGGAGAACATTAGAATAATCTTTGACCCCTCTTGTTTACCTAACACCTACAGTCTCCTGCCAACTCCTGCTGCTTCTCCCTTTGCAACTCTGTAGCCTGTTTTTTTCCTACAGCCTCCGCAAATATCTTCTCCTTCCTTTCTTGGACGGTTGTAACCTTGACTTTTTGCTCTCTGCCACCCTAATTGTTCCAACTGCTCTTTCAGCCTTTAGAGTTGCTTGAAGTTTCATCCTGTGGCGGCCCTGTACATAGAGTTTTAGGGAACCCTTCAGAATGTAGAGTTAGGTTCCAGCCTCCCTTAACTGCCACTTTGCAGCCGCAGGGTAGTGCAAGTACTGTAAATAAATGGACACTCATCATCAAAAATTCCCTCATTTATTTATCTATCGCTTTATTTCCTACCATCAGCCTCACACCAGCTTTTCCTGCTTCCCCAGCTATAAATCGAGAGGAGGTGACTGATGAGAGGCCTGTGGTGGAACCACGATCCAGAGCACAGGGGTGTTGGATCACCTGCCTGCTCTGCCAGTTTTTTCTTCTTCCTCTTCTTCTTCAGACGGAGTCTTGCTCTGTCATCAGGCTGGAGTGCAGTGGCAGGATGTTGGCTCACTGCAACCTCTGCCTCCCGGGTTCAAGTGATTCTCCTGCCTCAGCCTCCCGAGTAGCTGGGGCTACAGGTGCGTGCCACCACGCCCTGCTAATTTTTGTATTTTTAGTAGAGATGGGGTTTCACTATGTTGGCCAGGTTGGTCTTAATCTCTTGACCTCGTGATTTGCCCGCCTCAGCTTCCCAAAGTGCTGGGATTACAGGCGTCAGCCATCGCGCCCAGAGCCTGGGGCTTCTTCCACACCCTCTGCACTCTACCAGGTGCACAACCCAACCAGTTTCATTTCTAGACTTAAAAATGATACAGCAAGGACTTGGAAAGGACCTCTATGGAGGGATCCAGAGGGAAAAGAGCTGGGTTGGTTTGTTTGTTTTTAACATTAACTGAGTAATATATGCAAATATCGTGCTCTTTGGTCCTGCTTCTGTGGATCGAGAGCAAAGGACTGCCATACCCAGAGAGACAGCCCAGATCCAACAAGCTGCTTCTGTCCAGCCCTGCTCCTCCCCACTCAGCAAGGGCACTTGCTCTTCCCTATTCTCACCAGAGAGGCACAAGCGCTCCGTCCCTTCCAGAGGCAGGCGGAGGGAAGAGAAAGGGTCTGTTGTTTTTCTCTCCTGTTTCTTGCTCCCTCTCTGCTGATCACAAAGCTGCTGACCGGGTCAGAAAGCCCTGATGGAAATCCACCAGCGCTGGGCAGGCCCCTCCTCCTCCAGGGAGCTTGTCCTTGCCTAATTTTTCTTCGTCCCGATGAGAACAAAAAAGAGAGAGAAGAAAAGAAAAACCACAAACTTCCTTTGAAAACCAGCTTGTAGTCAGGGCCTGGAGCGCATGCCCTAGACTCGGCGACTCAGGAATCCTGAAGACTCTCTGAGTGACCTGGAGCACCTGGGCTCCGCCCCTGCCTGCCTTCACCCTCTCCAGTGCCCCCAGTACTGGGCGTGAGTCCGGAAGTGGCCACAACCAAGCCTGTACCGTCGCTCGCAAAGCTGTGTAAACCTATATAAGCTCAGGCGTTGACAGCTGGAAGGCAGCTGGCACTGGCAGACCCCCTCATTGCACCTATCTTCCCCATCGCATTGCCACAGCTGAACCCTCCTTCTCAATCTTGGAACAGCACCCACTTCTTTAAGGTAAAAACTTTATTTTAATAATCTTCTTCACTTCTTCTCCCACCCCTCTCCATTTCCTCTCCAGCTCTGGGGAGCTGACACCTGCTGTCCTTCCACCTTTGGTCTACAAGTCTGGATTGCTTAGAGGAGCTAAGTCAGGAGAGATATGTAAAGGGGATGCTGCTTGGTCCTCCTCCTTTTAATGAAAGCACGAAACCCTCCCCCTCTCCTTATGAGCAAGTAGACAGGGCACTGTGGCCATGGTTGACATATTCTGAGATGAAAATCTAAACTATTGATTGCATGAAGACGTAGGTCAGACTGAGAAAGAGATTGGTGTGGGACAGTAAGGGAATTGTTCCTACGGAGAGGAAGAGTGTCTTCTTGAAGTTACATACCTGTTTTACATGCTTCTTCCAACTTTTGACTCTGTACTGCCATTGATTAGGGAGGAGCCAGGGTTATTTTAATTCCCTCACCCACCACCATAATTCCAGCTGGAGAAGAAGTGTAGGACTTGAGGAGCTGAGAAAGAGGAGGAGGAGAATGAAACTTTGATTTGTCTGACTATCCTCTCTCTCATTCTTTCCTACTCTGAGATACTCCATGCCCTCCCCAGCAGAATTGGACCTCGTAGAGTAGAAACCTTCCATTACATTTCCTGCCCCTGCCTCTTAAGACTTAGCCCATTTAGCTCTGCCCAGTTCCTCTGAGACCCCACTCCCTCAGGTGTTCCTGGGTTCCTTTGGCTCACCTCTCCAGCCAGCTAGCTGCCCAACCCCACTTCATCATTGATCATTTCTGGCACTGGACAGAAAATATAAAAACTGAAGCCTGCTTTTCTTTTTTCTTTTTTTTTTTTTTTCTGAGACAGAGTCTAACTCTTGTCACGCAGGCTGGAGTGCAGTGGCACAATGTTGGCTTACTGCCATCTCCACCTCCGGGGTTCAAGCAATTCTCCTGTCTCAGCCTCCTGAGTAGCTGGGATTACAGGCACCCGCCACCACGCCTGGCTAATTTTTGTAGTTTTAGTGGAGACGGGGTTTCACCATGTTAGCCAGGCTGGTCTTGAACTCCTGACCTCAGGTGATCCACCCGCCTTGGCCTCCCAAAGTGCTGGGATACAGGTGTGAGCCACTGTGCCCAGCCGAGGGCTGCTTTTCTTCAAGCTTTTTTACTTTTCCAGGCTCTGGCATCTGCTTTGAGGTTCACCCTAAGTGTCATTTAAGGGGAGAAGAAAAGGAGAGAGAGAAAGAGAGAGAAAAAAAGTGTAAGGCCTGCAGGCAGTTTTTGCTACTCTGATTCTAAATTAACAACAAGTAAATGATATGCAGCTAGCATAAACATACGTGAATCAAGAGGATAATCAATTTGAGTGACTAGGCTTATTCTATTTCAGTAACTTTAATGTTCCTCAATCTCATCTCCCAGGCCTTCTCCTAGCCCCAAATTCATGTAGGTTTACAAGAAGGAAACAGTCTCAGGTTGGGAGGAGGATGGGGAAAAGACAAGATTTCTAACTAGTTTAATTTATTTTATTTTGTTTTATTTTATTTTTGAGATGGAGTTTCGCTCTGTCGTCCAGGCTGTAGTGCAGTGTCACAATCTCAGCTCACTGCAACCTCCGCCTCCTGGGTTCAAGCAATTCTCCCATCTAAGCCTCCTGAGCAGCTGGGACACAGGCACGCGCCAACACACCTGGCTAATTTTTGTATTTTCAATACAGAGAGGGTTTCGCCATGTTGGCCAGGATGGTCTCGATCTCCTGATCTCAAGTAATTTGCCTGCCTCAGCCTCCCAAAATGCTGGGATTACAGGTGTGAGCCACCGTGCCTGGTCCCTAACTAGTTTAATTTCTCCCTGTTTCTCTCCTTGATAAAGAGTGGGAGGGGAGCAAGGAGATTAAAGGGAGATGTTTTCCAAAGGGCAGGATTTGTGGTTTTTTATTATTTATACCCACAGCATTAGTTAAATGTCTATCTGTACTTGCCTCAGTGTGCCTCTAGTGCTGATAGAGAGCAGGTTAAACAGGTCCAGTGTTCACATCTAAAACGACCTGGATAGGATTGGGTGCGGTGGCTCATGCCTGTAATCCCAGCACTTTGGGAGGCCGAGGTGGGAGGATCACCTGAGGTCGGAAGTTTGAGACCAACCTGACGAACATGGAGAAAACCCGTCTCTACTAAAAAATACAAAATTAGCCGGACATGGTGGTGCATGCCTGTAATCCCAGCTACTCGGGAGGCTGAGGCAGGAGAATCACTTGCACCCAGGAGGCAGAGGTTGCGGTGAGCTGAGATTGCGCCACTGCACTCCAGCCTGGGCAACAAGAGCAAAACTCCGTCTCAAAAAAATAAAGATAAATAAATAAAACCACTTGGATGGGAATAGACATAAAACTTCAGGTAGGTGAATGTAGAGGGAGTATTGTTAAGTAAATTAATAATCAGCATTTTCTTTTTTTTTTTTTTTTTTTTTTTTTTTTTTTGAGACGGAGTCTTGCTCTGTCGCCCGGGCTGGAGCGCAGTGACCAGATCTCGGCTCACTGCAAGCTCCGCCTCCCGGGTTCCCGCCATTCTCCTGCCTCAGCCTCCCGAGTAGCTGGGACTACAGGCGCCCGCCACCTCGCCCGGCTAGTTTTTTGTATTTTTTTTTAGTAGAGACGAGGTTTCACCGTGTTAGCCAGGATGGTCTCGATCTCCTGACCTCGTGATCCACCCGTCTCGACCTCCCAAAGTGCTGGGATTACAGGCTTGAGCCACCGCGCCCGGCCAGCATTTTCATATTTCATAGAAATAGCAGGCAAGAGAGTATCTCTGGGTTTAGGCAGTTTCTGGAAGAAAAAAAAAATGAACTGAGGAAAAGTTGCTGTCTCAACTCTAGCTGTCAAGAGATGCTTACTGGGTCCAGGCACCGTGGCTCATGCCTATAATCCCAGTCCTTTGACAGGCTGAGGAGGGCGGATTACTTGGGGCCCCAGGAGTTGAGACCAGCCTGGGCAACAAAGCAAGACCCTGTCTCAATTTAATTAAAATAAATTTGAATATCTTTATTAATTTTTTTTTAAAGAGAAGCTTACTGGAAGAACTTGTGGGGAGTGCTTTTTGTGCCCCTAATCTGAAGTCACTTATTAAAACCAGTCTCTGATTCCAGTCACCCCCCTACCTACATTTCCCCTCCCAGCTTACAGGAAACCCCTCCCAAGGCCTTTATACTGTGGTCTCGTATTGCGTATGGTTCGGAAGAGCCCTTTGAGGAGGAAGACTTCCCCTTCCTCACCAGCATTTCGCCTTTAGGGGCATGACACTGACTCTGTGCCTCCTCCATTCTTCACCCCAAGCACTATGTGACTGTTAATCTTTTTATCCTTGGGTGAGGCAGAGAGAAGGTATCCCTAAAAATACAAGCAGCCTGTGTATGCTTAGTATGTTGTGTGAAGGGGCAGGGTGTGGGGTAGGGCAGAGGAATTATCCCTGTGAGGGAATATGGCTATGAGGCGGTTACTGATGTGATGCCTATTAGAGTAAGCTAAAGATCATCATATTAATAACCATTAGCGTAGATTTAACATTTCTTTCTCCACCTCTTTTCCTTCTTTCTCCTTTGTGCTCTCCCTTTCTCTCTGTCTTTTCTTCCTTCCCTGTCACGATCTGTTTCAGGGAAGCTGACTCCACCCATGTCTTCAATCCCACCAGTCTTCCTTCCGCCCTGTGCCCTCTTGGTCTCATCTGGTCACAGCAAGTTAGAGGTGGAAAGAGCTTAGCACAGGACCCTTCTGTTTACACATATACTGCCCCTAGCCAGGAGTGACTGCACAAACACTAACCAGCCTTCTACACTACATTCCTTTTCCAAGACTTATCTGGGTTAGTTTGCTTTCCAGCCCACTGATTTTCTTCTTATTGAACAGGTCCCTCTTTTGCATCCCAAGCCTGGCTTAGGCAAGTCCCTGAGGTCAGTAAACACCTTCAGTGCCCCTCAGCTGAGTCCCTTTTGACTATGGAACACCATCAGCCTGAGGATCCGACCCCTGGTAAGGCTGGGACTGCAGAAGCAGCCATCCCTGAAAACCATGAGCTTCTGGCAGGCCCACATGAGCACCCTCAGAACGCAGATGCAAGAGATGCTGATGGGGAGGCTGGAGAACGGGGCCAAGCTTTGCTGCGTGGCCAGTGTGGGGACAACCTTGAGTCCCCTCTGCCTGAAGCTAGCTCAGCTCCACTGGGGCCAACCCTTGGGACACTGCCTGAAGTAGAGACAATGAGGGCATGCTCCATGCCCCAGGAGCTTCCTCAGTCCCCCAGGACCCGACAGCCTGAGCCAGATTTCTACTGTGTCAAGTGGATCCCTTGGAAAGGAGAACGGACACCTATCATCACCCAGAGCAGTAATGGCCCTTGCCCTCTCCTTGCCATCATGAATATCCTCTTTCTTCAGTGGAAGGTAAGAGAACACCCAGTTAGGGGTGCAAAAAATATCAGGGAGTACTCTTCCCTGACCTACTTCCTTGATCATCCTGATATTCTCAAACCAGTCAAAACTTTTCAGATTATTCTCCATATTTCTCCAACTTGAGCAAATGAGATAAGATGTTCCTAAAAACAAAGAAAAAAAGAAAAAGAGGAAGATCTGTCCTACCCCTGTATCTCCTACTCCCTAGCAAATGCACATGCCTTGCAAGATTTCACATTCATTCCCTTGTGCCAGTTGCAAGCCTTTTTTCCTACCCCACCCTACTACTGGAGCTCCCCCTTGCCTTTCCATGGGTTCTTCCTTTAGTGCTCTTTGGGGGAAAGCACACACGTGATCACCCCTTCTGCCTCCAGGTGAAGCTCCCCCTGCAGAAGGAAGTGATCACATCGGATGAGCTCATGGCCCATCTTGGTGAGTGACTGGGCCTTGAAGAGGAATTACCCAAAGGGTTCCAGAGCTATCCATTCAGCCAGAAATCCAGACTATTCAGGGATCTCCATTTGGGGGTTCTGGTATGGCAGGGAGGGTAAGGGTCTATGGGGCTTCTCTGCAAGGCTGGATAATGAAAAGCAAAGGTGTCAGGAGTCCTGGGTTGTAACACCAATTCTGCCCTTAGCTTTGTTATCTGACCCTGGGTGGGCCCTTCACCTTTATGAGCCTGTTGCTTCCTTTGAGAAACGAAGAGTCCGGATTAGACTCTAAGTCTTTTCCAGCTCTGAAAATCTGTGTTCTGTGACATTACCCGAGGAAACGTAGCTTTTGAGGCAATTGGTGGGGTAAGCTAAGAGGTCCTGTCTTGTAGGAAACTGCCTCCTGTCCATCAAGCCCCAGGAGAAGTCAGAGGGACTTCAGCTGAATTTTCAGCAGGTAAGGCAGAAGGCCTGCAGGCATAGGGGTTTGCAGGTTTGTAAGGGGACATCTTGAAATACTAAGAGAAGCTTTTGTTGTTCTTCAGAGGTTTCCTTGAACCATGATTTTATTCTGCAGGAGTCAAAGGAGAGTTTATCTTTGTCCTAGAAAATATGTTCATTGGCCGAGTGCTCACACCTGTAATCCCAGCACTTTGAGAGGCCAAAGCGTGAGGATCACTTGAGGCCAGGAGTTCGAGGCCAGCCTGGGCAACATAATAATACCCCTGTCTCTACAAAAAAAAAATTTTTTTTCAAGAATTAGCCAGGTATGGCGGTGCGTGCCCGTAGTCCCAGCTACTCAGGAGGCTGAGGTGGGAGGGTCACTTGAAACCAAGAGTTTGAGGCTGTAGTGAGCTAGGATCACACCACTGCACTCCAGCCTGGATGAAAGAATGAGACTTAAACTCTAAAAGAAAAACAGTGTTCATAGAGAAGGGTTGAGGCAAGGGAGAAATGGAGTGGCTTGTAAGAGAATCGCGAAAGAAAAGCAACAAGGTTAATTTTTAATTTCTGGAGGTGGAAGTGGAGTGTGGGAGAAAAGGCTAGAATGTCCATCATCTTTTTTCTACCCCCAGAATGTGGATGATGCAATAACAGTGCTGCCTAAACTGGCCACAGGTCTGGATGTCAATGTGCGATTCACAGGCGTCTCTGATTTTGAGTATACACCTGAATGCAGTGTCTTTGACCTACTAGGCATACCTCTGTACCATGGCTGGCTTGTTGATCCACAGGTGAGGGTGGGAGGGCCCACTGGGACCTTATCCAGCTTAAGCTGACATGAGAGAGGCAAATTTTTGTGGGGTAGAGGTTAGGGAGTTAGGGGTTAGAATGGCTTGGGAGGGAAATAGGGTTTGGAGACTGGACCCAGTACAGAAGTCCTTGAATTTTAACCAATTTTGGGGATAACATGCAAATACAAGCAAACTACATGCAAATAGGTCAGTTCTTTAGACATCAAAAATTCAGGAACCAGATGGGTTTGGTGGCACATGCCTGTATTCCCAGCTACTTGGGAGGAGTTCGGGGCCAGTCTGAGCAACATAGCAATCCTATGATGAATGGTTCCTGAAATTTTTTTTTTTTTTTTGAGAGACGAAAAAAAACCAGTGTTTAGGAACCATTCATCATAGGGTTGTAGACCTTGTGAGCTTTGTTCATTTCCTTCCTTAAAAAAAAAATCCCAATTTTTTTGGTATACTACTCAAGCAGAGTCCTGAGGCTGTGCGTGCAGTTGGGAAACTGAGTTACAACCAGCTGGTGGAGAAGATCATCACCTGCAAACACTCCAGTGACACCAACCTCGTGACGGAAGGTGACATTCCTTCTCATGAATAGTATGTGGAGGGAATGATGGCTACTTAGGCTTATTTTTTTATTGTGTGTCATCTCCCACCACATCCCACTAGGTATAAGCTTCACAAGAAGGAGCTTGGGGAATTTCTGTTTAGTTCATTGGGGTATCCCCAGTGCCTGGCATGAGGTAGCTGCTCTGTAAGTATTTGTTAAGTGAATGAATACAGCCAGGTTTCAAGAAAGGGACGTCAGAAGGTGGGACTGACCCCCGGGGCTTTTGACAGGGGCTCTCTGGATGGTCCTTCCTGTTGTGGACCTTGAATTCAAGCCAAGTTTCCCTCAACTTGTCCCGTCTGGCAGGCCTGATTGCAGAGCAGTTCCTGGAGACCACCGCGGCCCAGCTGACCTACCACGGACTGTGTGAGCTGACAGCAGCTGCTAAGGAGGATGAACTTAGCGTCTTTTTCCGAAACAACCACTTTAGCACCATGACTAAGCATAAGGTAATGCGGGTTTGAGGGAGGCGGGATGCGGTGCTGTCATTTCCTGGTGTCTTTTTCTCATGGGTCCAGCTGGGATCAGCTAGATTAAGCCGTGGTAGCAAGTGACCCGTCAAATCCCTGTGGTTTACCACAACAAAGGTTCATTTCCCGCTCCTGGTGCATGTCCACTGTGAACTGGCTATGGTTCTGTCCCATACCATTTTCACTCTGGGACCCAGCTGACAAAAGATCCTTTATCTGGAATATATGCGGGAACACAGAGAGGGGGGCACTGTGCATTCATGCTTAGAGCTTCTGTTTGGAAATGACACATGTCATTTCTGCTCACATCTTCTGGCCAGAGCAAGCCATAAGGGATAAGCCTGCCGTCGATGGTACAGGAAAGTCCGATCCTCCCCTAGGAGGGGGCAGTGGAATTTTTGAACAATGCTGGTCTTCAAAAGTTAGAAACTGCCAAAGTTCTCTAGGATTTGAGCAGCAGAGGGAGGGGTCTCTGGTTCTCAAAGGATTTATCCTAAGAGCCATCAGGCAAGCCCAGAGAACAACAGAAAATGGGGGGAGCAGAGTCTTGTGTGGCATCTCAGCCCTAACGACTGCATGCCATGCTTGGCCAGAATGACCACCGTGCTCACACCCAACTGGACATACACTCAGACATCCCTTTCTTCCCCCCAAGGCCACACATATTTATAAAAAGTCCACATGCTGAGGGGCTGGGTGCGGTGGCTCATGCCTGTAATCCCAGCACTTTGGGAGGCCGAGGAGGGCGGATCACAAGGTCAGGAGGTCGAGACCATCCTCCCTAACATGGTAAAACCCCATCTCTACTAAAAAAATACAAAAAATTAGCCAGGCATGGTAGTGGGTGCCTGTAGTCCCAGCTACTCGGGAGGCTGAGACAGGAGAATGGCGTGAACCCGGGAGGCAGAGCTTGCAGTGAGCGGAGATCACACCACTGCACTCCAGCCTGGGTGATAGAGCGAGACTCTGTCTCAAAAAAAAAAAAAAAAAAAGGTCCACATGCTCATACCGAGATTTCTGGCAGTGAACTGCCTCTGTATCACCTGTCCCCCCAGTGAGCTCTGTTCTTTTCTTTGTAGAGTCACTTATACCTACTGGTCACTGACCAGGGCTTTCTACACGAGGAGCAAGTCGTATGGGAGAGCCTGCACAATGTGGATGGAGACAGCTGCTTTTGTGACTCCGACTTTCACCTGAGTCATTCCCTGGGCAAGGGGCCTGGAGCAGAAGGTGGGAGTGGCTCCCCAGAAAAGCAGCTGCAGGTAGACCAGGTGTGTAGGGCACTTAGGAAAAGTGCAGAGAGCACATGTGCCTCAGGGAGCTTTTTGCCACATACATTTTAACCGCTAGAGGCCATGTGAATCCATGCCTCTTTCTCTGGGTTACCTCAGATCGTCTCCTCACTTGGTGTGTATTCTCTGGCACCACAGATAATGTATTTGGCTGTGTGTGCTGCTCCGTAGGGAGAAAGAGCTAGAGAATTTGAGGGATGCGGAAAAACTGATTTGGAAACCTCGCCTGAATAGCCACAGCTCTGGGCCTCAGCCCACTGTACAACTCTTGTTCTCCCCAGGACTACCTGGTTGCTCTGTCCCTGCAGCAGCAGCAGCCACAAGGCGCGCTGGGGCTCACCGACTTGGAGCTGGCCCAGCAGCTTCAGCAAGAGGAGTATCAACAGCAGCAGGCAGTGCAGCCAGTGTGGACGCGGACACGGGCCCTGTCACCGCAGGTGGGCTGCTGCCCGGGCGCCCACACTCCCGGTTTCCACCTCATGCTTTGCCGGGTCCAGAACACCTATTATTCCTGCACTGGTCTCTTCAAGGTTTCTTCTCTCAGGGCCCTTCCCCTGCCTGTCCCTCTCCCCTGGAGTCCCTTCCTATCTTCCTCTCCCTACTCCCTGTCCCAATCCTGACACCCCTCCTTCTAGAATCTCTTCTCGTGCACTTCCAAGGAAGTTCAGTGACCGATTGTTAAATTCGATACAGGGGAGAGGAGCCACATCTGGACGCCCAGCTGGGGAGCGTCGGCAGAGGCCGAAGCACGAGTCAGACTGCATTCTGCTGTAGCTCTGCCCCAGTGCCAGGCTGGCCTGCCCCTTCCAGAGGCTATGGCTAGTTGGCTTGCTCCCCTGCCTCCATCCCTGAGATGTGCTGGATAACTTATTTATGGACTGTTGGGGATCAGAGCAGGCGACAAATGCCAGGGTCAGACTTGGTAATGTCCAGACTTGGTAATGTCACGTGCTGCTGCCTTCTCTGCCTCCCACCCAGGACAACATTAGGATTGGTGGGTTTCTGGTTCTCAACTTCCAGCCCCTGAATAGTCACACGTATATACAGACTAAGGCTCTGGGGTGAGGTCCTTATCTGGAATGCATCTCTCCTGCTTCCCATCCCTGCTGCCTGGATGCTCCTGATCACCTAGGCAGGCCTGTCTCCAGTTGTTTCAGAGCTTAATTTGGGTTTCTATCTCTGTTATTTGTAATGCCTTCGTGGGGTTTGGAAATAAAACTTCTGGCCTGGCACGGTGGCTCACGCCTGTAATCTCAACAGTTTGAGAGACTGAGGCGGGCGGATCACCTGAGGTTAGGAGTTTGAGACCAGCCTGCCCAAAAAGGTGAAACCCCATCTCTACTAAAAATACAAAAAATTAGCTCAGCGTGGTGGTGGGTGCCTGTAATCCCAGCTACTTGGGAGGCTGAGGCAGGAGAATCACTTGAACCCAGGAGGCGAAAGTTGTGGTGAGCCAAGATCGCACCACTGCACTCCAGCCTGGGCGACGAGCAAAACTCTGTCTAAAAAAAAAAAAAAAAAAAAGAAAGGAAAAGAAAAAAACCTTCTTTCCTGAGATCTGTTGCTTGCCTTAGCCTGAAGCAATGGGGTTAAGTATTTGACCCAATTGAAGAATGCAAAAAGCGGGAGGTGGGTCAGAGGCAGGAAGGTGGTTACCTGTCTTGTCTTCTCCCCTCCCCTCCCCTCCCCTCCCCTCCCCCCCCTCCCCTCCCCTCCCCTCCCCTCCCCTCCCCTCCCCTCCCCTCCCCTTCTTTTGAGATGGAGTCTCTGTTGCCCAGGCTGGAGTGCAGTGGTGCAATCTCAGCTCACTGCAACCTCCACTTCCCGGATTCAAGCAATTCTCCTGCCTCAGCCTCCTGAGCAGCTGGGACTACAGGCATGCCCCACTGTGCCCGGCTAATTTTTGTATTTTTAGTAGAGACAGGGTTTTGCTGTGTTGGTCAGGCTGGTCTTGAATTCCTGACCTCAGGTGATCCGCCTGCCTTGCCCTCCCAAAGTGCTGGGATTACATGCGTGAGCCACTGCGCCCAGCTACCTGTCGTTTCTAATATAGCCAGCAGGGGGAACCAAAGCCTGACTGTTTTTGTTTCTGTTTTTGTTTTTGTTTTCTATGGGAAATAGTGCTCTCATGGGAGATGGGTTTCCAAATCTCTGGTTGGACACATGCATTTGAGGGTTGTACTCTCCACTAACCCAAGAATTCCCAGCTGGGAAGGGTAGTTTGACCCTCCGCTTGCTTCCCAGTTCATACAGATGGTCCTTTGCTCCCCCTGACCATTTCTCACCTTGTTCTGGTGCCTGTGTCTCAATTATTTTGTCTGAAGTTTCCTGGAGAATGAGGGTGAGGGGAGACATAGAGAGGGTGGGAGTTGATTACTGTAGCTCTAAGGCAAAACAGGATTCCTGCTGAATAGCCAAGTGCACATCAAAGGCACCTCCAACTCCAACGCCCCTTCCAGGTCCATGTCCTGCTCCACCCAAACTTCAATCAGGGAACACAAACAACAGTGAAGTTTGCCAAAAGAATTCAAGTATCAGTGAGATGTTCTGGCCAGGGTACAGGAGGGATGAGTGAGGCAGAAACTATCAAAGAAAACTCATTTCCCCACACCCAAGAAGGAGCTGGATGACCCAGGTACAGATATAATTTTGAGATGAGGAAAATTAAAGGATTTTAAAGAAACAGTTTCAACCTCAAGAAGCTACAGCATGTGGTGCTCAGTGAGGGGTTATCCTACTTGGAGGCCCAGCTGGTCTCCCACGTTCAGCCAAACACGGAAATCTCAGATCCTCGGATGTCATGTGGGGTGGGGCAGGGAAGTCTCACATGTCTTCAGCCCTGCACAAGGCCAGGAGGGCTGACTGGCAATCCCCTTTCACTGCATCCTGCAGACAAGGGAATTCAGTGTTAGAAAGATCCACCACTACTATGGCCCAAGTACTCTCTCCCGTCCTTTGGGTTGGTCCATCATAGTTCATCTGGAAGGGAAGGGTCCTTCCTGGAGCTCAGAGTCCTGCACTGCATTTCTTTTCTTTTCTGGGTTTTCTTTTCTTTTCTTTTTTTTTTTAAGACAGAGTCTCGCCCTGTCGCCCAGGGTGGAGTGCAGTGGCACGATCTCGGCTCACCGCAACCTCCACCTTTTGGGTTCAAGTGACTCTCCTGCCTCAGCCTCCTGAGTAGCTGGGATTACAGGTGTGCACCACTATGCCTGGCTAATTTTTGTATTTTTAGTAGAGACTGTTGGTCAGGCTCTACTCCAACCAGCATGTTGGTCAGGCTGGTCTCGAACTCATGACCTCGTGATCCGCCTGCCTCAGCCTCCCAAAGTGCTGGGATTACAGGTGTGAGCCACGGCTGACTACTGGGTTTTCTATGGGGCAAGAATATACTCATCTCTGTGCAGGGAGTGAGGGTGGAGGTGAGGAGTGAAGGCCTGGGGCTCCAGGCTAAGAAGTAGCCAAGTTTCACCTGGAGAGAAGAGTAGAGGGACTTCCCAAATTTCTTCTTGAACTCAGCTCTGATACTCAGAAGGTCGGTCTCACATCGAGAGATAAGGATGCGAATCAGGACTTGGTAATTGGGCTCAGTTTCCTAGTAGGGGAAGAAACAGATGGGGGGTGGTTAGTGAGAGTCTCACTGAGAGTAGGGGTTGAATGGCATGGAGGGTTATTGCAGAAAGTGGAGCCAAGGTAGGAGTCAAAGGATAAGAGTGTACATTATACATTATCTTGGGACAAAAGTTATCTTTGTCCATCCTCATGGAAGATGACACAGCAGGAAAGATCAATCTCTATGGGGGGCAGTTTGAGTATTTATTTCCTTCTACATGTCTTTCCTGCCCCTACCATTAGCTTAGAGCTGTGTACCTCCAGAATTTGATGGTGAGCAGCTCCAAAGATAGGTATCTCAGGGAGGCTGGAAAAGATTTGGTGCATGTAAAGACTGCCAGCATGAAAACCAGGAAAACTACTTTTAACTTTCAAGTTAGTGAATATCCAAGGAGGATATACTTGCCCTACCCCCAAACTGAGCTGATGGGGCTGTGATAGGGAACAAGGTTGTGTGACTTCTGGTTCTGATTCCAACCCAATAGGGCCATCTCACAGCCCCATCTCTGCATATTAGTGTCTCCAGTTGGACCCTTAGGGTGCAACGTTGCTATCTTCCTCCTGTACATGCAGCAGGCCTGTTTTTTGGCTAAAGAAAGTAATGAAAGGTTCAGTTTGGAAATAACAGGCCAGGCACAGTGGCTTACGCCTGTAATCCCAGCACTTTGGGAGGCCGAGGCGCGTGGATCATCTGAGGTCAGGAGTTCGAGACAAGCCTGACCAAGATGGTGAAACCCTGTCTCTACTAAAAATACAAAAATAAGCCGGAGCTGGGTATGGTGGTGGGCGTCTGTAATCCCAGCTACTTGGGAGGCTGAGGCAGGAGAATTGCTTGAACCCACAAGGCGGAGATTGCAGTGAGCCAAGATCGCGCCATTGCACTCCAGCCTGGGCAAGAAGAGCAAAACTCTGTCTCAAAAAAACAAAAACAAAAACAAAAAAAACAAAAAAAAAGAAAGAAAAGAGAAATAACAGGCCAGGTATGGTGGCTCATGCCTGTGATCCCAGAACTTTGGGAAGCCAAGGCAAGTAGATCATTTATGGTCAGGAGTTCGAGGCCAGCCTGACCAACATGGTCTCTACTAAAACTACAAAAATTAGCTGGGTGTGGTGGCACCTATAATCCCAGCCACTCAGGAGGGTGAGGTAGGAGAATCGCTTGAACCTGGGAGGCAGAGGTTGTAGTAGAGTAACCACCACTGCACTCCAGCCTGGGACAGAGCGAGACTCCGTCTCAAAACCAAAAAAAAAGAAATAACACAGGTACAAGTCACCAAAATCCTGAATTATAATTGATTATACTAAGTAATGTGTTGTTATGAGAGATTTCTAAATAAAAACTTTTAATTGTAAAATTCCTGTTTTTTTTCTGTGCACCAGTGTTGTCATCAATTCCTAATATCCTCATTTTCAGAGTTTCCTGAGTCACTTTACTCACAAGACTCTTCCCAGAACTGCCTACAACACATACTTTGGGCATCCCCACAGATCATAAACTCCTTTGACAACACAAAAAAAAAATGAAGTAAAACAGGATGCTCCAATTCATTTAGACTCATTACCTAATTGTCAGTGGACCTAATGTCTACTTCATATTAACTTTCATGCATCATTAGTTTTGTATTGTCGTAAAGATTGCCAATTGCTCCCCAGTATCCATTCTTCTCTCCTTCCAACGCTTGTTACTCTAAAGTTACAGAACTGGGCAAGAGTCACTCATTAGCTGAATACTCTCATTGTTGTACAAGTATTCTTTTTTCTCGCTCTGTCGCCCAGAGTGGAATGCAGTGGCGTGATTTCAGCTCACTGCAACCTCCCCCTCCCGGGTTCAAGCGAGTCTCCTGCCTCAGCCTCCCGAGTAGCTGGGACTACAGCGTGTGCCAAACACCCAGCTAATTTTTTTATTTTTAGTACAGATGGGGTTTCACCATGTTGGCCAGGCTGATCTCAAACTCCTGACCTCAAGTGATCTGCCCACTTCAGCCTCCGAAAGTGCTGGGATTACAGGTGTGAGCCACCGCACCTGGACTTAAATATAATTTTTTTTTTTAGATGGAGTCTCACTCTGTCACCCAGGCTGGGGTGCAGTGGTACAATCTCAGGTCACTGAAACCTCTGCCTCCCAGGTTCAAGCAATTCTCCTGTTTCAGCCTCCCAAGTAGCTGGGAATGCAGGTGCATGCCACCACACCTAGCTAATTTTTGTATATTTAGTAGAGACGGGCTTTTACCATGTTGGTCAGGCTGGTCTCGAACTCCTGACCTCAGGTGATTCACCTGCCTCGGCCTCCCAAAGTGCTGGGATTACAGGCATGAGCCACCTTGCCTGGCCTAATTATAATACTTAATCATATACCTGGCATTGCATATGGCCCCAGGATCTTCACTGGGAACGTTAATTTTTACTACAGATTGGTCGAAATTTGTCCTGAATCAGTTGCTGATTTTCTGAAGGTCGTTTTTCTGATTATTCTTCACAATTTGTGTTTTCATATATCTACATATCTCTCATAAAAGAAAAATACAGTCTGGGCGCGGTGGCTCATGCCTGTAATCCCAGCACTTTGGAATACTGAGGCTGGTGGATCACCTGAGGTCAGGAGTTTGAGACCAGCCTGGCCAACATGGTGAAACCCCGTCTCTACTAAAAATACAAAAATTAGCCGGGTGTGGTGGTGGGCGCCTGTAATCTCAGCTACTCGGCAGGCTGAGGCAGGAGAATTGCTGGAACCCAGGAGGCAGAGGTGGCAGTGAGCCGAGATCATGCCTTGCACTCCAGCCTGGGTGACTGAGCAAGGCTCCCTCTCAAAAAAGAAGAAAAAGAAAAAAAGTTCGCTACCAGCCTGGCTAACATGGTGAAACCCTGTTTCTACTAAAAATAAAAAAATCAGACGGATGTGGTGGCGGGCTACTATAGTCCCAGCTACTTGGGAGGCTGAGGCAGGAGGAGAATTGCTTGAACCCAGGAGGTGAAGATTGCAGTGAGCCGAGATCACCCCACTGCACTCCAGCCTGGTGACAGAGTGAGACTCCATCTCAAAGGAAAAAAAGAAAAAAGAAGAAGAAGGCCGGGCGAAGTGGCTTCACGCCTGTAATCCCAGCACTTTGGGAGGCTGAGGCGCGAGGATCACGAAGTCAGGAGTTAAGGACCATCCTGACCAACATGGTGAAATCCCGTCTCTACTAAAAACACAAAAATTAGCCAGGCATGGTGGTAGGCACCTGTGGTCCCAGCTACTCGGGAGGCCGAGGCAGAAGAATCTCTTGAACTCGGGAGGCAGAGGTTGCGGTGACCCAAGATTGCACCACTGCACTCCAGCCTGGGTAACAGAGTGAGACTCGGTCTAAAAAAAAAAAAAAAAAAAAAAAAAAGAATAATACAGATGTATCATGATTTTTTCCTTTTTTATTTATTATTTATTTATTTATTTATTTGAGACGGAGTCTCGCTCTATTGCCCAGGCTGGAGTGCAATGGCGCTATCTGGGCTCACTGCAAGCTCCGCCCCCCGGGCTCAGGCCATTCTCCTGCCTCAGCCTCCGGAGTTGCTGGGACTACAGGCACCGGCCACCACGCTCGGCTAATTTTTTTGTATTTTTTAATAGAGACGGGGTTTCACCTTGTTAGCCAAGATGGTCTCCATCTCCTGACCTCATGATCCGCTCGCCTCGGCCTCCCAAAGTGCTGGGATTACAGGTGTGAGCCACTGTGCCCGGCCTGTTTATTTTTTGGAGGCAGGTCTCACTTTTTTACCCAGACTGGAGAGCAGTGGGATCATCTCAGCTCATGGCAACCTCTGCCTCCCAGGCTCAAGCGATTCTCTTACCTCAGCCTCCCAAGCAGCTGAGATTACAGGCGCTCACCACTACCACCTGGCTAATTTTTGTATTTTTAGTAGAGATTGGGTTTCACCACGTTGGCCAGGCTGGTCTTGAACTCCTGGCCTCAAATAATCCACCTGCCTCAGCCTACCAAAGTCCTGGGATTACAGGCATGCGCCACAGCGCCTGGCCCGGGTTTTTCCTTTTTAAAACCAAGTCAGAATTAGCCAGATGTGGTGGCACATGCCTGTAATCCCAGCTACTTAGGACACAGAAGCCGGAGAATCACTTGAACCCAGAAGGTGAAGGTTGCCTTGAGCCGAGATCACGCCACTGCACTCCAGCCTAGGCGACAGAGCCAGACTGTCTCCAAAAAAAAAGAAAAAAAAATCAGAAAAATGGGCCTATGTTATTTTCTGACTACTACTTCTTTTTTTTTTTTTTTTTTTTGAGACAGGATCTTGCTCTGTCACCCAGGCTGAAGTGTGGTGGAATAATCACAGCTCACTGTAACTTCTAATTCCCGGGCTCAAGCAATCCTCCCACCACATCCTCCTGAGTAGTTGGGACTAGAGGCAGATGCCACTATGCCTGGCTAATTTTATTTTTGTAGAGACTAGGTCTTGCTATGTCGCTAAGTTGGTCTTGAACTCCCAACCTCAAGCGATCCTCCCACTTTAGCCTCCCAAAGTGCTAGGATTAAAAGCGTGAGCCACCATGCTTGGCCCCGCTGACTACTACTTCTGAGATAAATCTTTCACCTACACTCAAGAGTGTGGGTCTTGTAATCCAAATACACTACAAAATCATCTACTGCTGGGATAGTTTGTATTTATGACAGGAATTTGGACAGATAACTACAACTCTTCAAATGAATCTTATAGGCTTTATTGGGCAAGTATAATAATCTACTGTCAAGATAGAAATCTCTGGATGATAGAACAATTGCTTATATTTACTAACTTTTGGGCAATCATCAACATGGCATGATGGCTTCTCAACCAGTCTACAGAAAGCTATTCCATCTGCCAAAATGATAACTACTTTTTTAGTCTCACTGTGTCACCCAGGCTAGAGTGCAGTGGCATGATCTCAGTTCACTGCAACCTCTGCCTCCCAGGTTCAAGCAATTCTCTTGCCTCAGTCTCCCAAGTAGCTGGGATTACAGGTGCCCGCCACCACGCCTGGCTAATTTTTGTATTTTTAGTAGAGACAGGGTTTCACCATGTTGGCCAGGCTGATCTCGAACTCTTGACCTTGTGATCCACCTGCCTTGGCCTCCCAAAGTGCTGGGATTATAGGTGTGAGCCACCACACCTGGCAATGATAACTACTTTTATCTCTTCAATTTTTTTTTTTTTTTTTTGAGACGGAGTCTTGCTCTGTCACCCAGGCAGGAGTGCAGTGGCCGGATCTCAGCTCACTGCAAGCTCTGTCTCCCGGATTCACGCCATTCTTCTGCCTCAGCCTCCCGAGTAGCTGGGACTACAGGTGCCCACCACCATGCCCGGCTTATTTTTTTTATTTTTAGTAGAGATGGGGTTTCACCGTGTTAGCCAGGATGGTCTCAATCTCCTGACCTCGTGAGCCGCCCACCTCGGCCTCCCAAAATGCTGGGATTACAGGCATGAGCCACCGCGCCCAGCCTATCTCTTTGAATTTTATGTTTTCTCTAAGTGAACTTTTTAATTAATTAATTAATGTATTTATTTTAAGATGGAGTTTTGCTCTTGTTGCCCAGGCTGGAGTGCAGTGTCACAATCTCGGCTTACTGTAACCTCTGCTTCCTGGGTTCAAGTGATTCTCCTGCCTCAGCCTCCTGAGTAGCTGGGATTACAGGCACACACTACCACGCCCAGGTAAGTTTTGTATTTTTAGTAGAGACAAGGTTTCACCATGTTGGCCAGGCTGGTCTCAAACTGCTGACCTCAAGTGATCCGTCCACTTTGGCCTCCCAAAGTGTTGGGATTATAGGCGTAAGCCACTGCGCCCTTCCTGAACTTTTTATTTATAGATTTTGGGGGACACTTCTACTAATAAGAGACCTAATTCAATCAACAGAATGACTGGATTCTATTGGTGGAACCACTCAAGGCACGGTCAGCAGTTTAAGTATGGATAACATGGGCCAGGCGCAGTGGCTCACGCTTGTAATCCTAGCACTTTGGGAGGCCGAGAAGGGTTAATGACCTGAGGTCATGAGTTCGAGACCAGCCTGGCCAACATGGTGAAACCCTGTCTCTACTGAAAATACAAAAATTGGCCGGGCGCGGTGGCTCAAGCCTGTAATCCCAGCACTTTGGGAGGCTGAGACGGGCGGATCACGAGGTCAGGAGATCGAGACCATCCTGGCTAACACAATGAAACCCCGTCTCCACTAAAAATACAAAAAAATTAGCCGGGTGTGGTGGCGGCGCCTGTAGTCCCAGCTGCTCGGGAGGCTGAGGCAGGAGAATGGCGGGAACCCAGGAGGCGGAGCTTGCAGTGAGCCGAGATCGCGCCACTGCACTCCAGCCTGGGCGACAGAGCGAGACTCCGCCTCAAAAAAAAAAAAAAGAAAATACAAAAATTAGCCAGGCGTGGTGGTGGGCACCTGTAATCCCAGTTACTTGGGAGGCTGAGTTTTTCCTTTTTAAAAACAATTCAGAATTAGCCAGATGTGGTGGCGCACGCCTGTAATCCCAGCTACTTAGGACACAGAGGCCGGAGATGTCTTACATCGTGAAGTATTGTGTAGGGAGACTATATGACTTACTAGCTATGTGACCTTGAGCAAGGTACTTAACTTCTCTGGGCTTCAGTTTTTTCATCTATAAGATATGGATGGATATGGTTGTGAGGATTAATCGAAATGTGTGTGCCCTGCTCAGGATAGGCCGTGGCACACAAACAGCACCCGCAAAATGCCAGCCCTTGTCATTTCTCTTGCTAGTGTTATCACCATCACTCTGGCGACAACTATGCCTGGACAAGGCACTATCTTACAGAGCAGATTCATATCTCTATTTGGCCACCTAGACATTAACAAGGCCAAAATGTTAGTTTCAGGGCCTCAATTAAGTTAGTTCTCACCGCAGCTCATTCTTCCACCCCTGTGTAAGCCCTGGTGCGTAAGCCCTGGGAAGGAGCGCGGCTTGAGGTTTAGATGGTGCATATAGGATGGTTACATTAGCCGCAAGCTGAGACTTCCTCTCTCCTCCCTGGTTTCTGTTCTGGGGAGGGAAAGGAGTGCCCCTCTCACCTGGAGGGCTTGGTGAAGTTTGTCAGCAAAGTACAGCGGTGTGTTCTTGATCACTGAAGCTGGAAACAAAGATGGAAGGATGGAGGTTCACAACTAGGGCCACAATCTCCCATCCCAAGAGAGACTTACTTCTCAAATCCTGAGCAGGCCCCTACCTAGGCCGAGCAGAGCCGCCTGGGCATCTCCATGGAAACGGTTCTGGACAGCCTCCTCCAGCTCTTGCCCAGTGCTCCGCTGGTACTGATCAAACACTTGTGTGTGTGGGAGGCAGTTAGAAAGATGGATGGGGGATTAATTATCACTTGAAAGGATGGGCCCTCCCCACACCTTCCACAACCCAAACTCATCATTAGAGCAAGCTAGGGGACAAGAAGGCTTGTGTGTACCTCGGATGAGGTGTTCAGGATTTCGCTGGGTGAGGAGTGGGACCCATGTCTCCTCTGTGCTAGGTCCTTCTGCCCGCTGTAGTGCCTGGGAGGGAGGAATGAGTCAGGGAGGAGTGAATCGGGATCATTGGTGGGGCCTAGGGAGCCATGGGTATTATGTTCCAGAATCTATCATCATCATCATGGAAATGGGATTGAGGGTGGAAAAGGATATTTTTTTTGAGATGGAGTCTCATTCTGTCACCCAGGCTGGAGCGCAGTGGTATGATCCCAGCTCACCGCAACCTCTGCCTCCCAGGTTCAAGCGATTCTCCAGCCTCAGCCTCCCGAGTAGCTGGAATTATAGGCGCCCACTATCATTCCTGGCTAATTTTTGTATTTTTAGTAGAGATGGGGTATTGCCATGTTGGCTAGGCTGGTTTCGAACTCCTGACCTCAAGTGATCCTCCTGTCTCGGCCTCCCAAATTGTTGGGATTATAGGCGTGAGCCACCACAACCGGCCAGAAAAAGTTATTTTAGGCCAGGCGCGGTGGCTCAAGCCTGTAATCCCAGCACTTTGGGAGGCCGAGACGGGCGGATCACGAGGTCAGGAGATCGAGACCATCCTGGCTAACACAGTGAAACCCCGTCTCTACAAAAAAATACAAAAAACTAGCCAGGTGAGGTGGCGGGCGTCTGTAGTCCCAGCTACTTGGGAGGCTGAGGCAGGAGAATGGCGTAAACCCGGGAGGCGGAGCTTGCAGTGAGCTGAGATCCGGCCACTGCGCCCCAGCCTGGGCGACAGAGCAAGACTCCGTCTCAAAAAAAAAAAAAAAAGTATTTTAACTTGTAAACTAGGGGTGTGTGTGTGTGTGAGAGAGAGAGAGAGAGAGAGACACAGAGAGAGATGGGGTCTCTCTCTGTCACCCAAGCTGGAGTGCAGTGGCATGACCAGGGCTCACCTCAGCCTCAACTTCCCAGGCTCAAGCGATCCTCCCACCTCAGCCTCCTAGCTAGCTGGAACTACAGGTGCAGCTAATTTTTAAAAATATCTTGTGGAGACAGAGTCTCACTATGTTGCCTAGGCTGGTCTTGGACTCCTGGGCTCAAATGATCCTCCTGTTCAGGCTCCCAAAGTGCTGGGATTACAGGTATAAGCCACCATGCCTGGCCTACTAGTTGTTTTTATTTATTTTATGTTTTTTAAGAAAGAAATAGGGCTAAGAGAGGGCTCTGCCCTTATAGCCTCATAGCTCTGTTCACTGATTTGGAAAAATCCTGGTACCCAAGGATTAAATAATCCCCAAAAGGTCTGAGGAGGCTTTGTGCCCCCAAATGCTCATGAGAGAAGAATCTGTCGGTTGATGAGTTCAGGAGTCAGAGGCTAGATGAGTGAAAAGGCTTCAGCTATGACGCTACCTGACAACTCCTGCCTCTACCACATAACTGAGAACTCCCTCTCCAAGGCAAGGATGGGTTTGCAGGACAAATGGACACGTAGGTCATTGGCTCTAAGATACGGTGGAGGAAGGCATCTTACGTGCAAGGCGGCTGTGTACACTCCTAAACCCCCTGCTCACCCGGACATCTTGTTCCGCCAGATTATAGTCAATGATTCCAGAGTAGCTGTCACGGCCCCCCTAGGAGGAGAAACTGTTCTTAGAGGGCTCTTCGAAGGGCACCTTTTTATCTCCAGACCAACAAGCAAAGCCTGGTCTCCCCTAAAGTCCTCTCTTGTCCATTATAGGACAGCAATGCTCCCTGCTCCAGCGTGTCACCTTGCCTGGTGAATGTGACTCCCTTCCTTGCAGGTCAGTCCTCCTCACCTTGACCAGGGCCAGGAGCAGGTCCCGCAAGATGCCATTGGTCTGAGACGTGATGTCATCCACAGCCTCCACCTGGAAATCTGGGGTGGGGTGAGGAGCTCTCTGAATCTTCCTGAGTTTCCCTAGTGTAGGTATCCCCAGGACCTGCCAAATGCCTGACCCGCTATGCCCTGCTAGCCCTGCTAGCCCCTGCTTGGAGTAGCTTGATGGCTGCTAGCTCCCAGGATGTAAGGCACAAGTACCATCACGGCCACTCTAAAAACATCTCTAAGTTGTGAGGCGTGCGGTGGCTTCATCACCAAGCACCAACCTGCTGGGTAGGACGCAATCATTATCAGAGTTGGGGCCAGGCAGTGAAGAAGAGCTAGGGAAACCTGTATTATAACACAAGATGGCTAGGACCTGGCACCCTTGTTGGAGGTAAGGAAAAATGATATGAGAGGTGGGCTATGAGGAAGGAAAAGAGCAGGAAAGGGAGAAATGGAAGGAGACGAGAGAAATGGATGCAAGAAGGAAGGAAGGTAGGAGAGGGATTAAGAACATAGGCCACAGCCGGGGCGGTGGCTCATGCCTGTAATCCCAGCACTTTCAGAGGCTGAGGCAGGAGATGGCTTAAGCCCAGAAGTTCGAGACCAGCCTCGACAACACAAAGAAACCCCATCCATACAAAAAATACAAAAATTAGCTGGGCATGGTGGTGGCACACCTGTAGTCCCAGCTACTTAGGAGGCTGAGGTGGAAGGATTGATTGAGCCCAGGAAGGTCAAGGCTGCAGTGAGCCATGATCACATCACTGTACAGCCTAGGCTATAGGGCAAGACCTTGTCTCAAAAGAAGAACAAAGGCCGAGATTAGACATCAAAGGAAAATTGGGGAAAGCAAGAAAAAGCGGTGGGAGTAGGGGAAGGGGTGGTAAGATGAGGATGGGAAAAAGCCACAAATTAGTGGGTGAGACATTTGTAGCCAAGCAAGGCCAGCCATCAGGGGCATGAATGGTGACACCCATGACTCAGAGGGCAGGTTCCCACCTTTCCCTCAGGCTGCAGCACGGCTGGGTTCAGCTTGGAATGTGGTGTGATGGCAGGGACCGGCAAGGGGTTGGGAAGGTGACATGAGTACCTTTGGGACTGTCACTTTGGAATCTGCCTTGGAGCTCCAGATTAAGATGGTTAATCATTGCTTCTCTCTCTTTGTGTGTGTGTGTGTGTGTGTGTGTGTGTGTGTGTGTGTGTGTGTGTGTGAGAGAGAGAGAGAGAGAGAGAGAGAAAGAGAGAGAGAGACAGAGAGAGAGAGATATATGCTCTCACTCCTGTCACCCAGGCTAGCGTGCAGTGCCAGTAGCATGATCTCAGCTCACTGCAGCCTCAACTTTCCAAGCTCGGGTGATCCTCCCACCTCAACCTCCTGAGTAGCTGGGACCACAGGTGTGAACCACCGTGACCAGCTAGTTTTTTTGAATTTTTGGCACGGATGGGGTTTTCCTATGTTGCCTGTGACTGGTGTTGAACTCCTGGGCTCAAGCGACAAACCCACCTCCGCTGCCCAAAGTGTTGGGATGATAGGCATGAATCACCACGCCTGGCCTGCTTCTCTTTTTTTAATGATCACATCTGGCTCTCTCCCCTGCGGAGACTGAGGCACTGGTGGGGGAAAGAGGAAAGACCCCAAGGGAATAGAACTTAGGCAGCCAGGCTGCCAGATAGCTCACCTATGGGGAGTACAGGAGAGGAGCAGACTGTCCTACAGCCCCTTCTCCGGCACCTGGGACCCCTCCCTCCATATTCTTACCGTGTTTGTAGACTGCCAGGCACTCCTGCAGCCGGGGTGGGGTTCGAGTGGCAAGAATTTCAATGGCCACATCCACCGCAGAATCTGAGGCCTACGAGAAATTGAGAGTCTACTCTCAGACTGGCCATGTCATTAGGATGGTAGACAGTGGCAGACATCGGCTGCTTCTCCTTCTAAGGAACAATATGGGACGACGAGAGGGAGACTCTCATTTTGCAAAAGCAAGGCTGACAGCCTTCTCCCTTCCCCAGAGACCCCAGCAAGTCTGCCCTCCTGCTACCTTCAGAGCTGTCCTCAATTCCTGGGCGTCAAACCGGGCTGCGGGCTGCAGCAGAGCCATCACGATCCTCTCCAGGTTTCCGGAAAGGGCTGCCCGTAGGGACTTCAGCAGGTCCTACGAGAAATGGTCCCCACAGCAGAGGCACGGGGGTGAGGGGAAGGGCTCCAGAAGCATGGGGAGGTTTGGGAAGATTTGGCTGGTTTTCACCTCAGGCCCTGTTTAGCCAGGAAGCAGGGGCTGGCCTCAGTGGCTGTTGCTGTCTCTCGAGTCCTCCAGGGGGTTTCTCACCCCAGTCCACTGCTGTGGGAGGTCAGCATGGCCTTACCTGTTGGGTGCGCTCCTGGAAGGCACGTGAGATGAGCTGCCTTTGCTCTCTGCTCCGGTTGGTCAGCACATCCACAATGGCACTGCGGTCCACGCCTGAACCGAGATGAGGGCTGTGCTGTGAGCAGGGTCTTTACATAGTGGGATGCCCCTACTCCAGGAGAGGGCTAGGAAGGAAAGGAGCAGGGGCTATATCACCCCCACTTCCATTTTATCTCAAAAGAAGTTGCAAATAAATTGTCAAAACAGCATGCAAATCCGACCCAGACCAAGGCAAAGGTGGCCTGGTGTGGTGGTAAAAAAAATAGGATTTGCAGGGATCGGCTGACCTAGATGAGAATACCACCTCTGTCATTATGAGCTGAGTGACTTTGGGCAAGCCTCTTAATCTCCCTGAGCCCCAGTTTCCTCATCTGGAAAATGGAAATAATAAGCCTTGCCTCACAGGGGTGTTGTGAGAACGGGTTTGACACACCTACTGTGGTGCCTGACATACAAGAATGAAGGCGTTCCACAAATGTTTCTCCAACATCTCTAGTTCCTCCTTCCTGGCTCCTCCTTGGTCTACAGATTGGCTCTAAAAGGCAGCCTCAAGTACAGGGGGAAAGGGGCTCACCTTGGCCAGTAATGGCCCTCAGTAGCCTCTGCGCATCCTTGTCCACGCTGAAGTTCAGGAAGGTCCTGAGGGTGCCCAGGGTCCCCCACGCTGCAGTCTGTGGGAGCACGGGGTGGTCGGCAAGGGCCACGGCCAGGCTGCCTACCCCACCTCAGCATAATCTCAGGGCCTGTCCTCCACTTTCCTGCCTCCCATCCTCTCACAGCCTGAGCTGAGATATTAAAAGTGATCTCTGAAATCCCAACAGCCCCTACCTTGCTGGCCAGGCCCAGGTGGCTGAGGATCTCCTGGGTGAGGGACGGTCCCATCTTCCCACCACTCGCAGACATGGTGCTACTGCTGGCTGCCCTGGGGAAGGAAACAGGAGCCCACAGAGCTGAATTTCCTGGCCCTCCAGGGACTCCTTATGACCCCCCAAGACCCTGGAGCCTGGGTTCCAGTCACCTGTTCCTATCCTTGCTGCAGAAAAAAAGATCAACCTGCTTAGGGTTGGAGCCAGAACTGGAGCTGAAATGGTGAGGTAAGAGGGGAGCCCCCACCTTCCCCACCTCTCCCCACTCCTTTAGGAAGTGGGGATTGATGCGGGATGCTCCTGGACCAGGCGCCAACCCTCCCTGATGCCAGGGTCAGCCCCGAGGCTCCTCAGGCCTTGGTCCTGGGTAGATGCCCCCCTTCTGAGGTCTATGGCCCTCCTTCCGGGGCCTGGCTGGGGTCTCCTGGGGCAGTGCAGGGGAGCTGAGGTGAGGTGGCAGGATTAAGCACGCAGAGTGGGAGACAACTCCAAACAGCATCTCCCCCACCTGCAGCCCCAACTGACAAGCAACCCTCAATCCCTCAGTTCCCGCCTATACAGCTGCCTACCTGCTCGGCTGCCTCTCACCCTAGGAGCCACAGGTGGGAATCTCTAGGTCAGCAGGTGCAATCTCTTAGCTGATGTGAACAAGGGTTCTCGCAAGTACATGGATGCCTGGACAGGAAAGGAGGCACTCTCATGTTGGAAAAGGAAAACATTTCTCCCTCCCCCAAGCAATCAACAAGTTCTCCCGGCATGGGGGCCGAAGGCCCAGTACTTACTCAGAGGTGCAGAGGCGGGGTGGGTGTCGTCCTTGTGGCCTGGTAGCTCGCCTGTGTGAGCACCGGCTCTGGTGTGGCCTGGTAGAGGAAAGGGGGCGGGGATGCAGCCTAGGCTGAACAGCCAGTCAGATGACCTCTCTTAGGGACCAACCCAGCAGTTGTCTGACTCTGGCCCCTCCCAGACTTGGGAGAGGACCGGGCTGTACAGAGTCCCACATGCAGACACCTTCCTGCCCAGCATCTCTTCTCCCAGGAACTGGGCCTCAACCCATGTGAGTGAACTCCACTCAGCCTCTCAGCGGCCCAGCCTCAAACACAGGAGGCTTTATGCACTGCCTCCCCTGTGGGTCCAGGTGGGACCACAGAGGCCTAGTCTCAAAGTCCAGCTTCTGACCTGGCTCTGCCTCTGGCTCCAGCTCCCTGGGGGGCAGGTCAGACAGGCTGCAGGCTGATTTCAAGGCTGATAGGGAAAAACCTGTTGGGGCACATACCAGCAGGGCACCCCAGCCTGCACCCCAGAGGGGGTCCCAGCCCAGAAACTCCCTTGACTGCTGCTTTATTAGAGCCAGCTGGCCTAGGTGGAGAGTGCCCAGGGACTGTTTATATCTGTGGAGAAGGAAGGGCACAAGTATTTGGGGGTGGAAGCTGATGAAGAGTCAAGAGAGAAAAATGCAAAGGGTGTTACCTTCAGAGGGAAGCTCTATGCTCCCAAAAGGCAACAGAGAGATCGGGGAGGCTCCCTCGCCTGGTTTCTTAGACTCCTTCTGTTGCCTTTTGGCAGCCTGGGCCCCGTGGCTGTTTTAGCTGCAGGTGATGCAACCCAGCAGCTGGGCTTGAGGCTGTCCCTGCACAGAGCAGCAGGTGAGCAGCCCTGCGGAGCCCCCGCCCCGCCCCACCATGCAGCAGCTGCTCCAGCCTCACAGCTGGGTCCCTCGGGTCTAAATACAGCCTCTTTCCTGCCTCCCCCGAGAGCCTGGGTAGGGGCAGGGCACTGAAGCTAGAGCCCTGCCTCCACTCCTCTGCCTCTCTCCCAACCCAGGAAGGCCTTCACTGGGATTCCTACATCCCCGGAGGAGGGACCTGCAGTGGCTCCACCACCCTGATGAGATCAGGCTGGAGGACACGGCATGAAGGGATATTTCTGTGGTGGTAATCACTGCTCCTCACTTTTCTCTCCTGTTAAAGTGGAAAACATGCACCTGTGTCAGAACTGGAGAATGAGGGTTCAATACCCGGCTCTGCCACCTATGTTCTGTGAGCTTCGCTAGTCCTTTCAGCTCTCTAAATGGGAGGATTGCGAGAGACGGAGGCTGTGGGACATGCTGGGGCCTCCGAGAACAGCTTTCCTGGGATAATTACATGACGTAATGTGTCCACTAAAGAACTTAAACATGTAACCAAACACCACCTCGTCCCCAAAAACTATTGAACTAATAAAAGTAAATAAATAAATAAATAATGTAATGTGGCCAGGCAATGGTGGCTCACGCCTGTAATCCCAGCATTTTGGGAGGCCGAGGCAGGTGGATCACGAGGTCAGGAGATTGAGACCAGCCTGGCTAACAAAGTGAAACCCCCTTTCTACTAAAAATACAAAAAATTAGCCAGGCATGGTGGCGCGAACCTGTAATCCCAGCTACTCGGGAGGCTGAGGCAGGAGAATCGCTTGAACCTGTGAGGTGGAGTTTGCAGTGAGCTGAGATGGCACCACTGCATTCCAGCGTGGGCGACAGAGCGAGACTCCATCTAAAAAAAAAAAAAAGTAATCTGTGTAATTGCATGTGGCAGAGAAAAGTGCCCTTGTAAAGTAGGGGTGTTAGATTAAATAAATAAAAATACAGGACATGCAGCTTAATTAGAATTTCACATAAATGAGGAATCATTTGTCGGTACAAGTATGACCCAAATATTTCATTAAATATACTAACATTTTGGTTTTTTGAGGCAGAGTCTCTCTCTGTTGCCCAGGCTGGAGTGCAGTGGCATGATCTTGGCTCACTACAACGTCTGCCTCTCGGGTTCAAGCAATTCTCCTGCCTCCACCTCCCGAGTAGCTGGGATTATAGGCGCCTGCCATCATGCCTGGCTAATTTTTTTTTTTTTTTTTGAGACGGAGTCTCGCTCTGTCACCCAGGCTGGAGTGCTGTGGCCGGATCTCAGCTCACTGCAAGCTCCGCCTCCCGGGTTCACGCCATTCTCCTGCCTCAGCCTCCTGAGTAGCTGGGACTACAGGCGCCCGCCACCTCACCCGGCTAGTTTTTTTGTATTTTTTAGTAGAGACAGGGTTTCACCGTGTTAGCCAGGATGGTCTCGACTCCTGACCTCGTGATCCGCCTGTCTCGGCCTCCCAAAGTGCTGGGATTACAGGCGTGAGCCACAGCCTGTAATTATTATTTTTTGTTTATCTGAAATTATAGTTTTAACAGTGTGTCCTGTATTTCACCTGACAACCCCAAAATGGAACTCAGTCTCAGCATGGTGGCTAAAAGCAAAGTTCTGGAGCCAGACTTCTTAGAGTTGGGATTCTGGTCTTCTGTGTGACCTTGGGCAACTATTTTGTGCTCAGTTTCCTAATCATCAACAAACACATAACAGTGTTTATGTTATAGGTTGTTGTGAGAATTAAATAAATACAGTGCATACAAAGTACTTAGAAGAGTTCTGGGCACAGCGCTGTTAAGTAGACATGTCACAATGTTATCTAATATATAACAATATGTATTCTTATATGGTAACTGTTACTGTTATTATTACTTACCTCCCCAAGAATTCCGATCTTGGCTCGCTTCCGAAACTTTTCTTGCCAATCCCCAAAATGGCCACAAGAGGGCGCCAGCAGCCACTGAGCGTCTCGAGTCCCCTAGTGGCCCCTTGAGGTCTCTGGCTCCAGCCTAACATACCAAGGGGCTGTCTTAGCCCACTTGGGAAGTGCAGCCTCCGGAGGACGCCAGGTTCCTGGGTGGACTTGGTATGCAGGTACCATCACGGGAAGAGCCTCAGGTAGATACCTACTCAGGGGTGCCGCAGAGGCTGACCTCGGACACATGCAGGAGACTGGGTGACCGCAGTTAGGCTGGGTAAACATGGTACTGCAGCTCCGCAGCTGGGGTCCCCCTGGCCATCGGCTTTCTGTACACTTCAGAGTTTCTTCTGGCTACCTGCCCAGCAGACTTAGAGGGAACTGAAGGAATCGTGAGGCCTCCTGTTTCCTGACGCCAAACCTCTCCAAGGGACTCCTGGCCAGCCTGCCAGGTTGAACTCTGAATATGAAGGCCAACAGAGGCTCAGTCACATGGCAGAAGCGAAGTCGTTGCCTGTGAGGAGTGTGTGTGTGATGCGTTCACAATCACTGCCCTGAAACCTGCTGCAATCTCATTCCTCTCCCTAGGTTTTGTTTTGTTCAACTTCAGGGCCGGACTGCAGTTGTTTACAGATGTACTGATCACCTTCCATCCCCATGTTGTACATTTTAGAATTGCAGAGTTGGAGAAAATCTTAGAGAGGATCTAATCTACCACCTTTTCTTTTCTTTTTCTTTTCTTTTCTTTTCTTTTCTTTTTTTTTTTTTTTTTTGAGGCGGAGTCTCACTCTGTGGCCCAGGCTGGAGTGTAGTGGTGTGATCTCGGCTCATTGCAACCTCCAACTCCCTGGTTCAAGCAATTCTCCTGCCTCAGCCTCCCGAGTAGCTGGGATTACAGGCATGCACCACCATGCCCAGATAATTTTTGTATTTTTAATAGAGATGAGGTTTCACTATGTTGGCCAGGCTGGTCCCAAATTCCTGACCTCAGGTGATCCACCCACCTTGGCCTCCCAAAGCGCTGGGATTATAGGCATGAGCCCCGTACCCAGCCTTTTATTTATTTTTGAGATGGAGTCTTGCTCTGCTACTCAGGCTGGAGGGCAGTGGCATGATCTCGGCTCATTGCAACAAACCTCCCCCTCCTAGGTTCAAGCAATTCTCCTGCCTCAGCCTCCCAAGTAGCTGGGACTACAGACAGGCATGTGCCACCATGCCTAGCTAAATTTTGCATTTTTAGTAGAGATGAGGTTTCACCATGTTGGGCAGGCTGGTCTTGAACTCCTGACTGCAGGTGATCCACCCACCTCGGCCTCCCAAAGTGTTGGGATTACAGGTGTGAGCCACCGGGCCTGGTCCCTACATTGCTTTTCTGCAAATACTTTCCATTGCCTGATTTCAGAATACATAGAAACTCCTCTTGGCTATTTTACCTCGTTAGGAAATGTTTCCTCCCCGAAACTCCTGGCCCCTGAATCTCCATTAGGTACTAGCTAGGGTCTGCTTCTTACTCAAATAGGCTTCAGTGTTTACAGTTCCACCTGACCTGAAAAAACCCACCTTCCACATTTGGGATCCATGTATGCTTGCCTATCCACAAAGCCAGGCCAGATATCTAAACTATGGGCTGAAGGCCTGGAGATGGCCTGTCCTCTCCTTGGGACACCTCAGCAGCCCATACAGAGGAAGTGAGTCACTGCAAGGCAGGCGGCACTTGGGGCACTGTGGGCGTGGCCATGCCAGCCTGCGTGCTGGGGGATGGGTTGGAAGGGTGGTGATCACAGTCTCTGGTCCAGCCAAGGCAAGCGTTGTGTGTGCTCCTCAGGCATGTTGACAGAGCTGGTCGCATCATCCCAGTGCTGGCTGAGGCCCAGTTTCCCCTTCTCCATCCACCTTCTCCTTTGTCTCCTGGGGGAGGAATATACCCTCTTATCTTTATTTCTCAGGCCCTGGTTATCCAACTTCGGCCCCAGAACTTCCCCTCCCCACTGCTATCTTAAAAAAAAAAAAAAAAAAAAAAAAAGTTAACCAGTCTTCAGTTCTCCTGAGGAAGCATTTAAAAAGTCTGGTGGTGGCCGGGCGCGGTGGCTCAAGCCTGTAATCCCAGCACTTTGGGAGGCCGAGACGGGGGGATCACTAGGTCAGGAGATCGAGACCATCCTGGCGAACACGGTGAAACCCCGTGTCTACTAAAAAATACAAAAAACTAGCCGGGCGAGGCGGCGGGCGCCTGTAGTCCCAGCTACTCGGGAGGCTGAGGCAGGAGAATGGCGTAAACCCGGGGGGCGGAGCTTGCAGTGAGCTGAGATCCGGCCACTGCACTCCAGCCCGGGCGACAGAGCCAGACTCTGTCTCAAAAAAAAAAAAAATAAATAAATAAAAAATAAAAAATAAAAAGTCTGGTGGGGACTACAGGAAAGCTTGGCACTTAGGAAAACCACAAGAGAGGGATTCAGAACTAAAAGAAGGAAGATGAGTAGGACGGAGGTGTGGAGAGTGTTAGAGAGAGACCAGAAGGTGAGCTGCGGCCCAAAGAGCCCTGGAACTGTGCTGGAAAAAAGATGTGTAGGTAGCAGATAAGGATTCTGGGGAGAGCACTTAAGAAAGGAAGAGGGAACTTTGGAATTAGAAGAATGAAAGGAGGAGAGGTCCAATGGGGTAGAAAGAGACAATTGGGATGCAAGGTGGCTCACACCTGTAATCCCAGCACTTTGAAAGGCCAAGGAGGGTGGATGGCTTGAGCTCAGGAGTTCACGACTATCGTGAGTGACATGGTGAAATCTCGTGTCTCTACCAAAAATACAAAAACTAGCCGGGCGTGGTGGTGCCGCCTGTGGTCCCTGCTACTTGGGAGGCTGAGGTGGAGGACATCTTGAGCCTGGAAGGTCGAGGCTGCAGTGACAGAGTGAGACCTCATCTCCAAAGGAAAAAAAAAGAAAGAAAGGAAAGAAAGATACAATGGAAGATATGCTAATAAGGGAGGGAGGAGAAAACGTGGCTGGAGGGGTTGCTGGAAACTGAGAAATCAGGCAGGCCTGGGGCTTAGAAAAGCCTGGAGAAGGCCGGGCGTGGTGGCTCACGCCAGTAATCCCAGCACTTTGGGAGGCCGAGGCGGGCAGATCACAAGGTCAGGAGAACGAGACCACGGTGAAACCCTGTCTCTACTAAAAATACAAAAAATTAGCCGGGCGCGGTGGCCGGCGCCTGTAGTCCCAGCTACTCAGGAGGCTGAGGCAGGAGAATGGCGTGAACCCGGGAGGCAGAGCTTGAAGTGAGCCGAGATCGCGCCACTGTTCTCCAACCTGGCGACGGAGCGAGACTCCATCTCAAAAAAAAAAAAAAAAAAAAAAAAAAATGCCTGGAGAAGCCCTCGGAGCTGGTTAGGGGCCACCACTCCCATCTTTCCCATGGTGTGCCTGGGCTGCGCATCCCCGTGAAAAGAGAGGCAGAACAAGCGGGTCGGACAGCCTCCTTACCCTACAGAAAGGGCCTGAGATGAGGGATGGGCCCTCCAACAGGATTAGTGGGGGTTGCACTCCTTCCTACCAGGACTTGACCAGATAAACGGGAAACAAGCTAGTGTCAGAGGCTCTGATGGCGACAGCGTAAAAATGGCAACACTTCATCTAGGCTAGAAATTTGACAAAAGTCGGCCGGGCGCGGTGGCTCAAGCCTGTAATCCCAGCACTTTGGGAGGCCGAGGCGGGCGGATCACAAGGTCAGGAGATCGAGACCACAGTGAAACCCCGTCTCTACTAAAAAAATACAAAAAATTAGCCGGGCGCGGTGGCGGGCGCCTGTAGTCCCAGCTACTCAGGAGGCTGAGGCAGGAGAATGGCGGGAACCCGGGAGGCGGAGCTTGCAGTGAGCCGAGATCGCGCCACTGCACTCCAGCCTGGGCAACAGCATGAGACTCCGTCTCAAAAAAAAAAAAAAAAAAAAAAAAAAAAAAAAAAATGAAATTTGACAAAAGTACCTCTCCATGGAGTAAGCTGCAGCTCTCCCTGTATAGGAGCCCTCAAATACATCTTAGTCATCATTCGTTCCCGTTAGGAGTTAAGACCAGCTTTCTAGGAAAAACATGTTGCGTCTTCCAACAGTAATTACTTCCGAAACAGTAATTTTACCACACAACTCAAAGGGAAAATTTTTTTTTTTTTTTTAAATTTATAAAGGAGATGGGGGTCTCACTATATTAATCAGGCTGGTCTTGAACTCCTGACCTCAAGTGATCTACCTGCTTCGGCCTCCCCAGGTGCTGGGATTACAGGCATGAGCCACCGCGCCAGGCCAAGGGGAGAACACAGTTTATTATTTTTTTTTTTTTCCTGAGAGGGAGTCTCGTTCTGTCGCCCAGGCTGGAGTGCAGCAGCGAGATCTCGGCGCACTGCAAACTCCACCTCCAGGGTTCAAGCGATTCTCATGCCTCAGCCTCCCGAGTAACTGGGATTACAAGAGCGTGCCACCGTGCCCAGCTAAGTTTTGTATTTTTAGTAGAGACGGGGTTTCACCATGTTGGCCAGGCTGGTCTCGAACGCCTGACCTCAGATGATCTGCCCGCCTCAGCCCCCCAAAGTGCTGGGATCACAGGCGTGAGCCACCGCGCCCGTCCGGGAAACACTTTTTAACACGAAATCGAATACGGATAAAGGTAGTGTCATTTGAAAACTCAAATACATTTTACAAAACAAAAGTTGGGGTGGCTCTTTGAGACAGGGCCCTCGGGTGTGCGCACGTTCGGGTTTGCTCTTCCTTGCCACCGGGGTGGGTCCCGTAGCACCTGGGTGGAAAGTCCGCGGCTTTTACGGCGGGGTAGGCGAGGGTCGCCCGAGGGGTCGCAGGCTCTGACTCGGTCTGGAGGCTCGGCTGCTTGGGTCTGCCCTGGAGAGGTTTTCAGCTTCGGCGCGAGGCACTTGGGCAGGACCCCCGGGCTGCGCCCTCCTCCGCCCGCGCCCCGTGGGGCTGGAAGTGGGAATGTGCCCACTCCGGCGGGGACCCGGGGCCGCACAGCAGTTGGGGGTGGGTGGGGGTGGGTAGGAGTGAGGGGGCAGGGACGCCGCCGCTCGGAGCCCGGGACCCCGCGGCATCCAGTGCGTCTGTGTCGGTCCCGGTGGGAGACCTCCCACCCCGAAAACAGACCGAAGCGGCCGGAGGAGCCCGCACCCGCCTCCCCACGTCGGGGGCTTCTCTAGAGCACGGTGACGGGCGTGGGCGTGGCTGCGGGCCCGGGAGCGGAGGGCTGGGGTCCCGGCTCCGCGCCGGGGCGGAGGGGCAGCCGCAGCGCAACGGCCCGCCCCGCCCTCGCCTCGCGTCCACGCCCAGCCTCCCGGCCCCTGGGCTGCTCGCGGCCTTTCTTTCCCGGCTGGGCTCGGGCTCAGCTCGACTGGGCTCGGCGGGCGGCGGCGGCGGCGGCGGGCGGAGGAGGGAGGGCGAGGGCGGGCGCGGGCCGGCGGGCGGGCGGAAGAGTGAGGAGAGGCGCGGGGAGCCAGGCCTCGGGGCCTCGGAGCAGCCACCCGAGCAGACGGATCACACGGAGCAGCGGCCCCGGCCCCGCCGGATCTGCAGCCGAGTGAGTCGGGGCCCCCGCCCGGCGCCCGATCCCCGCGCGGGGGTGGGAAGGGGCTGCGGAAAAGTTGGGAGCCCCGGAGGCCGCTTTGTCGCAGGGCGGCGGAGGGGCCGGGCTGGGGAGGCCGCGGGGCCGGGGCGGGGGGCGGCGCTGGCGGGGTCGCTGCGGGCGCTCATGGCGGCGGCCGGGGAGGGCGGGCGCAGCGCCTCAAGGGAGCGGCCGGGGCCGGCGGGCCTGGCGCCGCGGAGTCCGCGGTAGCGCCGCCCCGAGCCGGAGGAGCCCTCCTGGGCAACAGGTAGGGCGGGAGGTGGGGACGCGGGGGCTGCGGGCGACGGGGCCGAGCCGCGGGCGCCCCTTTGTTGGAGAGTGGAGGAGCCTGGTGACCATTGGCGCGAGAGCCTCCACCCTGGCAGCGGTCCGCGGGGTTGCCCCGGCCTGGACGCGTCCTGTGGCTCGGGTGGGAGGAGAGGGGAGGGCCCTGCCCCGTTTTCTTCCTACCGGCCCACGGTGCCCACCTCGCAGGCGAGGTCAGAGCTTCCATGTGCTTAACGGGAAACAGGAAGGAGCGGCCCAGAGCGCCTGCCCCGGCCGGCAGGGCTAAGGCATACCGTTATGAGGTGTGGATGGCTGGCAAGGGAGCTCCTGGTGGAACTGGCTTTTTGGGCCGTAGCTTGTTAATCACCAGAGGCCCGTGGCAAGTGGGTTGACTGCAGGTGTAGAGCATTCATCTTTAGCCTGCAGTTGGAGTCCTCCCTCCCTAAGCCTGGCTCCTGGCATCAAAACCTGGTTTCAGTCACCTGAGTTGCCAGGCCCAGGTTCAGGGGGTTCTGAGGATCGTGACGAATGCAGTGCTCCCCTGTTCCTGGAGAACTAAGTCCCAGCAGGCCTCCAGCAGGGACTTATATCTGTGCTGGGGCAGGGGTGGGTGGGGGTTGCTGCCCCATACCGGAGTCGGCGTGACCGCACCTGGGTGTGAGTGGCTGCACATGTAAAGGGGCTCCTAAGGGTAAGGACTTGTCTGCAGCCCTGTCCCTGAGGACCTGGCCCAGAGCATACCATGATCTGCACAGTCTGTGTTCCAGAGAGAGATCCTTTTCTCCCCTGGTCCCCTACTCCCCTCACTGGGGCCTCTGGCCAGATTTTCCCCTGGGAGGAAGGGCCTCCTTTTTCCCCTGTCACTGTCCACAGGCTGGCTGATCCTTCACTGTGTCCTTCAGCACCGCCCCAGCTGTCTCTTAAACCCACCGGCCTCTCCCTGCCCCTGGGGCCATAGTCTCCTGCAGTGTTTGGATCTGTGGAGGCCTTTGGTGGGACTTTCCAGACAAGCTGTAGGCCAGATGGGGCTGAGGACTGCTGTTCTGACCGCCTTTCACCCACCTCTTCTTACAATCTGGCTTATTTTGAGGCCCATCCTGCAGCCTGGAGGGATAACACACCTCTCCTTGGCTCCATCCATGGCCTGTCAACTTCTAGTTCATGACTTGCTGCTGTTGCCTGAAAAAAGTTTTCAACAAGGAAGAGACTATTCAGGACTTCTTCAGTGGAAGCAGGGAGCCGGTGGGACCTTTGTCACTCCTCCCTTGTCAACAACCGCTTTCTATTTTCCTCAGTTATTCCTCCAAACTGTGAGAGCCAGTTAGACTGACCACATGGAGTCGGGGAGAATTCCTTCCTCTCAGGCCCAAACAGCTGCCCTCTCAGCCCTTTGGATCTACAAACTCCCGTGGGGATCCTCTGCACCTTTCATCCACCTAGAGGGGTCTTGTGGGGATGTCAGTCAGAGTTGGGGCAAAGGTTGGGGCTGGGCAGAGTCCTGCTCAAGTTCCTGTTAATCCAATGCCAGTTAAATCCCTGCTCTTCTGGCCCCTCTCCAGGCTGTGCCTCAGAAAGTGGCATCTGTGCCTCTAAGGCAGGTGTGTGTGAGAGAGCGTAGACAGATACCATGTCTCTTCATGTGTATGGGGGAAGTCTGGGTGGAAAAGTGTTTGTAGATGTGATTTTCTCCACAAGAAGTCAAGTAACTGCCCTGAAGGCCCAGTGGGCCTGGAAAAATTGTTGTCTCCTTACTACCCTGTGTAAACTTCACCTTTTCTTGCCCCAGCCTTTTGTTTATGGGGTCTTGCTCGGATCCGTATGCTGGTGCTAAGAGGCCTCCCCAGCACCGCCACAGGGACCCAACTCTTTGGTTCTGTGGGGATGTGTAAGTGAGGCCGGCCAGGCCCCTGCTGCCCTCCCCTCCCCTCATGTTGAGTCAGAGGTCCTGACCCTGCTGAATCTGGGGCCTCCCTGCTGGGGAGATGGGGGTAGTGCCTCTCTGCTAATGGAGGTACAGGACCACCAGGGAGGGCTGTGGTCATGGGAAGCCTGCAACCTTGGTGTAAAAGCCTCCATTAATCTGCATTTCCCAAGTCTTCCACTCTCCCTGCTTGGAGTGGAAGAGGACAGGTGCTATCTCATCTTGGGGATGAAGAAGTTGCACTGCCCAGGTGTCTGCCCTTGACCATGCTCTAGTGCCTACTTTGTCTGCCCCCCTACCCCGGCCCCCCACCCCCACCCCCTGCTTTGCAGGCATGAGACATTCCTGGGCCCCAGGAGTCCAGCAGGGCCTCCACCCTCCCTCTGTGACTCCAGCCTGCCGCCTGACTAGAGAAACATCCCTGCCAGTTTTCACTGACCTGGCTAGGGATGGGATCCAAAGTCTAGGACTGCCGGGGCAACACGGTACCTTTGGCTTTACATTTCCCTGGAGAAGTTGGGCTCCAAGAGACAGCAGTCAGGTGACTGGGTCAGGCTGATTTCTCGCTTCCAATCAGGCTGAGCAAAAAGTGGAAAGAGGGGGTCACGTGCACACATCAAGGTGTTCCACATTGTCCTGTCTCTGTGCAGTTTCTACTCTTGTCCCTTCTCTATTCAATTTTCTACAACTTTTCTCTAGGAAAAAAGTGTGTGTGTGTTTGTGTGGGGAAAGTTCCGCTGTGGATAATTACATTTAATTTTGTTCAGTTCAGAAGGCTTCCATCTGTTTAATTAAATATTTATTCTGGCTGAGGTGGAGGGGGCAGGGGCAGTGCCTGGAATGTGTGTGTGTGATTTGGGGGAGGAGGAGGGGAGAAGGTGGAGCTGAAGCTCCTTTACTGGCAGTGCTGACTTCTGATTTCATCCGAGAGAGCAGTGACCAGGAGTGGGGACAAGGGGGTAAAAGTCCTTGAGCTGGAATACTGATCCATGACAGGCTGAGGGATTTCGCAAGGGCTTCTGTGGTGGGTGGGGGTGGAGCAGGAGCTGTCAGAGCAGCAGCAGGACCAGCCCAGCCCAGCTGTGGTCTCAGGCTCTTTCTTCAGTCAGTGGCACCAACTAGTCTCTAGGTCACGGTGGATAACAATCTCACCACTCTCTTTTCTTCCTGTCTCTGCTTTCACTTTCTGGGCCAGCCTAAATCCCACTGCCTCACTTCCTTCCCAGGAGGGGAACAAGGGGTGGGGAGCCTGGAAAAGACTGTCCTGGTCATCCTGCTGTGGCTTCTTCCTGAGTCCTAGGATTGCCAGGTGTTGTGCTGGACCCAGCATCCCTGGCTCTTCTGGACCATCTTGCCGTTCCTCTCAGCTCCAAGCAGCTGCTCTTCCCTCGTGAGCCACACACAGACCGTTCCTTCCCTCCTCTGGGTATCCAAGTGGTCACTCCCACCATGTTGTTCCTCTTTCAGTTGGGGGAGAAGGTTTACATAGCGGCTCTTTCCTAGACTGAGGGGGTATGGGTGTTCCCCTGCAGACTAGGATTTTATTTTCTGGATGAGCATTTATACGAAATAGCTCTGACCAGGCACAGTGGCTCATGCCTGTAATCCTAGCACTTTAGGAGGCCAAGGCCGGCAGGTTGCTTGAGCCCAGGAATTCAAGACCAGCCTGGGCAACATGGCAAAACCGTTTCTACCAAAAAAAAAAATTCAAAAATTAGCCAGATGTGGTGCTTGCTACTCGGTAGTGCATGCTACTTATAGCCCCAGCCACTCGGGAGACTGAAGCAGGAGGGGAGGATGGCTTGAACCTGGGAGGTGGAGGTTGCAGTGAGCCATTATTGTACCACTGCACTCCAGCTTGGGTGACAGAGGAAGACCCTGTCTCAAAAGAAAATAAAAGAATAGCTCTTAATTCCACCAGATGTATTGGTTTGCTGTCTTGGTTCCCTGCCCTATAATCCCTGACTCTTTGCAGCCCTACCTTCACTTTTCTTTCTGAAGAGTTATACATAGGGTCCTTCTGCCTTATGTGTAGGGACTAGATGGCTTGTCATGGAGTGTCAACCTTGTGTGCAGTTCGATGTCCAGTGATTGTGGAGCTCAGCATCATTTGGGGACATAATTTTGCTTTATCCTGGCTTTATTTATTTATTTATTTTTAAAGACATAGTCTGTTACCCAGGCTGGAGTGCAGAGGCGAGATCACAGCTCACTGCAGCCTTCACCTCCCAGGCTCAAGTGATCCTCCCACCTCAGCCTCCCAAGTAGCTGGGATTACAGGCATGTGCCACCACACTCAGCTAATTTTTGTACTTCTTGTAGAGATGGGGTTGCACTGTGTTGCCCAGGCTGGTCTCAAACTCCTGAGCTCAAGTGATCAGACTGCCTCGGCCTCCCAAAGTGCTGGGATTACAGGCATGAGCCACTGCCTAGCCTACCCTGTCTCTTCAGTTTTTCTTTAGGGACCTGCTACTCAGATGGGTTGTAGGTTGTAGGGAAGAGGAAGAAGGGTTTGCCTCAGCCCTGCAGTGTTTTGGGGCACCCCCTGGAAGCTTTCAGCTAAGTTGGCTTGGAGGCTTGAGGAAATGGCCAGAGCATGGGGGGATAAGGGAGGGACTTTACTCAGATTGTTGGCTATAGTTTCTAGGGCCAGGTCCTGCCTGTCTTCCAGGTTGAGATAGAAAAATGACAAGACCCCCAAGGTTCTCCCCGCCTCCCGAAATCAGAGGTTGTAAGGACCCCAAGTTTCTTAATTCCAGGGAATCACATCTGCAGGTTGCTGTAGACAATAAATGTTTTTTGTTGGTTTTTTTTTTTTTTTTTGAGATGGAGTCTTGCTCTATCACCCAGGCTGGAGTGCAATGGCATGATTTCGGCTCACTGCAACCTCCACCTCCTGGGTTCAAGCGATTCTCCTGCCTCACCCATTCGAGTAGCTGGGACTATAGGTGTCCGCCACCATACCCAGCTAATTTTTTGTATTTTTAGTAGAGATGAGGTTTTGCCATGTTGGCCAGGCTGGTCTGGATCTCCTGACCTCGTAATCTGCCAGTCTCGGCCTCCCAAAGTGCTGGGACCACAGGTGTGAGCCACCACGCCCAGCCTGACAGTAAATGTTAAAACTGGAAAGCCACCATATTACAGATGAGGAAACTGATTTGCCCAAGGCTGCATAGCCAGGATAGGAATCTAGAGTTCGACTCTGCCCCCTTCTCCTTTTGATACACCCTGAAAACTTTCATTCATCTATCTCTTCCCCCATAGCTACTTCCTCTTGATGCCCTCCCCTTTGCCTCTCACTCAGGATGCTCCAGACTTTGTATGATTACTTCTGGTGGGAACGCCTGTGGCTGCCTGTGAACTTGACCTGGGCCGATCTAGAAGACCGAGATGGACGTGTCTACGCCAAAGCCTCAGATCTCTATATCACGCTGCCCCTGGCCTTGCTCTTCCTCATCGTTCGATACTTCTTTGAGCTGTAAGCATGCCAGTGTACCCTCATGCCTTCCCCAGTTGCCAGTTGTAGTTTCTTGGACTTCAAGTTTGTTCCTTGCTATTTAATTAGCCCTAGACCCTGATGTTCTGGCTACTCAGGTTCCTGCCCACTGTGCACCCCCTCCCCTGAAGGCACCATTGTCTTCCTGAAGGCTCAGCACCCCCAGGCCCTTTCCATCAATGGTTATTTGTTCTCACCCTCCACCCGCCACCCGCCTGGCCACTAGTGAACACACAGGCAGCTTTGTCAGCTGTGGGCAGCCCTGGAGGCTAGAGAAAAGGGGGTTGCCAGGAAGCTGGGGAAACTGAGGCCAGGGTAAAGTTGCCTTAGCTTGCAGCCCTTTCCCTTCCCAGCAAGCTAGATACCTTACTTATATCCCTTCCCCAGGTACGTGGCTACACCACTGGCTGCTCTCTTGAACATAAAGGAGAAAACCCGACTGCGGGCACCTCCCAATGCCACCTTGGAACATTTCTACCTGACCAGTGGCAAGCAGCCCAAGCAGGTATGAGCCGCATGCTGCCCTGACTCTGGGAATCACTGGGTTTGGTGGGGAGGGGAGAGGGTTTGAATGTTCGCTCTGGCAGGTGAAGAGATGGGGAAGCAGTGGTGCTGACTGAGCTTGTTACTGGGAGAGGCTGGGGGTGCTGCTGAGTTCCGAAGGTAAACATAACAATGGGCTTCTTCACTATGCCCAGGTGGAGGTAGAGCTTTTGTCCCGGCAGAGCGGGCTCTCCGGCCGCCAGGTAGAGCGTTGGTTCCGCCGCCGCCGCAACCAGGACCGGCCCAGTCTCCTCAAGAAGTTCCGAGAAGCCAGGTGGGGGAGGCTGGGGCAGGAAAAGCTGGGTGGCAAGCAAGATCCTGATGTGTCTTGCTGGGAGGGATAGGTGGTGGCTATATGCAGGGAGATGTGAGGAGGTGAATTCAGTTATTAATGGTATTGAGGATATCTGCAGGTATTTGGGGGCTGCTGGGGGACTGTGCTGTTCTCTGACCTAGCCATTTCCGCTTCCTTTGCCAGCTGGAGATTCACATTTTACCTGATTGCCTTCATTGCCGGCATGGCCGTCATTGTGGATGTGAGTGGGGATTACTGGGAGGTGGGATTAGGTTCTCTGGCAAGGTCAGGTGAGGCCATGGAATTTGGGTTCCTCCTCTTTTAACCTCTCACCATCTCTGCAGAAACCCTGGTTCTATGACATGAAGAAAGTTTGGGAGGGATATCCCATACAGGTATGAGTCTTGCTTCCTCATATGTGGGTGGACTAAGACACACCCCAGTGAAGAGACAGTTTGTGGAATCCATAGCAGAGGGATTAGAGTGATGGGCTGAAGAACCTCAGGGACTAGAGGGTTTGTGGAGTGGGGACACCCTTGGGGCTGGTTGCTCTTACCTCTCTCTCCTCTCCCAGAGCACTATCCCTTCCCAGTATTGGTACTACATGATTGAACTTTCCTTCTACTGGTCCCTGCTCTTCAGCATTGCCTCTGATGTCAAGCGAAAGGTGGGTGAAGGGGTTGTGCAATTAAGCCTAAGAGCCAAAATGAGGCCCTGGGATGAACACCCTCTCCTTTGACTTCTGGGTACTCTGAATGGAGCTGTTGGTATACGGGGAACTAAAGGTAAGGGGGAAGGCATAGTGAGAGCTGGGGAAGAAAAAGTCCCTGGGGCCTGCATCATCTCTGCAGGATTTCAAGGAACAGATCATCCACCATGTGGCCACCATCATCCTCATCAGCTTTTCCTGGTTTGCCAATTACATCCGAGCTGGGACTCTCATCATGGCTCTGCATGACTCTTCCGATTACCTGCTGGAGGTTAGGCTTCCTCAAACCTACAGACCCTGGTTGCAGGTTCTTCTGTCCCTTTTATTTTCTTTGGGAGGGAGGTGCGGGGTGGGAATTTGGAGGGTGACATTCCTGGGACCAAGGAGGAGGGCACAGAGTCAGTGCTCCTAACTGGAGTGTACATATGAATGTACTTGAGGGAGTCAGGAGCCCATGATGATGGATGGGGGCTCTCTATGCAGTCAGCCAAGATGTTTAACTACGCGGGATGGAAGAACACCTGCAACAACATCTTCATCATCTTCGCTATTGTTTTCATCATCACCCGACTGGTCATCCTGCCCTTCTGGTGAGTAGGCAGCCAGGCTACACTCCTGTTCTGAAGAAATCAGAAGCCTTGCCTTTCTCCTGCTCCTGTATCCCCTTGGTGTCTTACCTGCTCTTGTCCTTGTTTACAATTCTCTCTCCTTGAATCCTCAGGATCCTGCATTGCACCCTAGTGTACCCACTGGAGCTCTATCCTGCCTTCTTTGGCTATTACTTCTTCAATTCCATGATGGGAGTTCTACAGCTGCTGCATATCTTCTGGGCCTACCTCATTTTGCGCATGGCCCACAAGTTCATAACTGGAAAGGTAAAGGCTCTGTCCCCATTGTGTAGGCCTTACTACTCTCTACGACTTCCTGAACTCCCATCTTGCCAGCAATCCTCTAAAAAACTAGTGTGGGGCCTTGGGTATAACAGGAGCAAGCCCTCAGAGAAGCAGTCTTTAGGGGTTTGAGGATCTCATGTAATAACCGTTCTTGTCCCTTTTCCACAGGTGGTAGAAGATGAACGCAGTGACCGGGAAGAAACAGAGAGCTCAGAGGGGGAGGAGGCTGCAGCTGGGGGAGGAGCAAAGAGCCGGCCCCTAGCCAATGGCCACCCCATCCTCAATAACCACCATCGTAAGAATGACTGAACCATTATTCCAGTTGCCTCCCAGATTAATGCATAAAGCCAAGGAACTACCCCCCTCCCCGCGCTATAGGGTCACTTTAAGCTCTGGGGAAAAAGGAGAAAGTGAGAGGAGAATTCTCTGCATCCTCCCTCCTTGCTTTTCACCCAGTTGCCTTTAAACCAAATTCTAACCAGCTTATCCCCAGGTAGGGGGACATTGGTTATATTCTGTTAGAGGGGGATGGTTGTATTTTCCTCCCTATCCTCCAAGTCATCCTTTCTACTGCTTTTGAGGCCCTCCCTCAGCTCTCTGTGGGTAGGGGTTACAACTCACATTCCTTATTCTGAGAATTTGGCCCTAGCTGTTTGCCTTTGACTCCCTGACCTCCAGAGTCAGGGTTGTGCCTTATTGTCCCATCTGTGGGCCTCATTCTGCCAAAGCTGGACCAGGGCTCACCTTTCTAAGCTCCCTAAAACTTGGGCCAGAAACCAAAGCTGAGCTGACTTTTAACTTTTTCCCTCTATGACACAAATGAATTGAGGGTAGGAGGGTGCACATAACCCTTACCCTACTTCTGCCAAAAAGTGGGGGCTGTACTGGGGACTGCTCGGATGATCTTTCTTTGTGCTACTTCTTTCAGCTGTCCCTGTAGCCACAGGTCTAAGATCTGACTGCCGCCTCCTTTCTCTGGCCTCTTCCCCTTCCCTCTTCAGCTAGGCTAGCTGGTTTGGAGTAGAATGGCAACTAATTCTAATTTTTATTTATTAAATATTTGGGGTTTTGGTTTTAAAGCCAGAATTACGGCTAGCACCTAGCATTTCAGCAGAGGGACCATTTTAGACCAAAATGTACTGTTAATGGTTTTTTTTTTTTAAAAATTAAAAGATTAAATAAAAAATATTAAATAAAACATGGCAACAAGTGTCAGACTATTAGGAATTGAGAAGGGAGATCAACTAAATAAACGAAGAGAGTCTTTCTTATGCCTTCCTTGCAGTTATGTAACATTTTCTTTTTTAAATTTCACATGCATGTAATTCCAGCACTTTGGGGGGCCAAGGAGGGTGGATCACTAGAGGTCAGGCGTTTGAGACCAGCCTGGCCAACATGGCGAAACCCCATCTCTACTAAAAATACACACATTTAGCTGGGCGTGATGGCAGGCGCCTGTAATCCCAGCTACTTGGGAGGCTGAGGCAGGAGAATCACTTGAACCTGGGAGGCAGAGGCTGCAGTGAGTCGACATAGCGCACTGCACTCCAGCCTGGGTGACAGAGCGAGAACTCCATCTAAAATAATTCACATGCAAGAAGCAAAGGTAGGCCGGGCGCGGTGGCTCAAGCCTGTAATCCCAGCACTTTGGGAGGCCGAGATGGGCGGATCACGAGGTCAGGAGATCGAGACCATCCTGGCTAACACGGTGAAACCCCGTCTCTACTAAGAAATACAAAAATAGCCGGGCGAGGTGGCAGCGCCTGTAGTCCCAGCTACTCGGGAGGCTGAGGCCGGAGAATGGCGTGAACCCAGGAGGCGGAGCTTGCAGTGAGCTGAGATCCGGCCACTGCACTCCAGCCTGGGCGACAGAGCGAGACTCCGTCTCAAAAAAAAAAAAAGAAGCAAAGGTAGACAAGATAGAAGATTAATGACAGCAGCCCACGGGGGAGGATTGGGATAGTATCTCACTGAAAGATCCATATTTGGGAGTATCGGGCTGAAAGAAACGAAATCACAACCTTAGTTTTATCATATTGTTAAAAGACTTTCAAGAAATAATACAAACTGGAGATAGTAGATACACAGGCTCCATTCTAAGAACAAAGTCTGTTAGAAGCAGGAACACTTGGACAAATGTGGGATGGGAGGGATGTCAGGCCTAGGTTAGAGTGGTGATCTCTCCCCACCCTTTAGGGCCTTTGGAGGTGGAGAAGGGATCCTGCCTGCTAGCACCACATTGGAAGGGATCATCTGGTCCAGAACCCCTATATCTATCTACTAGGAGCTGGGGGGAGTACCTAGACCAGAGACTTCGGGTCAGGGTTCAACAATCAGGAAGACCCAGTTCCTGAGGAAACGACAGTTCAAGAAGGGTTGGGAAGAAGGCTGTCCTCTAAAGAAGACGTCCTCTGCATTCAATGGCCCCACAGCAACAGAGCAGCTCCTTGCCTTCCACACTGCCCACCTCGTAGTTGTAGTCCCAAGTAAGTTCTGTCCCAGCCCGGATTCTTCTGAAGAGGAAGAAAAAGAATGGTGTGTGGCGAAGACAGCAGATAACCCAGGCCCTTGGGGTTACTGAATATGTAGGTGAAGTTGCATCATGAATGGAGGAGGGGCCCTTGGAACTTCAGTGGTCCTTGCCCCTCCCCAGTCATCCCCTTTCCTGACTCCTTACTTGCTGGCAAAGAAGGCCACCCAGGGAAAGCGAAGATCATGGGTATCCACGAAGACATTCTGGACAAACAGGTTGGGGCTGCAACTGTGCTGTAGGTTTAAGGACAGGATCAAATAAGAGCCAGGGAAACTGAATCTGGCTTTGCAGGGAGAGTGAGAGTTGGAAGAAAAATGCTGTCTGACCCTCCCCATTATAACAGATGCTTTGAAAGAAAGCTACCTCTTTAAGATCCTTTGAGATCAAGAGTTTATAACAAGAAAAGGTGGGCTTATAGAGTATGTTAAAAGAAATTTGAGGACTATGGGATAATCCAGCATCTAGAGGTGGGGAGAGGGGTCTCACGTTGAGGTAGCGGCCCAGGTTGCCTTCAAGCTTGGCATCGATGATGTAGCAAGACTCCTCGCCATCGTAGAATTGGCGTGTGTTCTTACGAACAGGTGCACTCTCCCCCTTGTCCACAGAGGCCATGTTGGTTGATTTAATTGCAATCCCATGGGTTGATTTAAGGGCAAAGCCTCGGGTTGACTTTACTGCCACTTGACGCTTCATTGGACCTGGACAGGAGGGAGAATGGGGTCAGGACCCATCCCAACTCACGAATGGACATTCTACCCGTTTCTCTCCCAACATTGCAGCTGAGAAACACCAATACGCCGGAACTCAAAGATCCTAAGTGGCAGTTTTTTCCCAAGCATAATTAGATCTGAGGGGAAAAGAGTAGCAAACCGGAAATGAGAGAGGATGTGTCAAAGAATAGTTTAGCTCGGAGTCAGAAAGCCCTCCCAGAGATGCTCCAATTCTTAGGATCTGAATTTTTACCCGCTACTTCTTTAGCTTCCTTAAAAAATGCTCTATCCCAAGTTTCTTACTATTTCTTCCCACCACTCCCAACATTTTTCCAGGCTCCCACCACTCCCAACATTCTTCCAGGCTACCAGTCATGTTCTTCTTGTCCTCAAAGTCATCCCCTTCAGAGCCAGAGGAGATGGTCTGGATATCATCACTGTCAACCGCTGTAGCCGAAGTCTGACCAGCAGTGGGCTTTCGGCTGGTCCCACTTTCCCCCTCACTTTCTGTGCTGCTGGACAGTGTCAGGACATCCTGGGGAATCAGGAGGGTAAGAAGGAAGAGAAGTAAATGGGAAGGGCTCCTTAAAGTCCTTGCTGTTACCCATGGTCTAGCAGGAAGGGGCAATGGCAAGAGGAGGCTTAGATGCTGGATGAAAGAAAATAAGGCAGGAAGTCAAGGCTAAAGAAGTAGAAGACCTAACAGTAATTATAGTGAAGGACTTGATGAGGTGACAATGGCCCATGTTCCTTTATTAGACTCAGAAGCTTGAGAAGGTCACTTACATCAGGGTTGGACTGAGCAGAAGCCATGAGTCGTCGGCTTTGATGCATACTAGTCTTACTAGGTGGGCGGCGAAGTCCTTCAGGCTTCACGGGAGAAGGATTGTAACCGTAGTTTCGAGAGCTTTCAGTAACTCTGATGGGAGGGGAAGGAATGAGGCCAACAGGTTACTGGCTGTTTCTTAGGCTTCTAGCCTAGATTTGAGAGAAGGCAGATTTGGAAACAGGTCAAAAAGGCACTGGGCCGGATGCAGCAGCTAATGCCTGTAATCCCAGCACTTTGGGAGGCTGAGGATCCCCTTTGGGAGCATCGCTTGAGCCCAGGAGTTCAAGACCAGTTTGGGAAACATGGTGAAACCCCGTGTCTACAAAAAATAGAAAAACTAGCCACATGTGGTGGTGCACGCCTGTAGTCCCAGCTACTAGGGAGGCTGAGGTAGCAGAATCTCTTGAGCCTGGGAGGGGGAAGTTGCAATGAGCTGAGATTACGCCAATGCACTCAGCCTGGGTGACAAAGCAAGACTCTGTCTTAAAACAAAACAAATGAACAAAAGGCACTTACACTGACATCTTGTTTCGGTCGTCAGGGTCCTGGAAAAGAACAAGTGAAGGGTTAAATGCTTTCACAGCCTAAAGTTAACAAGTCCAATAATCAGACTTCAAATGACCTCCAAAGATAACATCAGCCAGTGACAGGTACACATTCTAAAGTGGGGTGGGTAAACCACTCTGCAACTCGACAGCAATCTTCACTACACTCTCTGGCTGGAGCCTTTAAGCCTTCTCAGTGATGGGGCTTAATGCTCATGGAAAATACCACGAGCAGGCTTACAGCAACCAGGGACAGTTTTACCATCTGTAATGTGGAAAGCATCAACATCAGCAAAGAGATACTTAAAATCAATTATTGTTTCTCTAGTACAAGTAAACAATGATGTGAATAACTTGAAACAGCATTTAACATTAAAAAATCACTTATCAATCTTTCATTTTGGAATTAATCAGATACTTGTCCACCCTCTACCACCAGGCATGTGGATTTTAAAATAATTTTTTTTTTGAGACAGTCTCGTTCTGTTACCCAGGCTGGAGTGCAGTGGTGCGATCTCGTCTCACTGCACCTCTGCCCCCCGGGTTCAAGTGATTCTCCTGCCTCAGCCTCCCAAGTAGCTGGAAATACAGGCATGCGCCACCATGCCTGGCTAATTTTTGTATTTTTTAGTAGAGACAGAGTTTCACCATGTTGGCCAGGATGGTCTCCAACTCCTGACCTTCAAGTTATCCACCTGCCTCGGCCTCCCAAAGTGTTGGGATTACAGGCGTGAGCCACCATGCCCGGCCAATAATTTGGTTCTTTAAACAAACACTAGGTATGTGCTAATTAGGGGGAGAGATAACAAGGTGGCCACAGAAATATCCATCAAGTAGAATAATCTACATGCAAAGACTCATGGTGAGACTGCATTAAGTTTGTTACTGCACCAAAGTTAAAGCCATAGCTCTCAGAGATTTCTGCCACTACTTACCTCTTTCTTGGCCTGCTTGATGTCTCCCTCATCCTTGATGCCTAGTCCTGAGGTGGAGGCCTTTTCAGCCTCCATTCGGCTTCCCCCAGCCCGGCCCTCCCCACCTTCATTAGTCTTAAAGGATGAATGGCTATCAGAGTCAGCAAAACCACCTTCACTGACACTATTGCAGCTCAACCATGAGGCCACCTTGTTCTTGGGTGTCTCTTCAGAGGAAGGTGGATTGCAGCCACCTACAGGGATTGGGGGAGGAACAGGAATATGTAGGGGTCCAAGATCTGGGGGGTGAGAGTCCTTGGAAGTTGTCTCAGAGAGTCCGTTCTCTTTCTGGCCCCGGGTCTGTCTCCGGGTGGCATAGCTCCGCCACACTGAACTGGTGCTGAAGTCCTCATCCTTACAGAAGTTATCATCTGAGCTATCATCATTGGACTCTTCAGGGTCCTCTGTACCGCTGTTGCCATCTTCCTGGTCCTTCAAGTCTACACCACTGCTGTCAGAGGAACAGGGGGCATCACTCTCATATCCTTCTTTGAAGTTCTCCACGCTCTCGATATGGTCCAGATTTGCAAAGTACTCATCACCCATTTCCAGACCCTCCTTGTCTGCAAAGTCATCTGTCAGGATTTTGCCTGAGAATGAAGAGAATTAAAGGCCTTCTAGGGTTATGGGGACCTATTAGTTTTTTTTTTTTTTTTTTTTTCAGATGGAGTCTTGCTCTGTCACCTAGGCTGGAGTGCAGTGGTGCAATCTCGGCTCACTGCAACCTCTGCCTCCCAGGTTCGAGCAATTCTCCTGCCTTAGCCTCCTGATGGGACTACAGGTGCACACCACCACACCTGGCTAATTTTTTTTTGTATTTTTAGTAGAGACAGGGTTTCACCATGTTGGCCAGGTTGGTCTTGAACTCCTGACCTCAGGTGATCTGCCCGCCTCAGCCTCCCAGTGTTGGGATTACAGGTGTTAGCCACCGCACCTGGCCACGGGGACCTATTAGAAAGAATAAGGGTCATTCCATCAATACCCGCTCTACCAGCATATAGAGTCAAAAAGCCTCCATTCTGGTCTCTCATTTCTGTTTTTTTCTGTTTTTGAGTTAGAGTTTCACTTCTGTCACCCAGGCTGGAGGGCAGTGGCATGATCTCGGCTCACTGCAACCTCTGCCTCAAGGGTTCAAGTGATTCTCCTGCCTCAGCCTCCCAAGTAGCTGGGATTACAGGCGTCCACCACCACACCTGGCTAATTTTTATATTTTTAGTAGACATGGGGTTTCAACCATGTTGGCCAGGCTGGTCTCCAACTCCTGACCTCAGGTGATCCATCCACTTCGGCCTCCCAAAGTTTTGGGATTATAGGCGTGAGCCACCACGCCTGGCCCAGTGTTTCTTTGATAATACCTCCCTTTGTATCTTAACTATGATAAAGTATGGAGAACTTACTGTCATTTTAAATCTTGCCCTTTCTGTCTTTCCATTTCTTCTACTTTATCAAAAGAGTACTGGGCTATGCTAAAAGATCTCTGAGTCGAGTGACATGGAAGAAAATGATACACTGGACTCTATAATCATGTCTGTCCTCTGAAATATCACCATGTCCAAAATTTCATCCCTTTTCATTCTCTTCTTTGTGAAACACTTGTGTCCCTCTCTGGTCTAGCTAGACAGGTACATCACTCATCACGTTCTTTGTAGAAGTCCCTGGCCGCCTCTTACTCCAGTTCACATGTCAAGCACTTTCTTCTTATGTTCAATTTGTCTCTGGTTCAATTCCCTACCATGTCCCAATCTCAGGAAACAACCCTTATATTTTATCACCAACCTGCATAAATACAGACAAAAGAGCCTTTGGCAATGTCATCCAAGCAGCGGATACCCCAGCCCTTGTTCTGTGTCTTGAATAGCTGTAGCCGAACTTGTAGTCCATGTTGTACCAACCGGTTTGTGCACATGTTTGGGTCACATTTGCAGCGTTTGTTACACTCATATACCCTGGGAGGAGGTTAGGATAAAATCAATCACGATATGATCACTAGAGCACAATAAATCCATAAAACTCTTGTAATTCTTAAGCTATTATCATTTATAATGTGTTGTAGATAAAGATTAAAAATTAGGTAATGATCTAAGTGAATGGATCTATTGAACTATCTATGCTCTTTGATTCATTTGGAAATATAGCCCAAGGAAAAAATTTAGAGGGTGGAGAAAGATTTAAAGATGTCTATAGCAATACAGCTCAAAAAAGTGAATGCTAGAGTGCCTAACACCTGGAGAGAAGCTAAGCAAACTATAATGGGAATACAGATTACAGAGCCATTAAAATAAGCACTATATGGACTGTCAATTTATAGAAGTAGATAAAGACATGTGAGAATAAAGACAAAATAAAGATATGTGAGAAATTCCAGGTGAGGTTTCTTACTAATAACAGCAATAATAATAATAATAGTAATAATAAAAATAAATAAATGTGAGAAAAACAGAGGCCAACATAACACATACGAAAGGGAATAAAGAGATAGGAGGAATTGTGACTAATGTTCATGGTAAAGTTGATTTTCATTCTTTTATTCAGTAAACATTTATTAAACACCAAGAGCTCTACCAAACACTGGAAACAACAATGAAAAAGGTCATGGGCGTGGTGGCTCATGCCTGTAATCCCAACACTTTGGGAGGCCAAGGTGGGCGGATCACGAGGTCAGGAGATTGAGACCATCCTGGCTAACACGGTAAAACCCCGTCTCTAATAAAAATAAAAAAATTAGCTGGGTGTGGTGGCATGCGTCTGTAGTCCCAGCTACTTGGGAGGCTGAGGCAGGAGAATTCCTTGAACGCGGGAGGCGGAGGTTGCAGTGAGCGGAAATCGCGCCACTACACTCCAACCCGGGAGACGGGGTGTGACTCTCTCAAAAAAAAAAGAAAAAGAAAAAGGGTCATAATTTCTACCCTCGGGCAGCTCATATTCTTTTTTTTTTTTTTGAGACAGAGTTTCGCTCTTGTTGCTCAGGCTGGAGTGCAATGGCGCGATCTCAGCTCACCACAACCTCTGCCTCCCGTGTTCAAGTCATTCTCCTGAATCAGCCTCCCAAGTAGCTGGGATTATTACAGGCATGCGCCACCATGCCTGGCTAATTTTGTATTTTTAGTAGAGTTGGGGTTTCTCCATGTTGATCAGGCTATTCTCGAATTCCCGACCTCACGTCATCTGCCTCCCTTGGCCAACCAAAGTGCTGGGATTACAGGCGTGAGCCACTGCGCCCGGCCCAGGGGAGCTCATATTCTATTTAATTTAAGAATTGGGGCCAGGCGCAGTGGCTCATGCCTGTAATCCCAGCTATTCAGGAGGCTGAGGTGAGAAGATCACTTGAGCCCAGGAGTTCGAGGTTGCAGTGAGCTACGATCACACCACTGCGCTCCAGCCTGAATGACAAAGCAAGTCCATCCCATCTCTGAAAAAGAAAAAAAATTTTAATTATTTTTAAACAACATTAAAGGTAATGAGAGGGATCTAGCACATACCAACATTAAAGGAAGATAACACAGTTATACTAAGAAAACTAATTGTTTCAGGTAACAACGTTTTTGCTCTATATGATTTGCCCAATGTTAGAATTTTACTTATTTTCTTGGTATGCAAAATTGATGGGAGAAATTTACTTTTGGAAATGATTCAACAGCTCAGTTATTTCATGATTTTAGTCACATCCCTCCAGATAAAGATGGTAAGAGCAGCTTCTACTTAATAAGCATACGATTTGTGTTTGGCACTGTGTGAAAGCCTTATATATATATTTTCACATTCTCTCCTTAAAGCTATGCTAATACAGATGGTCTTTTTTCTTTTTGAGATACAGTCTCGCTTTGTCACCCAACCTCTGCCTCCTGGGTTCAAGTGATTCTCCTGCCTCTCAGCCTCCCGAGTGGCTGGGATTACAGGTGCATGCCACCATACCCAGCTAATTTTTGTATTGGAGACAGGGTTTTACCATGTTGGCCAGGCTGGTCTTGAACTCCTGACCTCAAGTGATCCACCTGTTTTGGCCTCCAATTTTTTTTTTTTGAGACATGGTCTTGCTCTGTCACCGAGACTATAGTTCAGTGGCACAACCACAGCTCACTGCAGCCTTGACCTCCTGGGCTCAAGTAATCCTCCTGCCGCAATCTCCTAAGTAGCTGGGACCACAGCTGCGTGCCACCTTGCCCAGTTAATTCTTAAATTTTTTTTTGTACAGACGAGGTCTCATCACGTTGCCCAAGCAAATCTGGAACTACTGGACTCAAGCCATCCTCCCACCATGGCCTCCCAAAGTGGTGGGATTACAGGTGTGAGCCATCATGTCTAGCTTTTTTTTTTTTCTAACTTTAAAAAAGATTATTTCCCATGTCGGTAATCCTAGCACTTTGGGAGCGAGACTCCATGGCAAAAAAAAAAAAAAAAAAAAAAAAGGTTATTTCCTTGGTGGTCTAGTGGGTAGAGGGGAAAAAAAGATTATTGAAACGTAATATACACAGAGGAGAGTACACATAAGTCTATAGATCAATGTAACCTGCACCAGATCAAGAAACAACTTTGTTAGATCCTTTAAAACCCCACTGGGGACATGGCTTCCTTCATTATTTTGGGACTTAATTGGCCCTTTCAATTCAGAAACACAGACCCTTCAATTATGGGACACTTTCTGAATTATTTCACTGATGCTTTTCTCCTCCCTGTTCTGTTAATTATGTATCTTGATCACTAGGTTTAATAGTTCACGTGTTTATATATACCAATTAACCATGCTATACTCCACTCTTTTGTTGTCCTCCTCCTCTTTTAGAGATGAGTCACGCTCTGTCACCCCAGGCTAGTGTTTATGTTAATATCCTGTGTTTACAGTTGATCAAAAAAGATCAGCTCAGTAGGGGCAGGGCTGGAATTTGAACTCAGGTGTAATCATTACCACATGAAACCTTTACAGTAGCTATACTGAGTATCATTCCTTCATTCCCTAAAATTTAAGTGGTTACTATTTTTTTTTTTTTTTTTTTTTGTGGCAGAGTCTAACTCTGTTGCCCAGGCCAGAGTGCAGTGGTGGGATCTTGGCTCACTGCAACCTCCACCTCGTGGGTTCAAGTGATTCTCCTGCCTCAGCCTCTGGAGTAGCTGGGATTACAGGCGCCTGCCACCATGCATGGCTAATTTTTGTATTTTTAGTACCGGGGGGGGGGGGGGCGGTTTCAACATTTTGGTCAGGCTGGTCTCAAACTCCTGACCTCGTAATCCACCTGCCTGGGCCTCCCAAAGTGCTGGGACTACAGGTGTGAGCCACTGCGTCTGGCCAATTGTTTTTTTTTTTTTTTAAGACGAAGTCTCCTTCTGTCACCCAGGCTGAGTGCAATGATGCAATCTTGGCTCACTGCAACCTCCGCCTCCCAGGTTCAACTGATTCTCCTCAGCCTTCTGAGTAGCTGGCACTATAGGTGCGCGCCACCATGCCTGGCTAATTTTTTGTACTTTATTAGTAGAGACAGGGTTTCACCATGTTGGCTAGGCTGGTCTCGAACTCCTGACCTCAAATGATCTGCCCACCTTCGCCTCCCAAAGTGTTGGGATTACAGGCGTCAGCCACCGCACCTGGCCTAAGTGCTTACTATGTGCCAGGCATTGGGTAAACTGGTGATACAATGGTTAGCAAGACAGACAAAGAGACACATAAGACCCTTGCCTTCATGAAGGAGCTTATATTATAACGGAAAAGAAGAAAAACACGTCAACAACAGTTGTCATAAATGCTATAAAGAACACAAACATGGTGCTCAATGAGAGAATTAAGGGAGTAAAATGACCTAGTTTTAAAGTGGTCAGGGAAGGTCTCTCTGAGGAGGTGACTTTACAGCTGAAAGCTCAAGGTTAAAGAAGATAGCCACACAAAGAAAAGTGGAAGGATGCCAAGAAGAGGGCACAGCATGTGCAAGTCTCCAGAGGCAGGCTGGAAAACACTGGTGGAACTGGATCCAGGAACTGAAAAATATCAGTGTGGTTGGAACGACTTTGGAGGGAGATAGGAAAGGGCCAGATATATAACCTAAGGTTAAGAGTCAGAATAAAATCCAAACAGCAGTGGGACTACATTATAGAGTTTTAAGCAGGGGAGTGACATATTATTTGTGATTATTTGAAAATATTTTTATGAAACATTTCAAACATGTAAAAAAGATATCAGGAACACTCATGTACCACCCAGCATTATCAAATCTAAACACTACTGTTAGATTCAAAATTTTGTTATTAAAACATACATGATATAGCAATACAACTAAAGTTAACAACCGTCTATTCCTTTGTTTAGTTTGTAATCAGCAAAATTCATCCTATGATCTCCCCAGTAGTCTCAATCTCCTCTGAATGTATTCAGGCACCTCAGGTTTTCTATTAAACTGATTTTCCTGAAGTGGTTCCTGCAGCATCTGACCTGCTCTTGCAGTGGCTCTTCTCTATCCCTAGTACACAGCTGTCAGCCTGGAAGCCTCTTTCACTTCACTGCCACCTGTCTTCCACTTTCCTGGCTTTCCCTCTCATTTTTGCAAATATTTCCAGAAACTTTCTGAGAAGGGGAATGATGAAAAACTTTGAGGTACTGCATGTCTAAAAAAATGTCTTTAGCCTACCGTAACACCAAATTGATAGTTTGCCCGAGTTAAAAATTCCAGGTTGGAAATAATTTTCCCTTAGAATTCTGAACAGATTCATCAATTGCTATCTAGCTTCTAGTGTTACTTTCAGGGAAGATTGAAGTCATTTCAAGTCTATTTTTTAATGTGTTCTGTGTCTCTTCTCTGGAAGCTTTTAGGATTTTTTTTCCCCTCAGTGTTCTGACATTTTATGATAATGTCTCTAAATGAGAATCTACCTTTATCCTTCATTATTTTGGGACCTAATTGGCCCTTTCAATTCAGAAACACAGACCCTTCAATTATGGGACACTTTCTGAATTATTTCACTGATGCTTTTCTCCTCACTGTTTTGTTAATTATGTATCTTGATCACTATGTTTATTAGTTCATGTGTTTATATATACCAATTTACCATGCTATACTCCACTCTTTTGTTGTCCTCCTCCTTAGAGATGAGTCACGCTCTGTCACCCCAGGCTAGAGTGTAGTGGCGTGATCATAGCTCATTGCAGCCTTGAACTACTGGGCTCAAGTGATTTTTCTGCCTCTGCCTCTCAAGTAGCTGGGACTACAGGCATGCACCCACCATGCCCGGCTAATTTTTAAAAAATTTAGGCCAGGCACAGTGGCTCACGCCTGTAATCCCAGCACTTTGAGAGGCTGGGGCGGGCGGATCATGAGGTCAGGAAATCGAGACCATCCTGGCTAACACAGTGAAACCTTGTCTCTACTAAAAATACAAAAAATTAGCCAGGCATGGTGGCGGGTGCCTGTAGTCCCAGCTACTTACTCGGGAGGCTGAAGCAGGAGAATGGCGTGAACCCGGGAGGTGGAGCTTGCAGTGAGCTGAGATCATGCCACTGCACTCCAGCCTGGGTGACAGAGCAAGACTCCATCTCAAAAAAAAAAAAAAAAAAAAAAAAAAAAAAAAAAAAAAATTATTTTTAAATTATTTATTTGAGACAGAGTCTTGCTGTGTTGCCCAGGATGGAGTGCAGTGGTGCAATCTCAGCTTACTGTAACCTCTGCCTTCCAGGTCCAAGCGATTCTCCTGCCTCAGCCTCCCAAATAGCTGAGATTACAGGCGTGCGTGATCATGCCTGGCTAATTTTTGTATTTTTAGTACAGATGGGGTTTCACCAAGTTGACCAGGCTGGTCTTGAACTCCTGACCTCAGGTGATGCACCCACCTTGGCCTCCCAAAGTGTTGGGATTACAGGCGTGAGTCACTGTGCCTGGCCAACCATTTTTTTTTTGAGATGTAATTTCACTCTTCTTGCCCAGGCTGGAGTGCAATGGTGCGGTCTTGGCTCACTGCAACCTCCTCCTCCTGGGTTCAAGTGATTCTCCTGTGTCAGCCTCCCAAGTAGCTGGGATTATAGGTGCTCGCCACCATCCCCGGCTAGTTTTTGTATTTTTAGTAGAGATGGGGTTTCACCATATTGACCAGGCTGGTCATGAACTCCTGACATCAAGCAATCTGCCTGCCTCGGCCTCGCAAAGTGCTGGGATTACAGGCGTGAGCCACCATTCCTGGCCCCAACAATTTTTTTTTTTAGACACAGGGTCTTACTATATTGCCCAGTCTGGTCTCAAACTCCAGGCCTCAAGCAATCTTTCGGCCTTGCCCTCCTCAGTAGCTGTCCTCAAACTCATGCCGGTTCTACCTCCTCTGCTCAACCTTTAAATGTTGGTGGACCCAGGGCTTACTCCTGAGCCACCTTCTCTATTATCAACGTTGTGTCTAGGTGAACTCATCCAGGCTTTGAATATCATTCCTGTGCTGATGATTCCTAAATTTTTATATCCAACTCTTACACTTCTCTCCAGAAATCCCAGTGCCTTCTTGACGTTTCTACTTGGATTGCCTCACAGGCATTTCGGACTTAACATGGCCAAAACAAAAACTGAATTTCACTCAAACCTATTACTCCTTTGGTCTTCCATCTCAGTAAAAAGCACCAAAAACCACTTAGATGCTCAAGTCAAAAATTTAGGAATTGTCTTTGCTTCTACTTTTTCCCCCGACTCCACAATCTATCCAATTCTGTAGATCTACCTATTAATGCATCCCAAATCTATCCTTCTTACCTCTACTGTCACCTCCATTCTATTGCAAGCCATAGCTACAACCATGTCTTTCTCTGCTATACTCCTATAATGATCTCCTAATTGGTCTTCCAAGATCTACTTTTGCCATCCTAAGACCTATGATCTACAAAGAAGCCAGAGTAATCTGAAAAAGGTAGGTCATATCACTTGGCTGCTTAAAATTCTCTAAGAGCACCATGAATTTGATTCTAACTTTTCTTTTTTCTTTCTTTTTTTTTTTTTAAGGCAGAGTCTCGCTCTTGTCACCCAGGCTGGAGTGCACTGGCACGATCTCGGCTCACTGCAACCTCTGCCTCCTGGGTTCAAGCGCTTCTCCTGCCTCACTCTCCCGAGTAGCTGGGACTACAGGCGCCCGCCACCACACCTGGCTAATTTTTGTATTTTTAGTAGAGACAGGCTTTCACCATGTTGGCCAGGCTGGTCTCAAACTCCTGACCTCAGGTGATCCACCTACCTCGGCAACCGAAAGTGCTGGGATTACAGGTGTGAGCCACTGTATCAGCCTGATTCTAACTTTTTTCATTCTGGTTTATAAATCCCTATGTAATCAAGTCCCTGCCTACTTCTCTCTGAACACGTCACTTACAAGAGTAAATCATAATCTGTTAAGACATTCATTTAGCTATGAAATTAAGATAATCTTTTTTTGCAACAGAAAATTGCTAGACACTATTCAATCATCCTATGTCTTCATTTCAAGGAAAGCCCAAGAAAAAAAGTGTTTGAGAAGTCAGGAAATAAGATCTAATTAATAAAATGCCTCTTAGGCCGGGCGCGGTGGCTCAAGCCTGTAATCCCAGCACTTTGGGAGGCCGAGATGGGCGGATCACAAGGTCAGGAGATCGAGACCATCCTGGCTAACATGGTGAAACCCCGTCTCTACTAAAAATACAAAAAAAAAAAACTAGCCGGGCGAGGTGGCGGGTGCCTGTAGTCCCAGCTACTCGGGAGGCTGAGGCAGGAGAATGGCGTAAACCCGGGAGGCGGAGCTTGCAGTGAGCTGAGATCCGGCCACTGCACTCCAGCCTGGGCGACAGAGCGAGACTCCGTCTCAAAAAAAAAAAAAAAAATGCCTCTTCTGGTATTCTATTTTTGGTTCCAATTTTCAGATTTCTGATGATTTCTATAAGCAGAGAAAAACAAGAACATGCTCCTCAGTCTCTCTGAGGTATTGTGCTATTCCTTGACCACTTACCCTGTGGGTAGACACTCTTCTAGTCTCTTGTACTGGTAGCCAGAGTTAGGGTTGATTTGGCCTCCTGGGGTACAGGCTGTAGCCTGGATAGTTAGTTGATGGCAGGCACACTTGGACCTATATGACAGAGAGAAATAAAGGAAAGGAGCGGGGGGATCAGAGAACAAAATAACACAATACACATGTACCCAGGGTTGCTCAGTGTGGCCATGTCAGACTCCAGTCTCCCTACCTCATAGCTTTCATGGAGGCCTTATAGCACGAGTTCCAGGTGAGGGAGGAGGTAAAGGAAGATGGGGAAAGCAGTACAGATACAAGGGAAAGGAAGAGGTGAAAAGGAAGACAACCATAACAAAGTTGGAAGCAGGGGCAGCAATTCTCCCCACCAACTCACTTGTCCCGACACCCATCCTTGCAGTCACAGCCAACCAGAAATTCAGGGCCTGTGTTAATGAAAACACCCTTGCCCGGGATACGTTCCTTGCTGTAGGCCACCTGGGGTGGAGGGGTTGTGTCAATCTCATTGACACAGGATAGGGGAACATCTTCCTTCCCATAGGTGATGTCCAAAATATAGTAAAAAGGCTTATAGGGCTGAAACTTTCGGTCCACAAGAACATATGGATCCAAACAGAACATCTCCAGGAAGAGGAAGTCACAGCCAGTCTCGAAAAGGTAGCGTTCGATCTCCTGCATTGTCCGAAGGCAAAGACCACAAGGTGTCTTATAGATAACATGAAAGCCCATCTTGCGGTTAACTCGACGCCGGGCTGTCATCCGCCGGAAGTCATACAGTAATGGAACCAGCAGAGGGTTCTTGCCCCGGTACTGCTCATTCCTCATAGGTCTGACTCGAGACAGACAGGTATAGCTGCAGACATGAGGTAAGTAGAAAAGCTTCTCCATGGGAGCACGGTAGGAGGGCTCTGCTGGGGCCCGCTCCAGCATGCCATGGAAGGCTGGGGGTGCTGGAGGGGCTGGGGGTGCTGAGGGTGCTGGGGCAGAGGCTGTGGAGCCTAAAGGTGATCTGCAAATGAGATACAAGTGATCAGATCAGAAGGCAACAGGACCTCTGTTGTATAATTAACCCTCCAGGTAGCTAAGCCATTTCTCTCATCTTTCAAGCAGCTGTGCTCCTGAAGCTAAAGATGATTCAAGAAAGATCTTCCCTTGCCCTATCAAAGCTGGACAACGAAAATCCCTGGTTACTCTTCACTGACTGATAACATCTCTATTTCTTTTTTTTTTTGAGATGGAGGTTTGCTCTTTTTGCCCAGGCTGGAGTACAATGGCATGATCTCGGCTCACCGCAACCTCCGCCTCCCGGGTTCAAGCAATTCTCCTGCTTCAGCCTCCCGAGTAGCTGGGATTACAGGCATGCGCCACCATGCCCGGCTAATTTTGTACTTTTTAGTAGAGACAGGGTTTCTCCATGTTGGCCAGGCTAGTCTCAAACTCCTGACCTCAGGTGATCCGCCCGCCTCGGCCTCCCAAAGTGCTGGGATTACAGGCATGAGCTACTACTGTGCCTGGCCTAACATCTCTATTTCAACAGTGTACCTTTTCCTAAAATGTATTTGCCTGTGAATTACGGAAGTAGAGTCCAGTCTTCTACCAATATATTTTTTGTCTGCTGTGTGTTCCAGAAATGTCCTTACTAACTCCCAGGAATCAAGGAAAGAGGCTGTGGTGTTTCCTTTCTATTTTAGCAAAGATGGAACCATGTTCAACAAGAAGTTTTAACAAATGGCTTTCTGATGATACCACATTTCCAAGCACCCAGCTTCCGATTCAATTATTCTTACTTTCTATTTCTGAGAAACTTCTATGGGTAAAGCTTCCTTTTCAAGTCCAAACTCCTCACCATCATAAACTTAAACTAAGCCCTTCAGAGCCAAGGAACCTTCCCCTACACAGTGACCACTCATTGCTATCCTGCCTACAGAGAGCCTCAGATTTTCTCACCTATACGTCTGGTTGATCCCAGGTTTCCCACCAGAGACATTTTCACTGAGTGCAGGAGACGTAGGGGAGGAATGACCAGAGCCCACAGATCCTGGTCGGAAGGATGTGCTCTTTTTGGCTACCTGCTTCCGTGACTGGGCAAGCTGGCTTTCCAAGCTTCTAGGAGATCAGAGACGAGGGCGTATAGTAAGGGATGTGGAAAATATAATATGAAAGAAACTGAAGAAAAAAGAAAGAATAACACTTACTCACTGTCACCTGCTTGGGGAGATAGAGGTGGAGCAGGTGGGAAAGGTGGGGCAGGTGGAGCTGTAGGCTGTGGGGGTTCCACTGGCTTGAACTGGGTTCCAGTACCAGTCAGATCCTGTGTGTACTGGACAACAGGGCCTTTGCTCCTCACAGCACCTATAGGAAAAAGGAATTGATCACTGAGAAGATGATAGCTATGATGCTTGTATTCAGTCACACATCTGATCCTTAACTTATACAACATAAAAAGGCAGCAATGGCTGGGCGCGGTGGCTCATGCCTATAATCCCAGCAGTTTGGGAGGTCGAGGCAGGAGGGTTGCTTGAGGTCATGAGTTTGATACCAGCCTGGCCAACATGGTGAAACCCTGTCTCTACTAAAAATACAAAAATTAGATGGGCATAGTGGTGCACATCTGTAATTCCAGCTGCTCAGGAGGTGCATGACAATCACTTGAAACCAGAAGGTGGAAGTTGCAGTGAGGCGAGATCACGTCACTGCACTCCAGCCTGGGCAACAAAACAAGAATTTATCTCAAAAAAACAAACAAACAAAAAAAAACCAAAAAAGCAATGGACACATTCTGAGTAAGTGCTTAGACTCTCAGTTCCTATTATTGACTGGCATGGATGCTGGCATATGTTGTTTTGACTTAGATAATACTTTTTTTATTAAAGTGAAAGCAAGTTTATTAAGAAAGTAAAGGAATAAAAGAATAGCGGTCAGGCGCAGTGGCTCACGCCTTTATTCCCAGCACTTTGGGAGGCTGAGGCGGGCGGATCACCTGAGGTCAGGAGTTCAAGACCAGCCTGGCCAACATGGAGAAATCCTGTCTCTACTAAAAATACAAAACTTAGCCGGGCATGGTGGCAGGTGCTTGTAACCCTAGTTACTTGGGAGGCTGAGGCAGGAGAATTGCTGGAACCCGGGAGGCGGAGGTTGCAGTGAGCTAAGATGGTGCCAGTGCACTCCAGCCTGGGTGAAAGAACCAGATTCCATCTCAAAAAAAAAAAAAAAAAATTGCTACTCCATCGGCAGAGGAGCCTCTTTTTTTTTCTTTTTATAGACAATGTTCCACTTTGTTACTCAGGCTGGAGTGCAGTGGTCTGACCTTAGCTCATTGTAACCTCGAAATCCTGGGCTTCAAGTAATCCTCCTGCCTCAGCCTCCAGAGTAGCTAACACTACAGGTGCACACCACCACACTCAAGCTTTTTTCTTTTTCTTTTTTTCTTAGAGATAAGAGTCTTTCTATGTTGCCCAGACTGATCTCCAACTCCTGGCCTCAAGTGATCCTCTCACCTCAGCCTCCCAAAGTGCTGAGACAGACATGAGCCACCATGCTGGGCCTTAGATAAGACTTTATATCTTCCTATCTCAGATGATTTACCTGATTAATTATGACATACTTTGGGGGAATATTTTCAGAAATATATTCTTTAACCAATTAATTTTGGCAGGAAAAATCAACCAGAAAGTATGACAGTAATATTAAAAAAGAAAACCAAATCTGCTTTTTGTTTCTGAGACAGGGTCTCATGCTGTCACCTAGGCTGGAGTGCGGTGGCACGATCTAGCTCACTGCAACCTTGACCTCCTGGCTTCAATTGATCCTCCCACCTCAACTTCTTGAGTAGCTTGGACTACAGCTTAATGCCACTGTACCCAGCTAATTTTTGTGTTTTTTGAAGAAACAGGGTTTCACCATGTTGCCCAGGCTGGTCTTGAATTCCTGAGCTCAAGCTAACCGCCTACCTGTCTCAGCCTCCTAAAGTGTTGGGATTATAGCTGTGAGCCACTGTGCCTGGCCAGGTCTGGGTTTTAAAGAAAACTGACTATATGCTGGATGTGGTAGCTCATGCTTGCAATCCTAGCACTTTGGCCAGCCAAAGCAGGTAGACAGCTTGAGCCCAGGAGTTCAAGACCAGCCTGGGCAACATATCAAGCCCCTGAGTCTTTTAAAAAAAAAAAAAAAAAGAAAGAAAGAAAGAAAAAGAAAACTAACCATAGATAACACACAAAACTGACAATCTCATGTGGATAACAGAGGGTAACTACTATCACCCTAACTTAAAGCCAACTGTTTCAGATATTTTTGTGGTTGTTTAGAACAAATTAGAGCCACAGCATGTGGACGCAGCAGCACAAATTGATCACCACGATTGGAAACAACTCAGGGCACATATCCTGTTTCCAATGAGTAAGCAGTGTAACCGTGGTAAACAAAGGATAGCCATTCTATATAATCTCCTTTGCTGATTGGCCTGTTTCTTCCTTCCTCCAGGTATCTTTCAGGACATACCCATATTTGGACGTGTCCTGAGCTGTCCTTGCTTCTTCTCCAGTGCAGAGGCTGAGGATGTTTTCATGCTGAACATGGGCTCCAGCCGTGTAGAGCCTCGATAGATCCACTCACATCTTTTGTCATCCTGGGGAATTGAGAGAATAGAAGAATAAAGGGAAATAGCTTAAAGCCTAGAATCTATCCTGTCCTGTGTAGAGGATATATACCATGTGTTACCTCTCGGAAACCTCCCTGATGAGCCTTAAATTCCTTATCTAGGCTGAGCACAGTGGCTCATGCCTGTAGCTTGTAATCCCAGCACTTTGGGAGGCTGAGGCAGGCGGATCACCTGAGGTCAGGAGTTCAAGACCAGCCTGACCAACGTGGAGAAACCCTGTCTCTACTCAAAATACAAAATTAGCTGAGTGTGGTGGCACATGCCTGTAATCACAGCTACTTGGGAGGCTGAGGCAGAATTGCTTGAACCAGGGAGGTGGAGGCTGTGGTGAGCTCAGATTGGGCCATTGTACTCCAGCCTGGGGAACAAGAGTGAAACTCCATCGACCCACCCCCCAAAAAATTCTTTATCTACTTAATAAAGTACGTGCCAGGCTCCATGGTGGGTATCAGGTACACAACAATGAAAAATATATACTCCTTGTTTAAGGAATTAGAGGAGCAACAGGTATCTATACTGAGTATAAGAGGTGTGACAGCTGGGCACAATAGCTCACACCTATAATCCTGGTACGTTGGGAGGATGAGGCAGACAGACTGCTTGAGCTCAGGAGTTCGAGACCAGTCTGGGCAACATGGCGAAACCCGTCTCTACTAAAAATACAAAAATCAGCCAGGTGTGGTGGCATGCACTTGTAGTCACAGCTACTTGGGAGGCTGATGTGAGAGGACCACTTGAACCCTGGAGGTTGAGGCTGCAGTGAGCTGTGACTGTACCACTGCACTCCAGCCTGGGTGGCAGAGTGAGACTCTATCTCAAAACAAAACAAAACAAAACAAAACAAAACAAAACAAAACAAAAAACAGGCCAGGCCAGGTGTGATGGCTCATGCCTGTAATCCCAGCACTTTGGGAGGACGAGGCAGGTGGATCACTTGAGGTCAGGAGTTCGGGACCAGCCTGCCAACATGGTGAAACCCCGTCTCTACTAAAAATACAAAAAATTAGCCAATCCCAGCTACTCTAGAGGCTGAGGCAGGAGAATCACTTTAACCCAGGAGGCGGAAGGATGCAGTGAGCCGAGATCGTGCCACTGCACTCCAGCCTAGGCAACAAGAGTGAAACTCCATCTAAAAAACAAATAAAACAAAACAAAACAAAACAAAACACCAAACAAAAAGCATGATAAGGATCATAACGCCTTAGGAGTAACGGGCTGAGGTAAACCAAGAAGAAATGTAATTTCTAATTTCTTCTGGCTACTCTGGGCACACAGTCTATTGGGTAGCCCTGTTCTGCAAGGCAAGTAGCAGTATTAAAAAATGTTTTTAAGGGCCAGGCACGGTGGCTCATGCCTGTAATCCCAGCATTTTGGGAGGCTGAGGCAGGCAGATCACGAGGTCAGGAGATCGAGACCATCCTGGCTAACACAGTGAAACCTCGTCTCTACTGAAAATACAAAAAATTAGCCGGGCATGGTGGCAGGCGCCTGTAGTCCCAGCTACTCAGGAGGCTGAGGCAGGAGAATGGCATGAACCCGGTAGGCAGAGCTTGCAGTGAGCCGAGATCGTGCCACTGCACTCCAGCCTGGGCGAAAGAGCGAGACTCCGTCTCCAAAAAAAAAAAAAAAAAAGTTTTTAAAACTTTTAAAAATAAAAAATACGATTCTAAGAAGGGAGAGAGAAGGGAGAAAAGGATGAGTACAAAATATTTAAGAGTTAAAATGAACTTTGAAAGATAATCAGGACTCCTTGATACCTCTTCTTCGTCCCACTATCCTACTAAAACCTTAACCCTGGAAAAATGGAAATGGCTGCCTTCTCTGTACCTACACACAATGTGAATACTCCTAAAGAAAAAAATAAATAAATCAAAACCATGCAGATTAGTATCATAATTCCGGTAATTTATTTTCAACAATGACCCACAGAGGAACAACAAAAAGGGCAAAGTAAAATTTGACCAAAAACAGTGAGAACACATAGGAGGATAAGAAAGAGGAAGGCTATGGAATAGCTATAAAACCATCCTCATTACTGCTTCTTAAGTCCCCCCGACCAACCTCTGCCTCCAAAATTCTAGGGAAAAACAGTACCAGGAAGAGGATCCTGACTAGGCTGCCATCCACCTCCTCAACTCGGGACTTCCACCATGTGCCTTCCCACTCAGTCTTGATAAGCTGGCCACTCTTGAGCAGTACCATGGGGCGGTTGGGGTAGGCAGTTACATACTCCTCTATGAAGTCACGGCAGGAGATGTCTTCTATGTCCTCCCAAGTCTTTTTCACTGTTTCAAGGAAGAAGTAGAACTGAGAGGGCAGGTAGGACATGTCTTGATAGGGAAAAGGGTTGGCCAGGAGACATTTTATACTTTTTAAGTTGAAAAGGAAAGAAAAAGTAAAATCAGAACCTCGAGGGAAGCAAAGCCAAGACCACCTAAGTAATAAACCTAATGTGTACAAATTGCACATACTTACAAATCAAGTAAATACTAAATAAGTCATGTACAATATAGGTGATTCACTTATTTTATACAAATGGATGCTTCTCCTTTGGAAAATTCAAGTGGAAATTCTTGCTCACTTGTTGATAAGTCTAATGGTAAGTTTAAAAAGATCAGGTGGCACCATGAAATTAAAAAATTAGTCCTTCCTTCTCATTCTCTATCAGGTTTTTAAGAGACTCAGAATATGTTTACTGTCATGTTATGTGTAAACAGAAGCGTTAGTTGATTCTTCTGCAGTTAAAAATGATTATTTCCGTAGAAGTCTGCTCCCAAGCCAGGGTAACAAATATAGAGGACACTATGATGTTCCATCTAACACAGCTTCTGTGGAAAGCATTATGCAGACTACACATTTATACAAATGTTAGGTGCAGCATGACACTAGGAAAGAAGTAACACCTTTTTCAACCTAACTCACTTAGAAATGAAACTGAAGCACATCTATAACATGAGCAGTCTACTCAAGGTCATTCATGATCTTCTAGTGACTCACTCTTTGGCTACAAAGACCCAGTCCTAGAGATGAACAATACAACTGTATCTCTTTTGGGCGCAAACTGTGCTTTGGGAGCAAAGGACATCAACCAAATTTATGCTCTTTGAGACTGAAGTACCAAAAACACCTAGGGCTTTTCAACTGGACGTCCTAAGACGACACATCAGGTAGAGGAGGAAAAACTGAGCTAAGGAATAAGAGAGAAACACTCACGTGGCCGGCAAATGGGATACAGTTCAGACTGTGTGACATAGGAAGCATAGCCATCATCAAAGAAAATGAGAAACCTGTAAAAGAAGAGTGACAGTAGAAAGATCTGGGGGTTAGGATATTTAACATGATCCGCAGAAATTATTTATCATAGCTTCTACTTCTCTGGATCACAACAGGATGCACTCCAGGGAAGACATTCCAGTCTACTACTTTCTTCCTGTTTTTCTTTCTTCCCAACTTGAGAGTTAAGAGTTCTCCCTTAATTTAACCAATGCCTCCCTACTTTTTCAAAAAACACATATACATTTAAGTATTTTTGAGACGGAGTCTCCTCCTTCTGTCGCCCAGGCTGGGGTGCAGTGGTGGAATCTTGGCTCATGGCAACCACTGCCTCCCAGGTTCATGCGATTCTCCTGCCTCAGCCTCCCAAGTAGCTGGGATTACAGCCATGCGCCACCACACCCAGCTAATTTTTGTATTTTTAGTAGAGACAGGGTTTCACCAGTTGGGCAAGCTGGTCTCGAACTCCTGACCTCAAGAGATTCACTTGCCTTGGCCTTGCAAAGGGCTAGGATTACAGGCATGAGACATTGGGCCCAGCCAAAAACATATATTCTTTTTCCTCTCAGATTCCTATGCTGCTAATAACCATTTAGTCTCCATCTCTTTCTTCTGTGTGAATCCCCTATTCCCCTGATCATTAATCCTTGTTATTCTCGTCCTAGTTTTCTCTTTGAGGAAAGAAAAGGAAAAAAACAAAAAAGAAGGAGAAAGAGGAAGAAAGAATCACCCACATGACTCCTGTGGTAAAGAAAGAGTAAGGGTTTCAGTCCACTAAGGACTAAGAAGACAAAAGCTAATTGTGAGATCTGGTCTATGGCATGAACAGGGCAGGTGCTGTGCTCCCAGCCTCTACCCCTTTACAGTCCTCTGTCCAGGTACCTGAGCTTGTTTTTGACGTTTGGTGTCTCAGCTACAATGCCAGCATAGAGCCAGACCTGATTCCCATCTTTGTATTTGGCGACCACCCGACTGCCCACAAACAGCTTGTCAGCAGGAGGGTGGTAATCATAGGCAATATGGTTCCCCGACAGTAGACTCTTTCCTTTGTTGTCAAATTTCACCTTGTATTTCTTCCCCGGCCCTGAGTAAAAGGGAAAGATAAATTTTTTTAAAAACTGCCAGTTTCTGTATAAATCCAGGCTGCTACGTGAGAGACAAATGGGAAGGTTATGGAGAAAAGAAACAATCAGCAGTGGAGGGTGCAGGTTGCCTTTCAGGAGTGGTTCCTCCAAGTCTGCACATACCAACTGTCTGGATGGCAATAAGGGTGCCTTTGTGCCATGTCTTAGTTCTTTTCTTGCCCAGAATTCGCATGCTGACTATCAGGTCACCATCTTTGCTTAGTTCTCCAGACATCTGACTCAAGGTTCCTATAGAAGAAGCAAAGTTATTCTAAAGAGTTATGACATAGATTGGGTAGAGAACAGGAAGGTAAAGAGGGTAGTATGGTAATTAGGGAAAGTGGGGTAATTTTTTTTTTTTTTTGAGAAGGAGTCTCGCTCTGTCCCCAGGCGGGAGTGCAGTGGTGCGATCTTGGCTCATTGGAACCTCTGCCTCCCAGGTTCCAGCGATTCTCCTGCCTTAGCCTCCCGAGGAGCTGGGACTATAGGCACGCACCACCATGTCCAGCTAATTTCTGTATTTTTAGTAGAGATGGGGTTTCACCATGTTAGCCAGAATGGTCTCTATCTTTTGACCTCATGATCCGCCTACCTTGGTCTCCCAAAGTGCTCGGATTACAGGCATGAGCCCACTGTGCCTGGCCCATCTGGAGAATTTTTAAACATTTTTTTTTTACAGATGGGGTTTCACTATGATGCCGAGGCTGGTCTTTAATGCTGGGCCTCAAGTGATCCTCCTGCCTCAGCCTCCCAAAGCTGCTGGAATTACAGATGTGAGCCACCACACCTGGCCTCAAACCTTTTTTTAACAAGAGTCTGAGTGATTCTCTTCTCCCTAATCTCCATCTGGAAGTAGTCATGGTAAATGTAGGACGCTAAAGAGGTATTGAGATAAAACCATCACAGACTGGAAAATCACCATCCATGTAATTGGGATTTCATAACTACTAAGGATAATGAGTCTGGCATGTCACAATTAGCAGACATGAGACTTAAGATGAAATCTCTGTAAGAATTCACCTCCCATCTGTACCCAGGTATTTCTTGACCCTAACCTTTATGCAGATCCTGGGAACTGCTCTTCTTGTTGACAGCATCCATGAACTTCTGAACATCTTGAGCTGACTTTCTTAAGGCAGCCATAGCTTCACGGAGCTACAGAAAAGGGGATGAGGAAAACAAGTTTTGAAATAGTAGCAAGGGTTACAAATAACTTCAGAATAAGAAACACCTTGTATTTCACAGAACAAAATGGAGTGAGTTGAATGAGTTATGTTTAGAAGCTTATGGTTACTTTATCGGGCAAAGCTGCCCTTTGTTTTTTTTTTTTTTGAGATGGAGTTTAGCTCTTGTTGCTCAGGCTGGAGTGCAATGGCACAATCTTGGCTCACCGTAACCTCCACTTCCCGGGTTCAAGTGATTCTCCTGCCTCAGCCTCCCAAGTAGCTGGAATTACAGGTATGCGCCACCATGTCCAGCTAGTATTTTGTATTATTATTTTTTTTGAGATGGAGTCTGGCTCTGTTGCCCAACCTGGAGTGCAGTGGCACAGTCTCGGCTCACCGCAACCTCTGCCTTTCGGGTTCAAGTGACTCACCTGCCTCAACCTCCAAAGTAGCTGGGATTACAGGCACGTGCCACCATGCCCAACTAATTTTAGTGTTTTTAGTAGAGACAGGGTTTCACTATGTTAGCCAGGCTGGTCTCGAACTCCTGACCTCGTGTTCTACCTGCCTCAACCTCCCAAAGTCCTGGGATGACAGGTGTGAGCCACTGTGCCCGGCCTAATTTTGTGTTTTAAGTAGAGACGGGGTTTCTCCATGGTTAGGCTGCTCTTGAACTGCCAACCTAAGGTGATCCACCTGCCTCGGCCTCCCAAAGTGCTGGGATTACAGGCGTGAGCCACCATGCCTGGCCTCTTTTTTTTTTTTTTTCCTGAGACAGAGTCTTGCTCTGTCACCCAGGCTGGAGTGCAGTGGTACGATCACAGCTTATTGCAACCTCTGCCTCCTGGGTTCCACTGATTCTCCTGTCTCAGCCTCCCGAGTAGCTGGGATTACAGGCATGCACCACCACACTCAGCTAATTTTTGTATTTTTTTAGTAGAGACAGGGTTTCGCCATGTTGGCCAGGCTGGTCTCAAACTCCTGACCTCAGGTGATCCGCCCACCTGGGTCTCCCAAAGTGCTGGGATTACAGGCGTGAGCCAACGCGCCCAGCCCAAAGCTGCCCTTGCTTAGAAACCCAGTTCAAAAATCAACGTTTCAACGTTAGGAAGCTTTTCTTGATTAATTTACCTAGCAAACACTGCTAAATCCTATTTTCATACAACACTCCTTTCTAGTGAAAACATTTCCTGCTAACCTCTTTTTGAATTCTTACAACACCAATTAGAGGACTGCAATGCAAAGGGCTGATCACAGGGTGAATGATTAGATATTGACAGCTAAAGTGATTAAATGGTTAGGCCAGAAAATTCTCCTATTTTCATATTCTTCTCTCTCACCATTCCCTTACCATCCTAACTTACCTTCTGGTCTTTTGGAGTTCGGCTGCCAGCATCACCTATGGACGAGAAGAATTCTAATGAGTGTAAGAGACTTACAGGAACTTCTGGGAAATTAAGAACTAACTTACTCAAAAGCATTATTATGGGAGCATTATCGATAATAACTGAAAATAATCTTTTTTTTTTTTTTTTTTTTTGAGACAGAGTCTCGCTCTGTCCCCAAGGCTGGAGTGCAGTGGCCGGATCTCAGCTCACTGCAAGCTCCGCCTCCCGGGTTTACGCCATTCTCCTGCCTCAGCCTCCCGAGTAGCTGGGACTACAGGCGCCGCCACCTCGCCCGGCTAGTTTTTTTTTTGTATTTTTTAGTAGAGACAGGGTTTCACCGTGTTAGCCAGGATGGTCTCGATCTCCTGACCTCGTGATCCACCCGTCTCGGCCTCCCAAAGTGCTGGGATTACAGGCTTGAGGCACCACGCCCGGCCTGAAAATAATCTTGATACAGGTATACACACAAATATAAAGTACTCAAAAGGGTCTGGAAAGACACAAAGTAAATGGCCAGGTATGGTGGTTCACACCTGTAATCCCAGCTACTTGGAAGGTTTAGGTGGGAGGACCCCCTGAGGCCAGTTCAAGACTAGCCTGGGCAACATAACAAGAGCCTGCCTCTTAAAAAAAATTAGGCCAGGTGCGGTGACTCATGCCTGTAATCCCAGCACTTTGCAAGGCCAAGGTGGGCAGATCACCTGAGGTCAGAAGTTTGAGATCAGCCTGGTCAATGTGGTGAAACTCTGTTTCTACTAAAAATACAAAAATTAGACAGCATGGTGGCGCATGCCTGTAATCTCAGCTCTTCGGGAAGCTGAGGCAGAATTATTGGAATCTGGGAGGCAGAGGCTGCAATGAGCCAAGACTGTGTCACTGCACTTCAGGCTGGTTGACAGAGCAAGACTCTGGTTCAAAAAAAATAACAATAATAAATAAAAATGTATAGTTCAAGCTTGAGCAACACAGAAAAACCCTTTTCACCAAAAAAAAAAAAAGAAAAAAAAAAAAGGCTGGGTGTGGTGGCTCACACCTGTACTCCCAGCACTTTGGGAGGCCAAGGTGGGCGGATCACCTAATGTCAGGAGTTCCAGACCAGCCTGGCCAACATGGTGAAACCAAACCCCTTCTCTATTAAAAACACAAAAATTAGCCGGGCGTGGTGGCAGGCACCTGTAATCCCAGCTACGTGGCTACATGAGAGGCTGAGGCAGGAAAATCACCAGGAGGTGGAGGTTGCAGTGAGCCAAGACTGCATCCAGACCAGCCTGGCCAACATGGTAAAATCCCATCTCTACCAAAAACACAAAAATTAGCTGGGCATGGTGGCAAGTGCCTGTTATCCCAGCTACTCGGGAGGCTGAGGCACAAGAATCACTTGAACCGGGACCCGGGAGGCGGAGGTTGCAGTGAGCTGAGATCGCACCACTGCACTCCAGCCTGGGCTACAGAGCGAGACTCCATCCAAAAAAAAAAAAAAAAAAAAAAAGTGTAATTCAGTGGTTTTTGGTAATTAAACTATCATCACTGTTGAATTCTGGAGTGATGAAAAATGTCGTCACTCCAAAAATTTCCTCATACTACAGCAGTCATTTCCCATTCCTCCTTCCCCCAAACTCTAGCAATCACAAATTTACTTTCTGTCTCTGCGGATTTGCCTATTCTGAATATCTCATATAAAGAGAATCATGTAATATGTGGTTCCTAATACAAGGTTCATCTATGTTGTACCATGTATCAGTACTTCACTTTTTTATTTTTTATTTTTTTTTGAGACGGAATCTTGCTCTGTTGCCAGGTTGGAGTGCGGCAGTGCAATCTCAACTCTCTGCTATCTCCACCTCCTGAGTTCAAGTGATTCTTCTGGCTCAGCCGCCTGAGTAGCTCGGATTATAGGCGCATGCCACCACACCCAGCTAAATTTTGTATTTTTAGTAGAGACGGCCATATTGGCCAGGCTGGTCTCAAACTCCTGACTTCGTGATCCACCTACCTTGGTCTCCCAAAGTGCTAGGATTACAGACATGAGCCACCGTGCCCGGCCCCTTGTCTCCTTTTTATGGCTGAATAATATTTTCTTTTTTTTTTTTTTGAGACGGAGTCTCACTCTGTCACCCAGGCTGGAGTGCAGTGGCCGGATCTCAGCTCACTGCAAGCTCCGCCTCCCAGGTTTATGCCATTCTCCTGCCTCAGCCTCCCGAGTAGCTGGGACTACAGGCGCCCACCACCTCGCCTGGCCAGTTTTTTGTATTTTTTTTGTAGAGACGGGGTTTCACCGTGTTAACCAGGATAGTCTCGATCTCCTGACCTAGTGAGCCACCCGTCTCGGCCTCCCAAAGTGCTGGGATTACAGGCTTGAGCCACCGTGCCTGGCCCTGAATAATATTTTATAGCAGTCAATACATGGGTGCATGTGTATACCACATTTGGTTTATTCATTCATCAGCTGATGAACATTTGGGCTGTTTCTACTTCTGCCTATTATGAATAATGCTGATATGAATATTCATTTATTTATCAGTTTTTTTTTTTTTTTTTTTTTTTTTTTTTTTGAGACGGAGTCTCACGCTGTTGCCCAGGCTGGAGTGCAGTGGCGCGATCTCGGCTCACTGCAAGCTCCGCCTCCCGGGTTCCCGCCATTCTCCTGCCTCAGCCTCCTGAGTAGCTGGGACTACAGGCGCCCGCCACCGCGCCCGGCTAATTTTTTTGTATTTTTAGTAGAGACGGGGTTTCACTGTGGTCTCGATCTCCTGACCTTGTGATCCACCCGCCTCGGCCTCCCAAAGTGCTGGGATTACAGGCTTGAGCCACCGCGCCCGGCCTATTTATCAGTTTTTACGTCAACATATGTTCTAATTTCTCTTGGGTATATAGCCAGGAGTGGGTGGGTTATGGTAATTCTATATTTAACCTTTTGAGGAACCAAAAGACTATTTTCCAAAGTGGCTATAGCATTTTACATTTCCGTAAGCAATTTATGAGGTTTTCAATTGCTCCATATCCTTGTCAACATTTGTTATTGTCTTTTTAAAGAGACAGGTTCTCGTTACATTGCCCAGGCTGGCCTTGAACTCCTGGGTTTAAATGACCCACCTACCTCAACCTCCTGAGTAGCCAGGACCATAAGCAAAAGCCAGCACCTGACTCTAGTCATTTTTTTTTTTTTTTTTTTTTTTTTGAGACGGAGTCTCGCTCTGTCGCCCAGGCTGGAGTGCAGTGGCCGGATCTCAGCTCACTGCAAGCTCCGCCTCCCGGGTTCACGCCATTCTCCTGCCTCAGTCTCCCGAGTAGCTGGGACTACAGGCGCCCGCCACCTCGCCCGGCTAGTTTTTTGTATTTTTTAGTAGAGACGGGGTTTCACCGTGTTAGCCAGGATGGTCTCGATCTCCTGACCTCGTGATCCACCCATCTCGGCCTCCCAAAGTGCTGGGATTACAGGCTTGAGCCACCGCGCCCGGCCGACTCTAATCATTTTTAAGTGTACAATTCAGTGGTATTAAGTATATTTATATTGTTGTGCAACCATAACTACCATCCATTTCCAGAACTCTTTTCATCTTGCAAAACTGAAACTCTGCACCTATTAAACACTCCCCATTAGCCCCTCCCTCCAGCCTCTGGAGGCCACCATTGAATGCTAGATATCTCATCTAAGTGAAATCATTTGTCTTTTTGTGACTTATTTCACTTAGCATAATGTCCTCAACATTACCCTATGTTTGTCTTTTTTTTTTTTTTTTTTTAAGTGGCTGCATAATAATCCCTTCGGTGGTAATACTATATATATAATATATACACACACATATATATTATATATACATGCATGTCATGTATATTTACACACACATATATTATATATATATATATATATATTTTTTTTTTTTGAGATAGATTCTTACTCTGTCAACCAGGCTGGAGTGCAGTGGCCCAATCTCGGCTCACAGCAACCTCTGCCTCCCGGGTCCAAGCAATTCTCATGCCTCTGCCTCCCCAGTAGCTGGGATTACAGGCACCCACCACCATACCTGGCTAATTTTTATATTTTTGGTAGAGATGGGATTTCGCCATACTGGCCAGGCTGGTTTCGAACTCCTGACCTCAGGTGATCCACCCGCCTTGGCCTCCCAAAGTGCTGAGATTACAGGCGTGAGCCACTGTGAGCAACCCACAAATTTTTTTTTAAAAATCAGGCAGGCACGGTGGCACACGCCTGTAGTCTCAGCTACTTGGGAGGCTGAAGTCGCAGTAAGCTATGATAGCACTACTGTGCTCCAGCCTGGGTTACAGAGTGAGATACTGTCTAAAAAATATATCAAATAAGGTTGAGGTTTCTATGTCCTAAGAACTAGTGACTCTCTTACAGTATATACACTAAAAAGACTCCTGCACATGTGCATTGGGAGACATGTACAAGATTATTTGCAGTAGTGTTATCTGTAATCTCAAAAAACGTAAGGCCGGGCGCGGTGGCTCAAGCCTGTAATCCCAGCACTTTGGGAGGCCGAGGCGGGCGGATCACAAGGTCAGGAGATCGAGACCACAGTGAAACCCCGTCTCTACTAAAAATACAAAAAATTAGCCGGGCGCGGTGGCGGGCACCTGTAGTCCTAGCTACTCAGGAGGCTGAGGCAGGAGAATGGCGTGAACCCAGGAGGCGGAGCTTGCAGTGAGCCGAGACCGCGCCACTGCACTCCAGCCTGGGCAACAGCGTGAGACTCCGTCTCAAAAAAAAAAAAAAAAAAAAAAAAATGTAAATCAATGTCCACAATCAGGAAAATTGATAAACTGTGTCATATGCATACAATGGAATACCATGCTGCAGAAAGTAAATAAGCTAATCATCATGCATCAACACAATGTTGAAGAAGTCAAAGCCAAGGGAGACGTCAGAACTAAATGTAACTCTGAATGCATTCACCTCACTAGCTAAACTATTCCAAAAAATAAAAAACTCAATACATAGGAGCCAAGCTAAAAAATTAAAAGTTAAAATAAAAAAACTGAACAGAGGCCGGGCAGGGTGGCTCACGACTGTAATCCCAGCACTTTGGGAGGCCGAGGTGGGTGGATTACGAGGTCAGGAGATGGAGACCATCCTGGCTAACACGGTGAAACACTGTCTCTACTAAAACATAGAAAAAATTAGCCAGGCGTGTTGGCGGGCACCTGTAGTCCCAGCTACTCAGGAGGCTGAGGCAGAAGAATGGTGTGAACCCAGGAGGTGGAGCTTGCAGCGAGCCGAGATCATGCCACTGCACTCCAGCTTGGGTGACAAAGCGAGACTCCGTCTCAAAAAATAAAAATACAAAAAATACAAAAAATACAAAAAATTAGCCGGGCGTGGTGGTGGATGACTGTAGTCCCAGCTACTCGGTAGGCTGAGGCAGAACAGTCTGAACCCAGGAGGTGGAGCTTGCAGTGAGCCAAGATCACGCCACTGCACTCCAGCCTAGGCGACAGCGAGACTCTGTCTCAAAAAAAAATTAAAAATAAAAAAACTGAACAGAGATGTCAGCAGGTGTATGCTGCAGGGAAGACAGACTTGGCAATTTCAGTCCCAGATTCAACTAAATTGAATCTATTTTCAATTTCAACTAATTGAAAAAGAAAAGAAAAACTAGGATATGGAACTCTCAGGAAAATAAATTAAAATTCAGAGTTGCTAGATTATCTAAAATAGTCAATATTCAACAAAAAGATAAGAGACATTCAAAGAAACATGGAAGTGTGACCTACACTCAAGACAAAAAACCCTGTCAATAAAACTGACTCTGAGTGATCCCAGATACTGGATTTACAAATATGTTCAAAGAACTATAGGAAATTAAGTTAAAAGGTTAAATGAAAATACACTAATACTTAACAAGAGAATCTCAAGAGAAACTGAAACTATAAAATAAGGAATCAAATGGAAATTCCAGAGTTGAAAATGCAAAAGCTGAAATGAAATACATATTAGAGGATCTAAGTGGCAGATTCAGAACAGGAGTCAACGAACTAGAATATATAGATACCTATATAGAGAAATTATCCAACCCAAAGCACAGAGAGAAAATTGAAGAAAAATGAACAAAGTTTCAGAGACTTGTGAAACAATGAAGGTCAGGTATTCCACCATATATGTAATGGAAATCCCAGAAACAGGGAGAGAGAGAAGGGAATAGAAAAAAAAATATGGAGAAATAATAGATAAAATATTCCAAATTTGGTAAAGACTTGAATCTACATATCCAAGAAGTTAAATGAACCTCAAGTAGGATTAAGAGAGAATTTGGATATATCCCAGTCAAACTAACATCAGAGGAAAAAAAGAAAATCTTAAAAGCAGCAAGACAAAACTGACTCATATACATGGTACAAAAATAATTTCATCTGATTTTCCATCAAAAATAACAGAGGCCAGAGGGCACAGGGATGGCATATTCAAAGTGCTGAAAGAAAACTCTGTCAATCAAGAATTCTATATCCCAGGTAGGGCTGGGCACAGTTGCTCACGCCTGTAATCCCAGTACTTTGGGAGGCCAAGGCGGGTGGATCACCTGAGGCCAGGAGTTTGAGACCAGCCTGAACAACATGATTGAACCCTGTCTCTACTAAAAATACAAAATTATCCAGGTGTGGTGGTGCATGCCTGTAGTCCCAACTACTCAGGAGGTTCCAGGAGAATCACTTGAACCTGGGAGGCAGAGGTTGCAGTGAGCCGAGATCTCACCACCGCACTCCAGCCTGGGCAACAAGAGTAAAGCTCCGACTCAAAAAAAAAAAAAAAAAAAAAAAAAAAAAAAAAAAAAATTCTATATCCCAGGTAAACAAAGACTGAGAAAATCCACTGTCAGCAGAACTGTACTGCAAGAAATATTAAAGGAAACCATCTGCCTGGAAAAACATGACATTGGATGATAGATCCACAGGAAGGAATGAAGAGCAACAGAAATGACAAACATCTGGGTAAATACGTATTTTTCTTTTCTTCCCTTACCTTCTTTAAACATGAGACTGCTTAAAGCAGTAATTTTAACACTAAATTATTGGTTTTAAACGTGTAGCTATAATATATTTGACGATAGTATCACACAGAAAGAGAGTGAAAGTAGAAGTACGCTGGTGCCAAGTGGCTGTATTTTTACCAGAATTAAGTCAGTATTAATTTGTAATAGATTATGATTAGGTACAGACACAACCCCTCTTAAGAAAGCTAAAAAAAAGAAAAACCAGGGGCCAGGTGTGGTGGCTCACTCCTGTAATCCCAGCACTTTGGGAAGCCGAAGCAGGTGGATCACCTGAGGTCAGGAGCTTGAGACCAATCTGACCAATATGGAGAAACCCTGTCTCTACTGAAAATACAAAATTAGCTGGGCATGGTGGTGCATGCCTGTAATCCCAGCTACTTGGGAGGCTGAGACAGGAGAACTGCTTGAACCCGGGAGGCGGAGGCTGCGGTGAGCCAAGATCCTGCCATTGCACTCCAGCCTAGGCAACAACAGTGAAAACTCCACCTCAAAAAAAAAAAAGAAAGAAAAAGAAAAATCAGAAGAATGACAGGGGTTTTCTGAAATCTTTGACTAAAAAGAAGGCAATAAAGAAGAAACAGGGCTAGGCACGGTGGCTCACGCCTGTAATTCCAGCACTTTGGGAGGCTTAGGTAGACAGATCACCTGAGGTCAGATGTTTGAGACAAGACTGACCAACATAGAGAAACTCTGCCTCTACTAAAAATACAAAAATTAGCCAGGCGTGGTGGCCTGTGCCTGTGGTCCCAGCTACTCGGGAAGTTGAGGCAGGAGAATTGCTTGAACCCGGGAGGCAAAGGTTGCAGTGAGCACAAGTTGCAGTAAGATCATGCCACTGTACTCCAGCCCGGGCAATAGAGTGAGACTCTGTCTCAAAACAACACAACAACAACAACAACAAAAATAACGAAACAGGCCAGGCATGGTGGCTCAGGTCTATAATCCCAGCGCCTTGGGAGGCCAAGGCAGGAGGACTGCCTGAGCTCAGGAGTTCGAGACCAGCCTGGGTAACACAGTGAGACCTTATTTCTACTACAAAAAGAAAAGTTAGCTTGGCGTGGTGGCATGCACTTGTAGTTCCAGCTACTCAGGAGGCTGACGTGGGAGGATCACTTGAGCCCATGAGGTTGAGGCTGCAGTGAGCTATGACCATGCCATCACACTCCAGTCTGGGCAACAGAGTGAGAACTTGTCAATCAATCAATTCATTCATTCATTCAAAAAGACTAAAATTATACAAAGTTTATTCTCTGAACACAATAACATTAATTAAAAATTAACAACAGAAAGAAAAAAAAAAAAACCCAAATATTTAGAATCAAACAACCACAAGGAGAATTAAAAATGTCAAGTTGAAAGAAGCTGAAAACACAACATAAAAAAATGTATGATATCCTGAGAGTGACACTCCATGGAAAAAAATTTATGAGACGCAGCAAAGCAATGCTTATGGGAAAATAAATAGCTTTAGAGCTTATATTAGAAAGGAAGAAAGGTCTAAAATCAATAATGCAGGCCGGGCGAGGTGGCTCAAGCCTGTAATCCCAGCACTTTGGGAGGCCGAGACGGGCGGATCACGAGGTCAGGAGATCGAGACCATGCTGGCTAACACAGTGAAACCCCGTCTCTACTAAAAATACAAAAACTTAGCTGGGCGAGGTGGCAGGCGCCTGTAGTCCCAGCTACTCGGGAGGCTGAGGCAGGAGAATGGCGTGAACCCGGGAGGCGGAGCTTGCAGTGAGCTGAGATCTGGCCACTGCACTCCAGCCTGGGTGACAGAGCGAGACTCTGTCTCAAAAAAAAAAAAAAAAAAAAAAAAAAAAAAATCAATAATGCGAGCTTCCACTTTGAGAGGCTAGAAAAAGAAGAACAAATCAAACCCTGTAAATAAAAGGAAGAAAATAAATAAACATCACACTGGAACACATTTAGTGTGATATCCTGGATTAGATCATAGAACAGAAAAAGTCCAGAAGCTGAATAAAGCCTGGAGTTTATATAAAAAGTAATATACCAATGTTTGCTTTTGACATATATACTAGATGAAGGATATATAGGAACTCCATTATTTTCAATTTTTCTATAAATCTAAAATTATTCCAAAATAAAAGATTTTAAAAATCCACAAAGAAAAGTCCAGGCCAAAATGGCCTCAGTACTGAATTTATCAAACTCTTTAGAAAGAAATATCATTCCATACAAACTCAGAGGAGGGAACACTTCTCAACTCATTTATAAGGCCTAGATTACCCTGCTACCAAAATGGCCTCAGTACTGAATTTATCAAACTCAGGCCGGGTGTGGTGGCTCAAGCCTGTAATCCCAGCACTTTGGGAGGCTGAGACGGGCGGATCACGAGGTCAGGAGATCAAGACCATCCTGGCTAACACGGTGAAACCCCGTCTCTACTAAAAAAAATACAAAAAACTAGCCGGGCGAGGTGGCAGGCACCTGTAGTCCCAGCTACTCGGGAGGCTGAGGCAGGAGAATGGCGTAAACCCGGGAGGCGGAGCTTGCAGTGAGTTGAGATCCGGCCACTGCACTCCAGCCTGGGTGACAGAGCGAGACTCCGTCTAAAAAAAAAAAAAAAAGAAAGAAATATCATTCCATACAAACTCAGAGGAGGGAACACTTCTCAACTCATTTATAAGGCCTAGATTACCCTGCTACCAAAGCTAAACAAGGACACTACAACAGAACTATAAACCAACAGCCCTCATGAAATAGATGTAAAAAAATTTTTTTTTTTTTTTTTAAATTAGAGAAGGGGTTTCACCATGTTGCCCAGGCTGGTCTTGAACTCCTGGGCTCAAGCAATCTGCCCAACTCAGCCTCCCAAGATTCTGGGATTACAGGCATGAGTCACAGCATCCGGCCAAGATCTTTTTTTTTTTTTTCTTTAAATCAGCAAATCCAATCCAGCAACATGTAAAAAGAATTATACCTCAAGACCAAGGCTGGTTTCCTCCAGGAATGCAAGGTTGGTTTAACATCCAAAAAAACAGCTACTGTAATGCATTCTTAATATGATAAAAGACAAAAGAAACATAGGAGAATGATATAGAAAAAGCTGACAAAATCCAAAATCCAATTCGGCTACGATAAAATCTCTCAAACTAGGATTAGAAGGGGATTCCTTTAATTTAATCAACAGCATCTATAGAAAACCTACTGCTGACATAATTAATGGTTAACAACCAAATGCTTTCATATTAACATCAGGAAGAAGAAAAGGATGTCCTTTTTTTTTTGAGACGGAGTCTCGCTCTGTTGCCCAGGCTGGAGTGCAGTGGTGTGATTTTCTGCTCACTGCAAGCTCCGCCTCCTGGGTTCACACCATTCTCCTGCCTCAGCCTCCCAAGTAGCTGGGACTACAGGTGCCCGCCACCATGCCTGGCTAATTTTTTTTTTTTTGGTATTTTTACTAGAGATGGGGTTTCACCATGTTAGCCAGATGGTCTCAAACTCCTTCCTGACCCTGTGATCCGCCAGCCTCAGCCTCCCAAAGTGCTGGGATTACAGGTGTGAGCCACTGCACCCGGCCTTTTCTTTTTTTTTTTTGAGACACAGTCTCGCTGTCACCCAGGCGGGAGTGCAATGACACAATCTCAGCTCACCGCAAGCTCTGCCTCCCAGGTTCACACCATTCTCCTGCCTCAGCCTCCTGAGTAGCTGGGACTACAGGTGCCTGCCACCATGCCTGGCTAATTTTTTGTATTTTTAGTACGGACGGGATTTCACTGTGTTAGCCAGGATGGTCTCGATCTCCTGACCTCGTGATCTGCCTGTCTCAGCCTCCCAAAGTGCCGGGATTACAGGCATGAGCCACCGCACCTGGCCAGGATGTCTGTTCTTAAAACCTTTTTTTTTTTTTGGAAGACAAGAGTTTCCCTTAGTCACCCAGGCTAGAGTACAGTGCCACGATCACAGCCCACTGCAGCCTCAACTTCCTGTACTTAGATCCTTCCACCTCAGCCTCCCAAGTAGCTGGGATTACTGGGGTGCACCACCATGCCTGGCTACTTTTTTTATTTTTAGTAGAGATGAGGTCTTGCTATGTTGGCCATTCCTGGGATCGGGGGATCCTCCCACCTCAACCTCCCAAAGTGCTGGGATTACAGGTATGAGCCACTGTGCCAGGCCTGCTCTTAAAACGTATTCGACACTGTACTGAAGGTTTTAGTGAGTACAATAAGAAAAAGAAAAGATATCCAGAGTAGAAAAGAAGAAGTAAAACAGACTTTATTTGCATGAATTAGTTTTAGAAAATCCTAAGAAATTGGCTGGGTGCAGTGGCTCATGCCTGTAATCCTAGCACTTTGGGAGGCCAAGGTGGGTGGATCACAAGGTCAGGAGTTCAACACTAGCCTGGCCAAGATGATGAAACCCTGACTCTACTAAAAACACAAAAATTAGCTGGGTGTGGTGGTGGGGCGGGGCGGGGGGCACCTGTAATCCCAGCTAGTTGGGAGGTCAAGGCAGAGAACATATTGAATCCGGGAGACAGAGGTTGCAGTGAGCTGAGATTGCACCACTGCATGCACTCCAGCCTGGGTGAAAGAGTGAGACTCTGTCTCAAAAAGAAAAAAAAAGAAAAAAAAAAAAGAAACAGAAAAGAAAACAAAAGAAAAAGAAAAAAGAAAATCCTAAGGAATCAACAAAAAGCTTCTATAACTATGTGAGTTTAATGAGGTTGTGGGCTACAAGATCAATACACAAAAACCAACCGTATTTTTTATATCCTAGCAACAAAACATACACTTACTGTAAGTCCTGGTAATTCCACTCTTTGATGGAATACCTCAAAATAGCGGTTACACAGAATGAGGAAAGCAAAGTAATGCAATCAGGCTGTAGCACATAGGGAACATCCATGATACTAACAATGCTGCATTTTTTTCTTTAATAGCCAGCTCAGGCAGTTTGAAATATGGAGTTAGTGACAATGGTTTCTCCTCTCTTCTATTATCTTCCATTTGCTCATCTTCCAGTGTTTTCTTTTTTTTTTTTATTTTTTTATTTTTTTTGAGACGGAGTCTCGCTCTGTCGCCCAGGCTGGAGTGCAGTGGCCGGATCTCAGCTCACTGCAATCTCTGCCTCCCGGGTTTACGCCATTCTCCTGCCTCAGCCTCTTGAGTAGCTGGGACTATAGGCGCCCGCCACCGCGCCCAGCTAATTTTTTGTATTTTTTAGTAGAGACGGGGTTTCACCGGGTTAGCCAGGATGGTCTCGATATCCTGACCTCGTGATCTGCCCATCTTGGCCTCTCAAAGTGCTGGGATTACAGGCTTGAGCCACCGTGCCCAGCCCAGTGTTTTAATTTCAATCCTGAGACTTTCCTATCCAAAGCTCATCCCTTACCTGAATCAATACTGAGGACATCATCATCTTCATCAGGAATCTCAATTATTTCTGTAGGCCGGGAAGATTCGTCCTCAGAGCTACTGTCCCGGTATTGTAGTCCCAGCTTGGAGTAGAAGTCCTTCACCAAAGACTCACAATTAGTCACTGCCCTAATATTGGAACACATGCAGAAAAGTCAAAGCCAGAAGAGGAATTAGAGATATAGAATCCATTACAATTTATATATATTTAAGTATATACGGTCCTCAATTTAAATGGGCCACATTCCAAAGTGTCTCTGTTTAGAATTTAAAATGCTTTTTCTATAGAAAAATGTTTTAAATAGTGGTTTAGTTTCCAGACTAGTTCCTCAAAAATCCAAAGTAAGCCCAAAGTACAGTACTTTCAAACTTACCTCATTATTTACCTTGCTGTTATCTGAAAATCTATCCTGGCCGGGTGTGGTGGCTCACGCCTGTAATCCCAGCAATTTGGGAGGCTGAGGCAGGTGGATCACTTGAGGTCAGGAATTTGACCTCCCCAGCCCGGCTGACATGGTGAAACCCCATCTCTACTAAAAATACAAAAATTAGTCGGGTGTGGTGGTGCACACCTGTAGTCTCAGCTACTCGGGAGGCTGAGACAGGAGAGCTGCTTGAACTCAGGAGGTGGAGGCTGCAGTGAGCCAAGATCACGCCACAGCACTCCAGCCTGGGCGAGACAGAGCAAGTCTCTGTCTGAAAAACAACAACAACAACAACAAACAAACAAACAAAAAAGACACATGAAAAAATGCTCATCATCACTGGCCATCAGAGAAATGCAAATCAAAACCACAATGAGATACCATCTCACACCAGTTAGAATGGCGATCATTAAAAAGTCAGGAAACAACAGGTGCTGGAGAGGATGTAGAGAAACAGGAACAGTTTTACACTGTTGGTGGGACTGCAAATTAGTTCAACCATTGTGGAAGACAGTGTGGCAATTCCTCAAGGATCTAGAACTAGAAATACCATTTGACCCAGTCATCCCATTACTGGGTATATACCCAAAGGATTATAAATCATGCTGCTATAAAGACAAATGCACACGTATGTTTATTGCGGCACTATTCACAATAGCAAAGACTTGGAACCAAACCAAAGGTCCATCAATGATAGACTGGATTAAGAAAAGGTGGCACATATACACCATGGAATACCATGTAGCCATAAAAAAGGATAAGTTCATGTCCTTTGTAGGGACATGGATGAAGCTGGAAACCATCATTCTGAGCAAACTATCGCAAGGACAGAAAACCAAACACCGCATATTCTCACTCATAGGTGGGAATTGAACAATGAGAACACTTGGACACAGGATGGGGAACATCACATACCAGGGCCTGTTGTGCGGTTGGGGGAGGGGGAAGGGATAGCATTAGGAGATATACCTAATGTCAATGATGAGTTAATGGGTGCAGCACACCAACATGGCACATGTATACATATGTAACAAACCTGCAGGCTGTGCACATGTACCCTAGAACTTAAAGTATAATAATAAATTTTTAAAAATGTATTCTAAGTGACAACTGGAGCACTAGAAACAAATCTTTTGGGGGGTATAGGAACTGATTAATGCTTCGGAGTTACGTAAGACAGAAATTCTGTACAATCCTCACTCCCTGGATGATCTTACTAGGGAAATGAAGCAATTGTTCTAAGACAGAGCACAGGAGGAAGAAGGGGAAAGGACTTAAGACTTGGACTCCCAGGCCGGGCGCGGTGGCTCAAGCCTGTAATCCCAGCACTTTGGGAGGCCGAGGCGGGCGAATCACGAGGTCAGGAGATCGAGACCATCTTGGTTAACACGGTGAAACCCCGTCTCTGCTAAAAAATACAAAAAACTAGCCGGGCGTGGTGGCGGCGCCTGTAGTCCCAGCTACTCAGGAGGCTGAGGCAGGAGAATGGCGTGAACGCGGGAGGCGGAGCTTGCAGTGAGCTGAGATCCGGCCACTGCACTCCAGCCTGGGCGACAGAGCGAGACTCCGTCTCAAAAAAAAAAAAAAAAAAAAAAAAAAGACTTGGACTCCCTTATGTTAGCTGCTGACAGATGAAAATTATATTTATGGCTGACTGTAAGGTCAGATTTTTTACCATAAACTTCGAGGAAGAGTAAGGTTCTAAATATGTGTACTTCATAAAGTATAAAATTCTTGGTACACAGCCCGGCCAACATGGTGAAACCCTGTCTCTACTAAAAATATAAAAAATTAGCTGGGCGTGGTAGCGGATGCCTGTAATCCCAGCTACTTGGGAGGGTGAGGCGGGAGAATCACTTGAACCTGAGAGGTTGAGGTTGTAGTGAGCTGGGACCACTCCACTGCACTCCAGCCTGGGTGACAGAGCGAGACTCCGTCTCAAAAAATAAAATAAAATGCTTGGTACAAGGTCATGAACAATTATTCTCTAAAAATATCTCCCAATGGAGAGATTTCCCTCTATTTTCCATGGAGTTCTCACCTGGATGCATCATCAAATAGCTGGTCAACGTGAGCCACCTCAGATTCTTTCTGTATTACCCATGTCTCTAACTCTGCTAGCTGCTTCTTGCGCTGCTGTACACAATCCATCTTCTCCAGTTCCTCATCGATGAAATGCCGAAGTTCCTCCATAGAGATACCCAGTTCCTCAACCACTGCCTGTTGCAGCTCTGCTATCTCTTCAGACTCCACTGTAGCTGTTGCTGCATCCAAACCAATGCACCCAGGAAGGGAAGACATGCTTTTGTCCTCTGCATGGAACAGAAAACAAATTAAACGGGAGTCCTTATAACTATAATCAATAGAGAATTTCAGTTCCCTAATAAAACTAATTCCTGTTCTGCTGCCTGTTATTCTATTCAAATAGTCCATGTTCTTCTTCCCCATTCTCCAGAATCTGATGCTGAGATTTTTAAGAGTTCTTATCTTCTACTACACACTAACAGGCCTGAAAAAGCTTTAAAAGTTTGAGAGGGCATGGAGAACATTCATTAAGCAGTAGGGAGCTACTGAAAATAATGTTTTGGGCTACCACAGTGGCTTACATCTGTAATCTCAGCACTTTTAGAGGCCAAGACAGGAAGGTCGCTTGAGGGCAGGAGTTCAAGACCAGCCTGGGCAACATGGCAAGACTCGTCTTTACAAAAAAAATACAAAAATTAGCCAGGTGTGGTGGTGCATGCCTTTAGTCCCAGCTACTCAGGAGGCTGAGGTGGGAGGATCGCTTGAGCCCAGGAGAGGCTGCTGTAGTGAGCTATGTTTGCCCTATGCATTCCAGCTTGGGTGACAAAGCGAGACCCTGTCTCAAAACAAACCGAACTTTAAAAATAATGCTTTGGGATACCGAAGAGAACTAATCCAGGAGAAGATATTTTTGTGGTCTATACGTGTTCCTTAACTTAAAGATTATGTGATAAATCTTTGTATGCTATGCCTAATTTGAACAAAACTTCTACCTGGGGATGGAGTTGACTTGTAACTCACTAATTCAGTGTTTTCTCTTTCATCACTTCTTCCCCTTACATTACTTTGCTTCCATGTGGAAATTTACTTTTTAAAAAGTCTATGATATTCAAAGCTCGCAGCAAAAAGGTTTCCCCCAAAGTACAGAGAAGTAAAGCAAGCTGGGAATAAAACGTGGCTACCTAACATCCACAACCAAAATACTTCACACATTCGTGTGAACTGCTTTTTCAATCAAACGGTTAAAGCAAACCTGATTTTCAACGCCTCCATTTTCCTTTGCCCACACACCAGCCCACTCCCGTGCTACCTATTCTAGGGGTGCGTCCTACCCATTCGCAAACCCAGTTCAGCCCCGCCCCCGTTCGCCTCTGGGGAAGACTTCCTTCCCACCCTCGCCCGACCCCCTCCCACAAACAAAACATCCCAGATAAGCCTTTGGTCACCAAATAACTCAATTAACAGTATTCCCCACACCTCCCGTCTTCCAGCTTTAAGGGCTCTTTTTCACCAACCAGACCCCAGACTCACAACTCATGGGTCAGCCTCGACGGAAAAGAGCGAAAGCGAAGGGATAAGGGAGGAGGGGGAGGGGAGAAAGCATGAAGGAGGGAAGGGGAAGCAAAAGAAACGCCCGGAAGCAAACCTTTAGTGCCGTTCCGGTCACCGCGACGGTAGCCTGATGGGGTCAAATCCAAAGTCGCGGGGCGCCCCTCAGAGGCGACGAAACTAAGGTAACTACGCATGCGTTAAGGCAGAGCCTTCCAGGGACACACGTGAGAAGCGACTGGCAGGGCAGAGTGGGCGTGGCCAGGAGTATATTACCGAGTCTCCGCCTGTCCTACCACCCTCGACTAGTGGCCACATTACTACATTCATAGTGTAAAGACTGAGGGAAGCACTCATAGGTTCAGAGCTTTATTCTTTCAGTTTTACTTGAGTTTGTTTTGTTACATAAGTGATACAAATTGTAAAGGCTATCAAAATGTAATAAGAAAAACGTGATAAAATTCTCTCTTGCCCCATCACTTACCACCCCGCTCCTTTCAGGTAATACAGCTTAATTTTCTAGTCTTGTGTGCACACGTTCCTGTATATAGATTTTTGTTTTCATTTAACATGTGGACATTACCTGAAGCCAATAAAAAAGGTAAAATTTGTATTTTTGGCCGGGCGCGGTGGCTCACACCTGTCATCCCAGCACTTTGGGAGGCCAAGGCGGCGGATCACGAGGTCAGGAGATCAAGACCATCCTGGCTAACACGTTGAAACCCCGTCTCTACTAAAAATACACACACACACAAAATTAGCCGGGTGGTGGGCGCCTGTAGTCCCAGGTACTCGGGAGGCTGAGGCAGGAGAATGGCATGAACCCGGGAGGCAGAGCTTTCGGTGAGCGGGGATCGCGCCACTGCACTCCAGCCTGGGCCATAGAACGAGACTCCATCTCAAAAACAAACAAACAAAAAACAACAACAATAACTTGTATTTTTGACACCTGAATAATAAGGTTAAACCATATTTGTTTAGATTGTTTTCCGTTCTCAGCCCCGACAAATAGCGCAACAATAAAAATAAACATCCTTTTGAAGTAGTACTTTTATTTCTGTAGAAAAGATTCCCCAAGCCGGGCGCTGTAGCTCACGCCTGTAATCCCAACATTTTGAGAGGCCGAGGCGGGAGGATTGCTAGAGCCCAGGAGTTCCAAACCGGCCTGGGCAATACGGTGAAACGCCATCTCAACTAAAAATACGAGATAAAAAAAGTCAGGCGTGGTAGTTCGCGCCTGTGGTCCCAGCAACTACGGAGCTGAGGCGGGAGGATCGCTGAGCCCTGCTGGCAGAGGCTTCAGTGAAAGGAGATCGCGCCACTGCACTCCAGCCTGAGTGACCGAGCAAGACTCCGTTTTGAGAGTCCGTCTCAAACACACACACACACACACACACACACACACACACACACACACACACACACACACACACACACACATTTTTCATTTAAAAAGTACAAACCAGAACCTTGTGTGTGAGGCTGGAAACAGAGCCCAAGCAGCTAGAACTCCCAAGTCCTTGAAATTCTCTCCTGTTGATCACATTTTCACCTGTGCTCACTTCACCTGCTCACCAGTTTCCTGGGACTACCCTAAGTGCCTATTTCCAATTAAGACAGCAGAAATTGAGGTGTGGAGAAGTGAAGGGTTCCTCCAGATAATTGAAATTCATCATGTTATAAACTCATTTCATCATGGTATCACCTTCTAACCTGAGCTAGACATTTTAGACATATTACTCCCTAAACACACACACACACACACACACACACACTCTATTTATTGAATACTTGCTACATAGCAGGAACTGTTCTAAGCACTTGCCAGTTATTAATTCATTTAAACTTCACAATTATCCTATGAGGTAAGAACTAATATTATTGTCCCTTTTTTATGGATGAGAAAACGGAGGCACAGAAATAAATTTCCCAAAGCCACACAGCTAAAAAGTGACAGACCCAGGCAGTTTGGCCATATACTTGGTGGTCTTGAACCATTATTCAGTGAGTGTAACTTGTTTCCTCTTCTTTCTTTTCCTTTTTTTTTTTTTTTTTTTTGAGATGAAGTCTCACTCTGCCACCCCAGACTGGAGTGCAGTGGTGCGATCTCGGCCCACTGCAACCTCAGCCTCCCAGGTTCAAGTGATTCTCCTGCCACAGCCTCTCGAGTAGCTGGGACTATAGGTGCCCACCACCACGCCCAGCTAATTTTTATATTTTTAATAGAGATGGGGTTTCATCATGTTGGCCAGGCTGGTCTCGAATTCCTGACCTCAGGTGATCAACCTGCCCTGGACTCCCAAAGTGCTGGGATTATAGCTGTGAGCCACTGCACCCGGCCTCTTTTCCTATTCTATTGGCTTTGTTTAGCTCTTATTTCTTTTCTTTTTCTTTCTTTCTCTTTTTTTTCTTTTTTTGAGATAGAGTCTCGCTCTGTCTCCCAGGCTGGAGTGCAGTGGCGGGATCTCTGCTCACTGTAACCTTTGCTTCCCGGGGTTCAAGCATTTCTCCTGCCTCAGCCTCCCCAGTCACCAGCCACCTGATGTGGCCACGGCAGGCTATTTTTTTTTTTTTTTTAATTTTAGTAGAAACGGGTTTTCACCATGTTGGTCAGGCTGGTCTTAAACTCCTGACCTCAGGTGATCCACCTGCCTCAGCCTCCCAAAGTGCTAGGATTACAGGCGTGAGCTGCGGCACCCAGCCAGCCCTGCAATATTCTTTAAATCAACAATTCAACTTCCAGGACTTTAAGTGACATATTTTTGTTCGTTTGTTTGTTTGTTTTGAGATGGAGTCTCACTGTGTTGCCCAGGCTGGAGTGCAGTGGTGCAAGTGGAGTGCAGTGGAGCCACTGTGCCTGGCTGCTATATACTTTTGAATTTGCATACTTTTGAAATGACTCAAGTGCTAAATTATTTTCTGCAGCATAATTGTTTGAAATAGCAAAAAAATTGAAAATAATGTAAATTTCTATTGGCAGGCGTTGGTTAAATTATGGCACACTCAAACAATATAATGCTCTTTAACGGTGTTTAAAAAAAAAAAAGCTAGGCTGGGCTCACGCCTGTAATCCCAACACTTCAGGAGGCCAAGGAGGGTGGATCACGAGGTCAGGGGATCAAGACCATCCTGGCTAACACAGTGAAACCTGGTCTCTATTAAAAATACGAAAAATTAGCTGGGCATGGTGGTGGGCGCCTATAGTACCAGCTACTCGGGAGGCTGGGGCAGGAGAATGGCATGAACCCGGGAGGCAGAGCTTGCAGTGAGCCGAGATTGTGCCACTGCACTTCAGCCTGGGTGACAGAGCGAGACTCTGTCTCAAAAAAAAAAAAAAAAAAAGCTAAGGAGGCTGTGCGTGTATTGATGTGGAATAATCTTCAAGATACAATATTAAGTAAAAACTGGTGCAGAACATGGTATATAGTGTGGCATCATTTGTGTAACTAATGGTAATAATATATGTTTTTTTCTCACATGTACATAAAATACCACTGGAAGGATACGCAAGAAATTTTTAATGTTGGGCCAGGTGCAGTGGTTCACACCTGTAGTCCCAGAACTTTGGGAGGCTGAGATGGGTGGATTATTTGAGGTCAGGAGTTCGAGACCAACCTGGCCAATATGGTGAAACCCTGTCTCTACTAAAAATACAAAAATTAGCTGGGCATGGTGGTGGGCGCTTGTAGTCCCAGCTACTCGGGAGGCTGAGGCAGGAAAATTGCTTGAACTTTGGAGGCTGAGGTTGCAGTGAACTGAGATCATACCACTGCCCTCCAGCCTGGGTGAGAGAGTGAGACCCTGTCTCAAAAAAAAAAAAAAAAAAAAGACAGAAATTGTTAACATTGGTTGTTTGTGAAGAGAGAACAGAAGGTTAAAGAGGAGTAAGAATTTTCACAGTACACCATTTTGTACCTTTTGAAATTTCACCCAGCACTTTGGGAGGCCTAGGCAGGTGGATCACCTGAGGACAGGAGTTCCAGACCAGCGTGGCCAACATGGTAAAACCCCGTTTCTACTAAAAATACAAAAAATGAGCTGGGCATGGTGGCGGGTGCCTGTAATCCCAGCTACTGGGGAGGCTGAGGCAGGAGAATCACTTGAACCCCGGGAGGTAGTGGTTGCAGTGAGCCGAGGTCACGCCATTATACTCCAGCTTGGGCGGCAGAGCGAGACTCCATCTCAAAAAAAAAAAAGAAAAGAAAAAAGAAATTTGAAACTTGAAAATGGATAGCCTATTCAAAAAGGTTAGATTAAAAATAAAAAGGAAAGGAAAATATTTGGAAAGTATGTATATATGTGTGTGTGTATATATATATATGCACAAATGGACTTTATAGCAATTACCTTTGGAAAGAAGGAATGGGAAACAAGGCAGTAATCTAATAAGTTTTTGCCTTCTTTTTTTTTTTTTTTTTTTTTGACAGAGTCTCGCTCTGTCACCCCGGCTGGAGTGCAGTGGGGTGATCTCGGCTCTCTGCAAGCTCCACCTCCGGGTTCACGCCATTCTCCTGCCTTATCCGCCTGCCCCCCAGTAGCTGGGACTACAGGCGTCCGCCACCACGCCCGGCTAATCTTTTGTATTTTTAGTAGAGATGAGGTTTCACCGTGTTAGCCAGGATGATCTCGATCTCCTGACCTCGGGATCCACCCGCCTCGGCGTCCCAAAGTGCTGGGATTACAGGCGTGGCCTTTTTATGTATGTATTTATTTATTTTGAGACAGAGTCTTACTCTGTTGCCCAGGCTGGAGTGCCATGGCATGATCTTGGCTCACTGCAACCTCCGCCTTCCAGGTTCAAGCGATTCTCCTGCCTCAGCCTCCCGAGTAGCTGGGACTATAGGTGCCTGCCACCATGCCTGGCTAATTTTTGTAGTTTTAGTAGAGATGGGGTTTCATCGTGTTAGCCAGGATGGTCTTGATCTCCTGACCTTGTGATCCACCTGCTTCGGCCTCCCAAAGTGCTGGGATTACAGGCATGAGCCACCACGCCCAGACCTACTTTTTGCGTTTTTATCCTTAGGTAATGTTTGAAAAAATTGTTTTACAATATGCATGTATTACCTTTATAATAATAATTTTTAAAATGTTGATTCAAAACACAAATGTAGAACCCCAACACCTACCAGACACACCCACATTAGTGGTGGGAGAGTCCTGGCCCAATATAACTTCTCTGTAGACCAATTGGACCTATAAATTGTCAGTTTGAGGTGGGTGGAAGGAGTGATTAAGAACATCAGGTTAGCAGAGATCATGTGATCAATAAGACCAAACAAACCGAAGGTCCATGGGCTGCAACTCCCTGAATCTCCATACCAAGGACTATCTGGCCACCCAGGCTGGAGTGCAGTTGCACGAGCATAGCTCACTGCAACCTCCATCTTCTGGGCCTTAGCAATCCTCCCACCTCAGTCTCCCAAGCAGCTAGGATTACAGGCACGTGTCACCATGCCCAGCTACTTTTTTATTTTTTAGTAGAGATGAGATCTTACTATGTCGCCCAGGCTGGTCTCAAACTCCTGGGCTCAAGTGATCCTCCCACCTCAGCCTCCCAAACTCCTGAGATTATAGGCGTGGGCCACCACATCCAGTCTCCCCTCTCTCGAACAGCATTCATACTGGCTTCTCGTGGATTTACTTTAGGTTGCTCATCTTTTTCTGCTTCCACAGATAATCCACTTCTTCCAACTGATGCATCTTTTCTTAGATTACTGGAGAAAGTCAGATAATTGTCAAACCTGTGATTCTCTTGTGACTGCATATTGATGGTCTCATTAATCGTGTGTTTATCGTGCAACTTATGTTAAGAAGATGTTAACTCAGAGGTTAATCTCTGAGTTCCTGGAGGGAACACACTGCAGTCCTCAAGTGCTGACATCAACCCTTTATTTATTTATTTATTTATTTATTTATTTATTTATTTATGATGGAGTCTTGCTCTCTTGCCCAGGCCGGAGTGCAGTGTCGTGATCTCGGATCACTGCAACCTCTGCCCCCGAGTTCAAGCGATTCTCCTGCCTCAGCCTCCCAAGTAGCTGGGATTACAGCCACGTGCCACCAAGCCCAGCTAATTTTTGTATTTTTAGTAGAGACGGGGTTTCAACATGTTGGGCCAGGCTGGTCTCGAACTCCTGACCTCAGGTGATCCACCCACCTCGGTCTCCCAAAGTGCTGGGATTACAGGTATGAGCCACTGTGCCCAACCTTTATTTTTATTTTACTTTTCCACACAACACCAACATAACTGACATCAATCCTAATCTGCTTTTCACCTGATCTGCACCTTGCCCTGAGTTTCTTTGCATCAAATCAAATCATATATCTCTCTTGTCCCCCTCCCCACATCCTCCCTTTACCTCCCTGGCAGCCTAACCAGTACAATTGAGTATCTTGTTCTGGTGCAGGCAAAGTCTAGTATTTTCCATGGAAGACTTTGATTCCTCTGTCTGCATTTTCCTTGGAGGCTTACTCAAGCTAAGGAAGGGAGCAGTCCCACATCCAGGAGTCAGAAACAGAGACCAATTATCAGGTCTCTGCTAACAGTGCATGACTAGAGTTGTGTCTCTATACTATGTGGTATTGCTGTTAAAACCCAGTCCAGCGTGGTCCCATGGATACATGTCTCCACTGAAGTGGCTGCTTGCTGGTCCAAGTCACTGCATAAGCCCAAGTGATGCCCTCCCAGTTAGATTCCAAGGTTATGGCTCTCAATTCATACTCATATGCTAGGTTACTGTTGACTAGAATATTAGGCCATCGTGGCTGGATATGAGGGCTTTGATTCTCCATCATCTGCTGTACTAAAACCAATCCTCTTCAGCCAAACCCACAATGAGTCTTGCTCAGCAATTTAGATACTCCCTTTCTTTCTAGTGACTTCTCTTAAAAGCTTCCCTGCCAATTGGCTCATACACCACTCTATCAAAGTTCCCTAACTTCAGACTTTGGAGAGTAGGTGCTATGATTTTCTTCCCTCTGCTCTTAAGCGATCCCTTGGGGCTGGGCGCAGTGGCTCATGCCTATAATCCCAGCACTGTGGGAGGCTGAGGTGGGTGGATCACTTGAGGTCAGGAGTTCGAGACCAGTTTGGTCAACATGGTGAAACCCTGTCTCTACTAAAAATACAAAAATTAGCCAGGCATGTGGCGGATGCCTGTAATTCCAGCTACTCTGGAGGCTGAGGAAGGAGAATTGCTTGAACCCGGGAGGCAAAGGTTTCAGTGAGCCGGAATCACACCACTGCCTTCCAGCCTGGGTGACAGAATGAAACTCTGTCTCAAAAAGAAAGAAAAGATTGCTGGGATGATGATCAGAATCATGACCACCATCTGCATCATCATATATTATGTATTAATTTCCTATGACTGACATAACAAGTTACCACACCGGGTGCCTTAAAACAACAGAAATTTATTTTCTCACAGTTCTGAAGGCCGAAGTCCAAAATCAAGGTGTTGGTAAGACCATACCGGTACCAGAATCTCTAGGGGAGAAAGAATCCTTTCTTCACTCTTCTAGTTTCTGGTGGTTCCAGGCAAGGGTTCCTTGGCTTGTGGCTGTGTGATTCCAATCTCTGTCTCTGTGTTCACATGGTCTTTTTCTCTGTCTCCCTGTGTCTTCTCCTCTTTTTTTTTTTTTTTTTTAAGAACAATTGTCATTGGATTTAAGACTTACCTAGATAATTTAGGATGAATTTATCTTGAGATTCTTAATTATATTTGCAAAGACCATTTTTCCAAATAAGGTCACATTCCAGGGCTTAGGACACAGATATATCTTTTCTGGGGCCCTCATACAAACCTCTACATAATATTTTATAGGTGAGGAAATTTGGGACGAGAGAGATTAAGGAATTCACCCACAGCAAATTAGTCCCCTTCTACCACAGAGTTCTGCCCACTTAAGAACAGCAGATTTTACAAAACTTCACACACTAAAACAATCTGGTTACACTCTTCTTATAGGACATTTGATTTCTGCTGAGCCTACATTTGCATAACTAAAGGGATCATTCAAGTCTGCCACCTCTAGGTGAGCTTCTAGTTTCAGGTGGACCTTACCAAGCATGATGACATTATGTTACATTACATCATAAAATTATGGCCCACTGTCCCATCCTAAGAACCTTAGGCATTGAAGAATTAAAATCCATGGACTTATTCTAGCCAATAAATTCAACCTCTAACTTACTTTAGTAGCCATTTCCCTGAACAGGAACAATACAGACTGGCTTGTGTTTCATCTCATTGTAGAATGCAAGAGTGAGAAGGCTGAGAAACAGGGAGGTGAAATAATATAAAGTGTGTATAACAGATTTCAAATCTCTTGTGAAAGGAAGTCTACCAGGTTTTATTATACTTCAGATTATACTTCAGCTCAGAGATGGTTCTGTGGTTGTGGAGCTGACCTTGTAGGGATTCTTCACCAACTTGGCACACCGAAAAATCATCACTATTAGGAACAGAAACAGAAGAACAACAAAGGCAATGGCAAAGCCTTTGTCCACATCAACACTGTTGGACAGGCTTGAATCTTCCATGGGGACTTGCACCTCGTTACTGTTGTCCAGCTCCAGCTACTTCCTCAGGTATAGCTTCAGATTTGTCATATTCCTAGACAAAGGAGGATAAAACAGGCTTATTGGTTTGTGTGTGTATGTGTTTTCTTAATAACACTGTGAAAAACCAAAAAGGGACCAAGGGTTGAAAAAATATCGGCAAGATTTACTTAAGAAGCAGTTACAAAACTGATAAAGTTGATATAGATGACTGACAAGATACACACATACAAGTATCTGTGTGTAAAATATCTGGAGAATTACTCCGAGGCAGAACGTGAGCAATGTATATAACCTAGAAATCAGGCGGGCCTTCCTTGTCCCCTAAGATCCAGGTAAAACTGTCTTCGACATCTGAATTCTGTGTTAAGTCAAAATCCTCCTCTAAGATTACTTCAAATTCCAAGAGTACTTATTGTACCTAGTTTGTTGTATAGTCTTAACTCACTGGCTATGAACATGAAATTGTTTTATTTTTTCTGATCACTATATTTAATTGTACCGTCATTCTCATATCTTCATGAAAAATCAGGTATATCCCAGAAGTGATCAATTTCAATTATTAAAACTTACAGGCTGGGCGCAGTGGCTCACACCTGTAATCCCAGCACTTTGTGAGACCAAGGCGGGTGGATCATCTGAGGTCAGGAGTTTGAGACCAGCCTGGACGACATGATGAAACCCCGTCTCTACTAAAAATACAAAAATTAGCCGGGTGTGGTGGCGGGCACCTGTAATCCCAACTACTCAGGAGGTTGAGGCGGAATTGCTTGAATCCGGGAAGCAGGTTGCAGTAAGCTGAGACCAAGTCATTGGACTTCAGCCTGGGCAACAGAGCGAGACTCCGTCTCAAAACAAAACAAAACAAAAATTAGCCAGGCGTGGTGATGCATGCCTGTAGCCCCAGCTACTTGGGAGGCTGAGGCAGGAGAATCACTTGAAACTGGGAGGCAAAAGTTGCAGTGAGCCGAGATCATGGCACTGCACTAGAGCCCGGACGGCAGAGTGAGACTGTCTCAAAAAAAAAAAAAAAAAAAAGAGAGTCCAGAAATAAACCCATATGTCTATGACCAAGTAATTTTTAACTAGGGTACCAAGAACATTCAGTGAGGAAAGAAAACAAATGGTGCTGGGACAGCTGGATCACCACATGCAAAAGAATTAAGTTAGACCCTTATTTTGAAATGAACCCAATAGTCTCATAGTTTTTTTTTGTATCAACAGAAATTGACCCTTCTTGCTGGGTGTGGCGGCTCATGCCTATAATACCAGCATTTTCAGAGGCCGAGGAGGGCAGATCACCTGAAGTCAGGAGTTCCAGATCAGCCTGGCCAACATGGCGAAACCCCATGTCTACTAAAAATATAAAAATTAGCTGGGTATGGTGGCACACACCTGTAATCCCAGCTACTCAGGAGGCTGAGGCAGGAAAATTGCTTGAACCCGGGAGGCAGAGGTTGCAGTGAGTTGAGATCAAGCCACTGCATTCCAGCCTGGGCGACAGAGGGAGACCTCGTCTCAAAAAAACAAACAAACAAGCAAACAAAAGCAAAAACAAACAAACAAAAAACAGAAAAAAGAAAAAGAAATTGACCTTCTGGTCTTAAAGCTTAAAACTTACATTTGTTTTATTTTGAGTTCCTTCTTCAGGAAAGGACCACCAGGCCTCTCAAAAAAAGTATCAAGGAACTGAAACTCAACCAGATCATCCCATCCTGACAATGAAGTACAAGACCCCTCATTGGTCACGAGTGCTTTCTTGGCCTCCTGAGTTCCTGTTTTCCTATACATCGTTACATTTCTTCTTTACTATATAAACCTCTAATTTTAGTTGGTCAGGGAAATGGATTTGTGACTGAGCTGCAGCACCTGAGTAAAGCCTTCTTCCTTGGCAATACCTGTCGTCTCAGTGGCAGGTACTGCTCATTTTTCTGTGTGGTGAGCAACAGGACATAAACTGAACTCCTGGTGTTTTGGTAACAATTTCACACCACATAGAAAGATAAACTTAAAGTGAATCAAAGACCTAAATGTAAAGATTCTTAGATATGACACCAAAATCATGAGCAACAAAAAAGAGATAAACTGGACTTCATTAAAATTTAAGACTTTTTTTTTTGAGACAGGGTCTCACTCTGTCACCCAGGCTGGAGTGCTGTGGTGCCATCTGGGGTCACTGCAGCCTCTACTTCCCAGGCTAAATTGATCCTCTCATCTCAACCTCCCAAGTAGCTGGGACTATAGGTGCACATCATCATGCCTGGCTAATTGTTTTTTGTTTGTTTGTTTTGGTAGAGATGGAGTTTCACCATGTTGCCCAGGCTGGTCTCAAACTCCTGGGCTCAAGAGATCTGTCCTCTTTAGCCTCCGAAAGTATTAGGATTGTAGGCATGAGCTACTGTGCTTGGACAAAACTTGTGTACTTTTTTTTTTTTTTTTGAGACGGAGTCTTGCTCTGTCACCCAGGCTGGAGTGCAATGGCGTCATCTCGGCTCACTGCAACCTCCGCCTCCCAGGTTCAAGTGATTCTTCTGCCTCAGCCTCCCAAATAGCTGGGATTATAGGCGCCCCCCAGCATGCCCAGCTAATTTTTGTATTTTTAGTAGAGTCGGGGTTTCACCATGTTGCCCAGGTTGGTCTTGAACTTCTGGGCTAAAGTGATCCTCCACCCACCTTGGCCTCCCAAGGTGCTGGGATTACAGGCGTGACCCACCGCGCCTGGCCAACTTTTGTACTTTAAGCAGAAGATTATTATCAAGAAAATGGGCTGGACGCAGTGGCTTACGCCTGGCCAGTACTTTGGGAGGATGAGGTGGGAGGATCACTTGAGGTCAGGAGTTTGAGACCAGCCTGGGTAGTATGGAGATACCTTGTTTCTTAATTTTTTTTTTTAATTAGCTAGGTGTGTGGCATGTGTGTGTGGTCCTAGCTACTGGAGAGGTGGAGGCAGAAGGATCCTTTGAGCCCAGGAGTTCAGGGTTATAGTGAGCTATGATCACACCACTGTAATCCAGCCTGGGGTGACAGAGAGAGGCCTGGTAACCAAAGTTACAACGGAACAATGAAAAGACAAACAACTCAATTAAAAATTAGGCAAAGGATCTGAATAGAAATATCTTTTTCTGCATAAGGAATATATGCAAATGGCCAATAAACACATTTTTTAAATGGTCAACATAATTAATCATCAGGGAAATGGAAATAAAACTTCAAGATACCACTTCACACCTACTGGGATGACTAGAATCAAGTCAGATTAAGTGTTGGCAAGGGTATAAAGTAATTGAAACCCTCATTGATTGTTGGTGGGAATGTAAAGTAGTGAAGTTACTTTGGAAAACAGTCTGGAAGTTCCTTGAATTATTAAACATAAGAGTTACTGGCCAGGTACGGTGGCTCACGCCTACTATCCCAGCACTTTGGGCAGCCAAGGTGGGTGGAGGATCACTTTAGCCCAGGAGTTCAAGACCAACCTGGGCAACATGGCAAGCCTTCCTCTCTACAGAAAATACAAAAATTAGCTGGATGTAGTGGCACGCACCTGTAATCCCAGCTACTCAGGAGGCGGAGGTGGGAGGATCACCTGAGCCTGGGAGGCTGGGAGGCTGCAGTGAGCTTTGATCACACCACTACACTCCAGCCTGAGTGACAGAGTGAGACACTGTCTAAAAAAAAAAAAAAAAAAAGCCACCATGTGACCTAGCAATTCCACTCCTATGGCTGTTCCCAGGAGAACTGAAAACATGTGACCACACAAAAACTTACACAGGAATGTTTGTAGCAGCATTATTCATCATAGCCAAAAGGTAGAAACAACCCAAAAGTCCATCAACTTACAAATGGATAAGCAAAATATGGTATGTCTACACGATAGACATATTGGCCTTAAAAAGGAAGTATTGATACATGCTACTTGGATGAAACTTTTTTTTTTTGGATGAACCCCAGAAGCATTAAGCTGAGTGAAAGAAACAAGTCACAAACTCCCCCAGCATATTATATAATTCTATTCATATGTAAGTCTAGAATAGAGAAATCTATAGAGACAGATTAGTGGTTGCTTAGAGCTGGAGGTGGGGGATGAGGGGTGAAAGTTAAATGGTACAGGGTTTCTTTTGGAGGTGATAAGAATGTTCTAAAATTGTGGTAGTGGGCCGGGCGCGGTGGCTCAAGCCTGTAATCCCAGCACTTTGGGAGGCCGAGACGGGCGGATCACAAGGTCAGGAGATCGAGACCATCCTGGCTAACACGGTGAAACCCCGTCTCTACTAAAAAATACAAAAAACTAGCCGGGTGAGGCGGCGGGCGCCTGTAGTCCCAGCTACTCGGGAGGCTGAGGCAGGAGAATGGCCTGAACCCGGGAGGCGGAGCTTGCAGTGAGCTGAGATCCGGCCACTGCACTCCAGCCTGGGCAACAGAGCAAGACTCCGTCTCAAAAAAAAAAAATAAATAAAATAAATAAAATAAAAATAAAATAAAATTGTGGCAGTGGTTAAACGTTTCTGTGAATGTGCTAAAAACCATTCAATTGTACGTTTGAAATGTTTGAATTGTATATGATTATATCTCAATAGAGCTGATTTTTGTAAAGCCTTAGTTCAGTTTTAAATTCCTAATGTTATAGAGGATTCAGAGTTCAATAGCTCTTCTCCCTTTTCAGGCTGCTGCTTCTGCTTTGTATAGGATCAGGAAGAAAGAAAGGGGAAAATGTGAAGTGTTTCTCTATTTAATGAATAATTGTGGCCAACTGTGAGTAGGTGACCTTGTCTTACTCTGGTTAGATCTGGTGGTTTCAGAGTGAAGGATGTTTGTAGTTTTTTGAGTAGCGTTTATCTTCATTCTGGACTTTTCTGTCATTGAAGACCCCTTCGAATGGTGCTGCTTATCGTCTCTTCTCCAAACCTAAACTCAGGTTGGCTATCCCATGACTTGGTACAGTGTTCTCCTGGCACCTCCCACTGCTCCTGCTCCTTCGGAGACACCTGAAGTCCTTTAGGGGGAGTTGCCAGACTGTGATGGGTTGGTGGGATTGGCCACATTTTCTTCCTAGGCATACTTCACCAAGGTACATATAAACCCTGCCAGCACAGATTATTCCAGTGGGCCTTCCACTTTCAGAACTCTCTAGCCAAGAAACTGACATGATTTTTAATGTTTGCACAGGTTAAAAACTCACACCATGCTTTATTCCAACCTGACCAGAGTGGGTTGGCAGGTTCTACAGTTTAAAGCATCTGTCTAGGGAATGAAATATTGTTAGTCTCTCCTTGCTGGTGTCACCAATTGTACCAATGTCTCTCTTGGCATGCCCTCATCTTTGGCTTTGGGAGGAAGGGGAAGTACTTTTATCTTTTTTGCTTAGCATCACAAATACTGTACATCCCATAATGCCAATAATGAGAATTCCCAGTTGTCCTCCCAATTCATTCTTTTTGCTGTTGTTGTTTTTGAGACAGGGTCTCACTCTGCCACCCAGGCTGGAGTGCAGTGGCATGGTCATAGCTCACTGCAGCCTCAGCCTCTTGGGCTCAAGTGATCCTCCTGCCTGAGCCTCCTGGATAGCTGTGACTACAGGTGCCCACCACCATGCTTGGCTAATTTTTAAATTTTTTGTAGAGATGAGGTCTTACTATGATGCCCAGGCTGGTTTCAAACTCCTGGGCTCAAGCAACACTCTGCCCACCTCAGCCTCCCAAAGTGCTGGGATTACAAGCATGAGCCACTGTACCCAGCCCCAGTTCATTCTTTTTTTTTTTTTTTTTTTTTTGAGATGGAATCTCGCTCTGTCCCCAGGCTGGAGTGCAGTGGCACGATCCTGGTTCACTGCAAGCTCCACCTCCTGAGTTCATGCCATTCTCCTGCCTCAGCCACCCTAGTAGCTGGGACTATAGGCACCCGCCACCACTCCCGGCTAATTTTTTGTATTTTTAGTAGAGACAGGGTTTCACTGTGTTAACCAGGATGGTCTCGATCTCCTGACCTCGTGATCCACCTGCCTCGTCCTCCCAAAGTGCTGGGATTACAGGCATGAGCCACCGCGTCCGGCCTCATTCTTTATATATACTGTGGTGGGACAAGGAGTGGGAGTTGGTGGAGATATGATTGACTAAGCCAACTTCTCATGAGATTTGGAAGAGGTTCTGGCTCCAATTGTTAAAGCTTTCTTTAGATTATAAGTAGTATTGTGCCTTCAATAAGACTTGACCACAATTCTGGGGCAACAGGGTAAGTTGCACTCATATCTTTTACACTGGATTTTCATGCCACCTCCTGGACTCCACTCACATATGCAGATGGTATGGGCGGATAAGACCAGGTGCCATGGCTCACACCTATAATCCCAGCACTTTGGGAGGCCGAGGTGGGGTGGAATCACCTGAGGTCAGGAGTTGGAGACCAGCCTAGCCAACATGATGAAACCCTATCTCTACTAAAAATACAAAAACTAGCTGGGCATGGTGGCATGTGCCTGTAATCTCAGCTATTTGGGAGGCTGAGGCAGGAGAATCACTTGAATCCGGGAGGTGAAAGTTGCAGTGAGCCAAAATTGTACCACTGCACTCCAGCCTGGGTGACAGAATGAGACTCGGCCTCAAAAAAAAAAAAATGAAAAAAGAATGGGCAGATTTTGCAAGTTCCTCATGAAGGGTGATGTGTGTGTGTGTGTGTGTGTGTGTGTATGTGTGTGTGGTTTATTTTTAATTATCATAAGTCTTATGATCACACATAATTTTATAATTTGTGTATATCTCCTCTACTTTAATCCTTTGAAGTTGGCAAAAGAATCATTCCCAATCACAAATACATAGCAGTTCTACAGTGTTATGTTTCTGAATGGCTGTTTAAAGACAATCCTAGCCGGGCGCGGTGGCTCAAGCCTGTAATCCCAGCACTTTGGGAGGCCGAGACGGGCGGATCACGAGGTCAGGAGATCGAGACCATCCTGGCTAACACGGTGAAACCCCGTCTCTACTAAAAAATACAAAAAAAAACTAGCCGGGCGAGGTGGCGGGCGCCTGTAGTCCCAGCTACTCGGGAGGCTGAGGCAGGAGAATGGCGTAAACCCGGGAGGCGGAGCTTGCAGTGAGCTGAGATCCGGCCACTGCACTCCAGCCTGGGCGACAGAGTAAGACTCCGTCTCAAAAAAAAAAAAAAAAAAAAAAAAAAAGACAATTCTAAATTATAACTTAGTTTGACTTAGATTGTAAAGCATTCAAGAGTAAAGCTTAGGCCGGGCGCGGTGGCTCAAGCCTGTAATCCCAGCACTTTGGGAGGCCGAGACGGGCGGATCACGAGGTCAGGAGATCGAGACCATCCTGGTTAACACGGTGAAACCCCGTCTCTACTAAAAAATACAAAAAACTAGCCGGCCGAGGTGGCGGACGCCTGTAGTCCCAGCTACTCGGGAGGCGGAGGCAGGAGAATGGCGTGAACCCGGGAGGCGGAGCTTGCAGTGAGCTGAGATCCGGCCACTGCACTCCAGCCTGGGTGACAGTGCGAGACTCCGTCTCAAAAAAAAAAAAAAAAAAAAAGAGTAAAGCTTAACTTGCTACTATTTTAAAAGCATGTGACCTTATAGATCATCTATAAAATGTGAGAAGTGTTAAATAATGTTTGATATTACACATAAAACACACTAAAATGCCTTTCAATAAGTAAAAGGAACCATTTTAAATACAGGGAATTCTAATTAGATTGGCATAGTTAAGGCCAAAAATATAAGGTAGACATGGCTACCTTATTTATTTTCAACCCTTGCTTTTATGAACACAAAACACAGGTGAATCTTGCTTGGTTCTGAGACAGTGAAGGAATTTCTCCAGTATTTAAATACATTCACATAACCAGTTATATAAATCTAAATATAAAACCAATCTCCAGTAAGTTTTAAGATGGCACTCACCATCTTTGTGAAAAGTTTAACATTACTAATGAAGTCTAATCATATCTTTAGAAGGGGTAAACAGTGATAGCATTTACTGAATTGGAATTACTATTAAAATTCAAACACTGAACATATTCATTTAACCACAAGCTAATCTTAGTTTTGAATCAGGACTGCCCAACAAAATATTCTGTCAGTCATTCATGATCTGAATTCTGTTGTATGAGCTCTATTAAAGTATGGTACACATAAACAATTCATGAGACATTTGTTTTGCAATAAATAAGGCAGTGGCCAATTATTACTCATTAGTAGCTTTTTTGAGATGAGCTGTCAAGTCGGCCTTTTCTACCTTATTTTTAATGCCGGCAAAGATCATTTTTGTTCCAGGGATGTACTTCTTGAGATTCTCCAAATACTCCATCAGTGTATCCTCTCCCCAGGTGATGCGTTTGTTCTTATTGGCATCTGTGTAAGAGAATCCAACGGCCTGACCTGTCTTCTGCCCAAAGAGACCATGGAGATTAGGCACAGTCTTGTGCTTGCCTCCCTTTTCCATGGTGAGACACTGGGCACACTTCTGAACAAAAATCTTCTTGCCTTTCTCAACATCACCCATATTTAATTCTCTTTGTCGTCACTGGCGCAATGAAGGTTCCCACTCTGAAGCCGGACATCCCACTCTCTCCATAAAGGGTGATTTTTTTTTTTTTTTTTGAGACAGAGTTTTGTACTGTCGCCCAGGCTGGAGTGCAATGGCGCAATCTCTGCTCACTGCAACCTCTGCCTCCCAGGTTCAGGCAATTCTCCTGCCTCAGCCTCCCAAGTAGCTGGGATTACAGGCGCCCACCACCATTCCAGCAAATTTTTTGTATTTTTAGTAGGGACGGGGTTTAACTATGTTGGCCAGGCTGGTCTTGAACTCCTGACCTCATGATCCGCCCACCTCAGCCTCCCAAAGTGCTGGGATTACAGGCGTGAGCCACCATGTCTGGCCAGAAGGGTGATTTTTATGTTTTTTATTTTTTATTATTATTTTTTTCATGTCATACTGCTGTCTTTTAATTAAAAAAAAAAAAATCAAAGAAAACATCTGGCCAGGGCTAGGTTAAGACAAACAGGAACACTTCAGAATCCAAGGCAGGGAAAGGCTGTTGGCCTCCCTTCAGAGGACTGCAGAGGTGGGAAGAGGGAGGGACAGATCATGAACAAAAGTACTTACAAATTACAAACCCACCCCCCACCCCTCAATAAAAAGAGAAGAAAAAGCCCCATCACTTAACAGAAGGGTGATTTTTTAATAAAATATGTTGTTGTGACAGAATGATCAGATTTTCAAAACAAAACATAGGGATTGGCAGAACAGACGCATCAGGTTATTAAAAGGAGACTACTTCTGTTTCAATTACAGCTGTGCCATAAAGGCCAAAATAAAACAATAGATAGCAGGAACCCCATGTTCCAAAGAGGGATCTGATAACCAGGCATTGCAGAGCAAGTAGCTAGACAATTTTTGAAATATTTAGTTAAGTATTCACCTTGAGTGGATAAAAAGCGTTGACAGTAAAGAGGCAATAGGTTTTCTTGGGGAAAGTTGCTGGAATGTTGGTATTTTCCCTCTGTACTCTGTAGGAGAAAGGTGTACAGAGGGAAAATACCAAAGGTGACTGCTTTCCCTTCAAGCTTGATATATGTTCCCCGCAGTTTGTGGGACACAGTGGTCTGCTTTTTTGTCATTTTGTCTTGTTTATATTCCATTTTTAGAGTTTTTGCCCCTACTATTATTGCATTTATTTTTTTGAGTATGTGAAATATTAACATAGTTACCAGAACTATATACAAAAATTACACTCAAAGAGGTATCACCCCTCCCCGACCATTCTTTCCATTCCATTTCACCCACATCTCATCCTTCCCACCCCATTCCTACCTACCTCCTACAGGTGATGAATCTCATTCATTTCTGTCGGTCTGGCTGAGCTGGAGTGCAGTGGCACAATCTCGGCTCACTGCAACTTCTGTCTCCTGCCTCAGCCTCCTGAGTAGCTGGGATTACAGGCGTGTGCCACCACGCCCGGCAAATTTTTTTTTTTTTTTTGAGATGGAGTCTGGCTCTATCGCCCAGGCTAGAGTGCAGTGGAACAATCTTGGCTCACTGCAAGCTCTGCCTCCTGGGTTCATGCTATTCTCCTGCCTCAGCCTCCCGAGTAGCTGTGACTACAGGCACCCACCACCACACCCAGCTAATTTTTTTTTTTTGTAGATATTTTTAGTAGAGATGGGGTTTCACTGTGTTAGCCAGGATGGTCTCGATCTCCTGACCTCGTGATCTGCCTACTTTGGCCTTCCAAAGTGTTGGGATTACAGGTGTGAGCCATCGCGCCCGGTCAAATTTTTGTATTTTTAGTAGAGTCGGAGTTTCACCATGTTGGCCAGGCTGGTCTCGTGCTCCTGATCTCAGGTAATCCACCAGCCTCAGCCTCCCAAAGTGCTGGGATTACAAGTGTGAGCCACCGCGCCCGGCCTTTTTTTTTTTTTTTTTTTTAACATCTGCAGAATAGCACTCTATTGTGTGGATAACCACTCTTTTCATACAGGCATTTAATTCTTTTCAATATTTGCAATTATAAATAATGTTAGTGTATATTACTTTTTTTTTTTTTTTTTTTAATTTTTGAGACAGGGTCTCATTCTGTTGCCCAGGCTGGAGTGCAGTGGTGTGATCATGGCCTACTGCAGTCTAGATTTCCTGGGCTCAAGTGATCCTTCCACCTCAGTCTCCCAAGGAGCTAGGACTACAGGCACAGGTCACCACACCTGGCCAAGTTTTGTAGTTTTTGTAGAGACAGGGTTTCTTTTTTTTTTTTTTTTGAGACGGAGTCTCGCTCTGCCGCCCAGGCTGGAGTGCAGTGGCCAGATCTCGGCTCACTGCAAGCTCTGCCTCCCGGGTTCACGCCATTCTCCTGCCTCAGCCTCCTGAGTAGCTGGGACTACAGGCGCCCGCCACCTCGCCCGGCTAGTTTTTTTTTGTATTTTTTTAGTAGAGACGGGGTTTCACCGTGTCAGCCAGGATGGTCTCGATCTCCTGACCTCGTGATCCGCCCGTCTCGGCCTCCCAAAGTGCTGGGATTACAGGCTTGAGCCACCGCGCCCGGCCTAGACAGGGTTTCATTATGTTGCCCATGCTGGTCTCAAACTTCTGGGTTCAAGTGATCCTCTCACCTTGGCTTCCAAAAGTGCTGAGATTACAGACATGGGCCACTGGCTGCGGCCCAGTGTATCTTCTTGTGTACATGTATTTCTCTGTGGAAGTGTATCATCAGGGTAAATTCCTAGAAGTGGGAATTTCTGGTCAAAAGATTAATTAATTTGCAGTTTTAGTAGATATTGCTAAATTCTCCTCCACAATGGTTGTATGATTTTGAATTCCCATCAACAATTAATAAGAATGCCAGTTTCTCCACAGCTTTTCCAACAGAATGTATTGTCTGTCATAATTTATAATCTTCGTCAATCTGATGGATAAGACATTGTATACTGGCGTATGGTTTTTTTTGTTTGTTTGTTTGTTTGTTTTGACATAGTCTCGCTCTGTCGCCCAGGTTGGAGTGGAGTGGTGCGATCTCAGCTCACTGCAACCCCTGCCTCCTGGGTTCAAGCAATTCTCCTGCCTCAGCCTCCTGAGTAGCTGGGATTACAGGCCTGTGCCACCACGCCCAGCTAATTTTTGTATTTTTAGTAGAGACGGGGTTTCACCATGTTGGTCAGGCTGGTCTCGAACTCCTGACCTCATGATTCACCCACCTTGGCCTCCCAAAGTGTTGGGATTATAGGCATGAGCCACCGCGCCCGGCCCAAACGGCATAGTTTTAATTTGCATTTCTTTTATTATTATGAGTGATATGGAAGATCTCTTCCTGTATATAAGAGCCACTGTTATATCTTTGTTTTTGGTAACAGCTTTATTGAGATATGATTCACATACTATACAATTCACCCCTTGAAAGTGTACAATTTAATGGTTTTTAGTACATTTAGTACAGAAATGTGCAACCATTATCACAATCAACTTTTTTCTTCACTATCACCCCATGTTACTCCCCCAAGCAACCACTAATCTACTTTCTGTCTCTCTATCTAAATTTCTCATTCTGGATTTTTACAAATGGGATAATTACTTTTACATACACACATACATATATACATATACTTTTTTTTTTCTTTTTTTGAGGCGGAGTCTCACTCTGTCACCCAGGTTGGAGTGCAGTGGCACGATCTCAACTCACTGCAACCTCTGCCTCCCGGGCTCAAGCAATTCTCCTGCCTTAGCCTCCCCATTAGCTGGGATTACAGGTGCATGCCACCATGCTTGGCTAATTTTTGTATTTTTAGTAGAGATGGGTTTTCACCATGTTGGCCAGGATAGTCTCGATCTCTTGACCTCAGGATCCATCAGCCTTAGCCTCCCAAAGTGCTGGGACTACAGGTGTTAGCCACCATGCCTGGACTTGTATACATATTTAATATATGTATATGTGTGTGTGTGTATGCACACACACATACACACACACATATGTATTAGTTTGTTCTCACACTGCTATAAAGAACTACCTGAGACTGGGTAATTTATGAGGAGAAGAGGTCTAATTGACTCACAGTTGTGCAGGCTGTACAGGAAGCATGGCTGGGAGGCCTTAGGAAACTTATAATCACAGTGGAAAGTGAAGGGGAAGCAAGCACGTCTGACCATGGTGGAGCAGGAGAGACAGTGTGAAGGGTGAGGTGCTACACACTTTTAACTGGATCTCATGAGAATTATCATGAGACTAGGAGGATGGTGCTAAACCATTAGACACCACCCCCATGATCCAGTCATCTCCAACACTTGAGATCACAGTTCAACATGAGATTTGCGTGGGAGACAGAGCCAAACCATATCAACATATATATATATATATATAGAGAGAGAGAGAGAGAGAGAGTGACTGGCTTCTTTCACTTAGGATATTTTTACGGTTTATTGTGTTGTAAAATGTATCAGTACTTGTTTTCTTTTTATAGCTCTGTAACATTCCATCCTATGTATATATCACAATTTGTTTATTGACTCATCAGTTTATGTACATTTGGGTTGTTTCCACTTTTTGGCTATTACAAGTAATACTGCTATGAACACGAAGTTTTTGTGTGGATATATGTTTTAATTCATCTTGGGCAATACACCTAAGAGTGAAATTACTAGGTTACATAGTGACTCTGTGTTTAACCATTTAAAGAACTACAAAACATTGCTTCACACCTACTATGCTTCACATCTACTACATCGCTTCACACCTATCAGATAAATGTTGATAAGGATGTAGAGAAATCAGAATCCTCATCTACTGCTGGTGGAAACGTAAAATGGTGCAGCCACCTTGGAAAATGGTTTTGTAGTCTCTCAAACGATTACATAGAGAGTAACCATTTACATCTCTCTCTTTTTTTTTTTTTGAGACGGAGTCTTGCTCTCTCTCCCAGTCTGGAGAGCAGTGGTGCAATCTCGGCTCACTGCAAGCTCCGCCTCCCGGGTTCACGCCATTCTCCTGCATCAGTCTCCCAAGTAGGTGGGACTACATGCGCTCGCCACCACATCCAGCTAATTTTCTGTATTTTTTAGTAGAGACGGGGTTTCATCGTGTTAGCCAGGATGGTCTCGATCTCCTGACCTCGTGATCCACCCACCTCGGCCTCCCAAAGTGCTGGGATTACAGGCGTGAGCCACCGTGCCCGGCCTTTTTTTTTTTTTAATACAGAGTCTTGCTCTGTCACACAGGCTGGAGTGCAATGGCATGATCATGGTTCACTGCAACCTCAACCTCCCTGGGCTCAAGTGATCCTCCCACCATAGCCTCTGGAGTAACTGGGACTACAGGTGTTCGCTACCACACCTGGCTAATTAAAAAAATTTTTTTGACAGGGTTTCACCATGTTGCCTAGGCTGGTCTTGAACTCCTTCCTCAGTCCCCCAAGGTGCTAAGATTATGAGCCACCAGGTCCGACCCATTTGCATATCTCTTTCTCTGTCTTTTTATTATCTTACAATAATAATAAAAAGACCAACTAACCAAAAGATTTGTAAAAATTTCCTCCCACTCTGTGGGCAGTCTTTTTACTTTCTTGATAGTGTCCTTTGAAGCACAAAAGTATTTGTCTATTTTTCCTTTGGTTGCTTGTGCTTTTCGTGTCACATCTAAGAATCCACTGCCAAATCCAAGGTAATAATGTTTTACCCCTATGTTTTCTTCTAGGAGTTTTGTGTTGAATAGCTTTGTCTCTTAAATTTAGGTCTTCATTCCATTTCAAGTTAATTTTTGTGTATAGTATGAGGTAAGGGTCCAACTTCATTTTTTTTTTTGTATGTAGATATCCAGCTTTCCTAGCTTTATTTCTTATGTATGTATGTATGTATGTATGTACATATGTATGTATTTATTTATTGTGATACAGAGTCTCGCTCTGTTGCCCAGGCTGGAGTGCAGTGGTGTGATCTTGACTCACTTCACACTCAGCCTCCCAGGTTCATGCCATTCTCCTGCCTCAGCCTCCCGAGTAGCTGGGACTACAGGCACCCACCACCACGCCCAGCTAATTTTTTGTATTTTCAGTAGAGACGGGGTTTCATTGTGTTAGCCAGGATGGTCTCCATCTCCTGACCTCATGATCTGCCCATCTCGGCCTCCCAAAGTGCTGGGATTACAGGCGTGAGCCATCACACTTGGCCTCTAGCATTATTTATTGAAAAGACTATTATTTCCCCATTTAATTTTTTATTTTTATTTTTATTTTAGATGGAGTCTCATTCTGTCGCCCAGGCTGGACTGCAGTGACTCAATCTTGGCTCACTGAAAGCTCCACCTCCCAGGTTCACACCATTCTCCTGCCTCAGCCTCCTAAGTAGCTGGGACTACAGGTGCCCTCCATCATGCCCAGCTAAGTGTTTTTGTATTTTAAGTACAGACACGGTTTCACCGTATTAGCCAGCATGGTCTTGATCTCCTGACCTCATGATCTGCCCACCTTGGCCTCCCGAAGTGCTGGGATTACAGGCATGAGCCACTGCGCCCAGCCCCACTGAATGTTCTTGACACCCTAGTTGAAAATCGCTTGGTCATAGATACATTTCTAAACTCTCAATTCTAGTCTGTTTATCTGTATATCTATCCTTACGCCAACATCACCCTGTCTTGGTTACTGTAGCTTTGTAGTAAGTTTTGAAATCAGGACATCTGAGCACCCCACCTTTCTTCATTTTCAAAAGTGGTTATTCAGGGTCCCCGAGTTTCCACATGAATTTCAGAATTGGCTTGTCAGTTTTTATAAACAAATCAGATGGGATTCTGATACAGATTGTGTCGAATCTGTAGAGCAATTTGGAGAGTATTAACATCTTAACAATATTAAGTCTTCTGATCCGTGAGCATGGGATCTTTCCATTTGCTTAGGTCTTTTCAATTTTTTTCAACAGTGTTTCGTAACTTTCAGAGAATACATTTTGCATTGCTTTTGTTAAAGTATTCATATTTTATTCTTTTGTTATCTTAAATGGGATTGTTTTCGTTGTGTGTTTTTCTGAGACAGGGCCTCACTCTGTCACCCAGGCTGGAGTGCAGCGGCATGATCATGGCTCACTGCAGCCTCAACCTCCTGGGCTTGAGGGATCCTCCTGCCTCAGCCTCCCAAGCAGCTGAGACTACAGGTGCATGCCACCATGCCCAACTAATTTGTTTTTATGTAGAGACAAGAGCTCACCATTTTGCCCAGGCTGGTCTCTAACTCCTGGACTTAAGTGATCCTCCCACCTTGGATTACAGGCGTGAGCCACCATGCCCCACCTGGAATTGTTTTCTTAACAGTTATATATTTTATGTAAATTGTTCATGTATTTTGTCTCTTTTTCTATTGAATTTTTGGTCTACTCCTCCCCTCAATTTTTAAATATTGTTTACACACTAGGGATATTACTCCTTCATATATAATGCAAATATTTTCTCACAATTCGTCAGGGTTTTTTTTTTTGAGAAAGTCTTGCTGTTGCCCAGGCTGGAATGCAGTGGAGCAATCTCAGCTCACTGTAACCTCCACCTCCCGGGTTCAAGTGATTCTCCAGCCACAGCATCCCAAGTAGCTGGGATTACAGGTGCCTACCATTGTGTCCAGAATTGGTTCCTTCTGGTGTGTTCTTGGTCTCGCTGACTTCAAGACTGAAGCCACAGACCCTCACGGTGAGTGTTACAGTTCTCAAAGATGGTGTGTCTGGAGTTCGTTCCTTCCAATGTTCAGATGAGTCCAGAGTTTCTTCCTTCCAGTGGGCTGGTAGTCTCACTTGATTTCAGGAGTGAAGCCACAGACCTTCACAGTGAGTGTTACATCTCTTAAACAGGGCGTGTCCGGAGTTGTTTGTTCCTCCCGGTGGGTTCATGGTCTCACTGACTTCAGGATCGAAGCCGCAGACCTTTGCCGTGAGCGTTACAGCTGATAAAGGTAGTGCAGACCCTGAGAGTGAGCAGCAGCAAAACTTAGGGTAAAGAGCAAAAGAAGAATGCTTCCACAGCATGGAAAAGAACCCGAGTGGATTGCTGCTGCTGGCTGAGGTGGCCAGCTTTTATTGCCTTATTTGTCCTGCCGATTGGTCCATTTTACAGAGTGCTGATTGGTCCGTTTTTACAGAGTGCTGATTGTGTGTTTTTAAACCTTTAACTAGACACAGAGCGCTGATTGGTCCATTTTTACAGAGTGCTGATTGGTGCATTTACAAACCTTTAGCTAGACACAGAGCACTGATTGGTGCATTTACAATCCTTTAGCTAGACAGAAAAGTTCTCCAAGTCCCCACTCCACCCAGGAAGTACAGCTGGCTTCACCTCTCACCATCACGCCTGGCTAGTGTTTTGTATTTTTGGTAGAGACAGGTTTCACCATGTTGGTCAGGCTGGTCTCAAACTCCTGACCTCAAGTAATCTGCCCACCCTGGCCTCCCAAAGTGTTGGGATTACATGCGTGAGCCACTGCGCGAGGCCGTGTTTTCTTTTTGTTTGTGGTGCATATTTTTGCCATGCAAAAAATTTTTATTTAACATAATGAAATTTATTTTTTTCTTTTATTACCTCTGAATTTGGAGTCGTTATTAGAAAAATTTTCTCCATATTCAGTCTATAGAATGCACCCATGTTCTTTTTTTATTATTTGTATGGTTTCATTATTTTCCATTTAGATCCCTGACCTATTTGGAATTTTTTAATTAAAAAAAATTTTTTAATAGAGATAGAGTCTCACTGTGTTACCCAGGCTGGAGTGTAGTAATGCTATTATGCCTCACTGCAGCCTTGAACTCCTGGGCGCAAATGATCCTCTTGCTTCGGCTTCCCAAGTAGCTAGGACTACAGTCACATGCCAATATGCCTGGCTAAAATTTTTTTTAAAATGTGTAGAGATGGGGGTCTTTCTATGTTACCCAGACTGAAGCTCTGGCCTCAAGTGAGCCTCTCACCCAGCCCTCCCAAAGCACTGGGATTACAGGCATGAGTCACCATGCTTAGACTTTTTGGAGTTTATTATTATTTATTTATTTATTATTTTTTTTGAGATGGAGTTTTGCTCTGTCGCCCAGGCTGGAGTGCAGTGGCGTGATCTTGGCTCACTGCAAGTTCCACCTCCCGGGTTCATGCCATTCTGCCTCAGTCTCCCAAGTAGCTGGGACTACAGGCGTCTGCCACCACACCCGGCTAATTTTTTGTAGTTTTAGTAGAGACAGCGTTTTACCGTGTTAGCCCGGATGGTCTCGATCTCCTGACCTTGTGATCCGCCCACCTCAGCCTCCCAAAGTGCTGGAATTACAGGCGTGAGCCACCATGCCCGGCTTCCCCCTCCTCTTTTTATTTTTTGAGACGGAGTCTTGCTCTGTGGCCAGGCTGAAGTGCAGTGGCACGATCTCGGCTCACTACAACCTTTGCCTCCTGGGTTCAAGCAATTCTTCTGCCTCAGTCTCCTGAGTAGCTGGGACTACAGGTAGGCACCACCACACCTAGCTAATTTTTGTATTTTTAGTAGAGATGGGGTTTTGTCATGTTGGCTAGGATGGTCTTGATCTCTTGACCTTGTGATCCGCCTGCCTTGACCTCCCAAAGTGCTGGGATTACAAGTGTGAGCCACCATGCCCGGCCAACAAGGGGGATTTTTTATATCTTGAGGGCCAGATATGGACTCCACAGATAGGGTCCAGACTGGGGTCATATAAAAAAAGATTCCACCCAAGAGGGCTTCCTGCTAGGATGTAGTTACTTTAACAGAATGTGGCTAGAGGTAAATATATTAGACTCACCATTGTAAAGACCAATCAGAAGAAGGAGGACATTGACTCTGAGTTATCTGCGGATAGATAACCTTAATGGGGGAATTTCTGAGAAACCTATGAAAAGCATATCATGAGAGAAAGTGCCCTGAACATCGTCCTAGAAAGAGAGAGAGAGAAAAAAAAAACACCCCACATCTACAGTGCCAGCTACTTGGGAGGATTGCTTGAGCCCAGGAGTTTGAGGCTAGCCTGGGCAACAAAGCAAGACCCCATCTCGTAAATAGAAAAAAGCCAATAGATTTGTTTTGAAAAGTGGTTTAATGGCTGTTTTGGTTACACACAAGCAAAGCTAAAATCTTGTTTGGTAAAAAGTTAATTGGGATGATGCAGAGCTAAACTGCTCTGTGAAACAATATCACGAGTTGTGGTTATTATGGTACGGAGTTGTACCTTGCCAGAGAATTGCAAGGAAGTGGTCGTAAGACCTAGGATGAGAGAAAAGTGGTCCAGAGTTCCTCCCAATGGCTAAAAAATATGGAAATATTGGTAAATATTTGTACCACCCTTTGGGTATATGTATATTATTTATAGATATATCACATTGTTTATGTATCTTGTCCTTTCTACAGTGCTCTTTCAGAACAAGGTCATATGCATTTTTGCATTCAAAATTGCAGCAATTTCTCACTCCCTGTATCTATTAATATCCTTTTGGAGGCTGGCCTGTGATGGCTCATGCCTGTAATCCCAGCACTTGGGAGGCCAAGGCAGGTGGATCGCTTGAGCTTAGGAGTTCAAGACCAGCTTAGGCCACATGGAGAAAGCCCATTTCTACAAAACATACAAAAGTTAGCTGGTGTGGTGGCTCATGCCTAAAGACGCAGCTACTTGGGAGACTGAGGCTGGAGAATCACTTGAGCCTGGGAAGCAGAGGTTGCAGTGAGCCAATATTGTGCCACTGCACTCCAGCCTGGGCGACAGTGAGACCCTGTCTCAAAAAAAAAAAAAAAAATTCTTTTGGGCTTATTTCCAAAATATTTCTCACGTAAATTTTCTTCTGTTTCTTTCCAGCCACCTCTGTACTCCAGGCCATCAAATGCCAGACTCCTGTAAATACACTCTGATTTCCTGAAAACACTCTTATTCCCCTCCAAACCGCAAAGAGATCTTTAATAACTGCAAATTAATCAGTGATCTGATCAAAATCCTTTTTCAGCTTCCCACTGTCTTAATGGGGGCTCTTGACAATTTATTCTAACCTTATTTCTTACCTCTCTATCCCTTGTACTTTCTGACTTGGCAATGGTGGGCTTCTCATAGTTCCATGAATTTTGCATGCCCCTCCCTTCCCCTTTGCCTTCAAGCCTTTTCCCTTAACATTCTCTTTGTGTTATTCTCTTCCCTCTATATTCAACTTCTAGGCTTTGCTTAAATATTAATTTTCTAGGGAGATCTTTCAGTAATAATCACTATAATTTATTATATTACTTTAGTCTGTACTGGCTGATAAAATTGTAATCCTTTTTTTTTTTTTTTTTTTTTTTTTTTGAGACGGGGTCTCGCTCTGTCACCCAGGCTGGAGTGCAGTGGCCGGATCTCAGCTCACTGCAAGCTCCGCCTCCCGGGTTCACGCCATTCTCCTGCCTCAGCCTCCCGAGTAGCTGGGACTACAGGCGCCCGCCACCTCGCCCGGCTAGTTTTTTGTATTTTTTAGTAGAGACGGGGTTTCACCGGGTTAGCCAGGATGGTCTCGATCTCCTGACCTTGTGATCCACCCGTCTCGGCCTCCCAAAGTGCTGGGATTACAGGCTTGAGCCACGGCGCCCGGCCTAAAATTGTAATCCTTTATGAGAGTAGGGATCATATAGAATTTGTTTATCCTAAAAGTCTGGGATATATTAGATGTTCAATAAATATTTGTTCAATGAATGAATGTAGCACTATATGTTTCTAAAGTGGGTATGTAAAACTGTTTGTTGAATGAATGAATGACTTTGAGATATGGTGTTGGCATTGAATTAAGACAGAAGACTACTGGTGATCTAAAAGGAAATAGTGTCAGCAGAGTAGTGAAAAATGAATCCAGATTTTAGTGGATAAAGCAGCAAAGGACAGTGAGGAAATGAAGACACTAAGATTTTAAATCATTTATGAGAAGTTCAACTAGGAAAAAAGGAGATAAGTAGAATAGCAGCTGAAAGCCTATTGCAGAATTAAGTGAGGGATTCCTTTTCACAGGCAGAACAGAAAGGTATCAGGTAGGATACTTTTGGTTGCAAGTGACAGAAAAGCCCACTCACATGAGATTTAAAAATAAAATAGAATTTATTGACTCATATGACCAAAAAGTCTAGAGTGAGGCTACCTTTAGCTATGACTGAATCCAGAGATTCAGAGTATCAGGGTTCTGCCTTTATGTGTCTATGGCTTTTCTTAACCCTGCCTTTCTTCTACGTTGATTTAATCCCCAGTTTGGCTTCCTTTACGGTATCAAGAATGGCTTCAGCAAATTCAAACCTCACATATTCCCCCTACCTATCATCTCTCCTACACCTTTCCGGAGGAAAAAAGAACACTTTTATATCAGTTGAGGATTCTTGTTTGCAAGCAACAGGAATGGATTCTCCCTTAAATAGAAAATATATTTATTGTAAAGAGGTCAGATAGCTCTCAGAAAGAGAACTAGTCTTATAAACAGGCAGAAATCAAGAGAAGCCAGCCATCAGGAACCATAGCCAGGGAGAGCACAGGAAAAGTCTGATTAGGGCAACGCTGGTGTTAGATATTGCCACCACCGGACACTGCTGTTGCCGAGCACTGCTGCTACTGTCATTGGAAACTGCTGCCTCTGGCATGGCTGAATTATAAATTGTGTCATCTTTGTGTCACTCAATATTCCAATCTCTGGCTAGAGCATCTGACTGGTCAAGGCTGAGTCATGCACTAACACCTTGGCTGCCAGAGGGTGGAAGAGGGAATATTTGATTTCTCTAGGCCTCTGCAGCGGGAATTGTTTCTCACAGATTCATATAAAGAAAGATTTCTTCATGGCCGGGTGCAGTGGTTCATGCCTGTAATCCCAACACTTTGGGAGGTCGAGTCAGGTGGATCACTTGAGGTCAGGAGTTCAAGACCAGCTTAGTTAACATAGAGAAAGCCCACGTCTACAAAAAATACAAAAAATTAGCTGGGCGTAGTGGTGCGCACCTGTAATCCCAGATACTTGGGATGTTGAGGTGGGAAGATAACTTGAACCTGAGAGGTGGAAGTTGCAGTGAGCTGAGATCGCGTCTCTGCACTCCAGTCTAGGCAACAGAGAGACTTCATCACACAAAAGAAAAAAAAGGAAAAAGAATAAAAAAGAAAAAAAAAAATTTCTCCAAACAGGAAGGGTAGTTGAATGTTGGGCAGACAAAAAATGACAAACCTCCATTCTTTGGTCTTGGCCCCAATCTAGCTATAGACTATTTTTTAAAAATTCACCTAAAATTTAAAGACATGGAAAGGTTGAGAATAAAAGGGATAGAAAAAGGCATATTTGGTAAAGACTAGCCAAAATAAAATTGAGGAGCTATATTAATATCAGACAAAATAGAACCAAATACAAAAAGCATTGTATATTTATGTCTTTTTTGTGGGGGGACGGAGTCTCACTCTGTTTCCCAGGCTGGGGTGCAGTGGCGTGATCTTGGCTCACTACAACCTCCTCCTCCTGGGTTCAAGCAATCCTCCTGCCTCAGCCTCCTGAGTAGCTGGGACTACAGGCGTGCGCCACCACACCCACTAATTTTTTATTTTTAGTAGAGACGGGATTTCACCATGTTGGCCAGGCTGGTCTCAAACTCCTGATCTCAGGTGATCCACCTGCCTTGGCATCCCAAAGTGCTGGGATTACAAGCATGAACCACTGTGCCCGGCCACAAAAAGCATTATTAAGGATAGAGAGGATTAGTAAGTAATGATCAAGGGTTCAATTCACTAGGAAGATATAACAGTTCTAAATTATATGTACCTTCTTGGGTACAATGAAAGTCCAGACTTTACCACATTGATATATGCGTGTGAGAAATCTGTACTTGTATCCACTAAATAAAATAAATAAAACAGTCTCAAGATAAATAAGAAAGCAATAGAACTCTAGAGAGAAATAGATATAAACCACCATTATGGTAGACAGAACACGTACTCTTCTCAAGTATTAATAGGTTGACTAGGCAAAAATCAGTGAAGATATAGAATATTTGAATAATACAATTAACAAGCTTGATTTATTGAACATCTATAGAACCTTGTGCCCTATAGTTAGCAAATTCGTATTTTTCCATTGTAGTCTTTAATCCCATTTGAGCTGGGCTTTTTGGTCATGTGTAACTAAGAATCCTACTTCTGTTTTAAATAACTAGAAAGTTTCTATTCCCTGCAAATAAATCCTGATTGACACAAATACCAAGCTGAGTTTTTTCCAGAAATGCAAGGGTAGTTTACATGTGAAAACCTGTAAGTGACATTTAGTATATAGATTAAATGAAAAAATTACCTCAATGATTACAGAAAAAGCATTTGATAAAACTTAATACTAGCCGGCCGGGTGTGGTGGCTCACACCTGTAATCCCAGCACTTTGGGAGGCCGAGGTGGGCAGATCACGAGGTCAGGAGATCGAGACCATCCTGGCTAACACGGTGAAACTCCGTCTCTACTAAAAATACAAAAAATTAGCTGGGTGTGGTGGCCTGTAGTCCCAGCTACTTGGGAGGCTGAGGCAGGAGAATGGCGTGAACCCAGGAGGTGGAGCTTGCAGTGAGCCGAGATTGCCCCACTGCACTCCAGCCTGGGCGACAGAGTGAGACTCCATCTCAAAAAAAAAAAAAAAAAAAATACTAGCCAAGGCAGGAGGATTGCCTGAGTCCAGGAGTTTGAGACCAGCCTGAGCAACATAGTGAGACCCCATCTGTATTTAAAAAAAAAAGAAAAGAAAAAGATACTAATATAAAACACCTATGTTAATATTCTTAGCAAAATAGGGATAGAAAGGAGCTCCTTTAACCCATTTATGCCTGAGGGTGCAATTTTTTGAATTTTTGCAATCAGACTTTGGTGATAACCTTGAGCAGTAGGACATAAACAACTCCCACATGCTTAGGGTTCCAATAATGGAACACTAGGCATAAGTGGGGTTATCCATAAAAAAATGTGTAGACTGGGTACGGTGGCTCATACCTGTAATCCCAGCATTTTGGGAGGCTGAGGCAGCAGGATTGCTTGAGGCTAGGAGTTTGAGACCAGCCGGGGCAACATAGTGAGACCCCTCTCTCTAAAAAAATTTAAAAATTAGCCAGGCAAGATGGTGCATGTCTGTACTTCCAGTTTCTCAGGAGGCTGAAGTGGGATGATCACTTGAATCCCAGAGGTCAAGGCTATAGTAAACCATGATAGCATCACTGTCTTCCAGCCTGGGTGACAGAGTGACACCCGGTCCAAACAACAAAAAAAAGTATAGCAAACCTACTACTTAATGGTCAACAGTTGAAAGATTTTCCTTTTAAAATCAGGAACCAGACAAAAATGTTCACTATATTAACTTTTATGTAACATAATTCTGGAAGTCCCAGCCAATGCAGGAAGATAAGATGAAAAAAAAGAAGAAAACAAAAGTTTGCTATTCACAGACGTCATTGCCCGCAGATGAGTCTAAAGAAAAATATGAGACAATTAGAGCTTAGCAAGGTGGCTGGATAAGATACATAAGTCAATTATATTTCTAAATACCAGCAACACACAAGAAAATGTAATTTTTTTAAAAGCATCATTTACAATGGCATTAAAAATACGTAAGATATTTACAAATAAGTCTAACAAAAGTTGAATAGGACCAGTTTGGAAATAATTACCAAACTTTACTGATAGTCATTAAAGAACGCTTAAGTAAATGAACGGATATACCATGTTTGTGGATTCAGCATAGAAGTTAGTTCTCCCCAGATTGGTCTAAGGATACAATTCAACTCCACCAAAATCCCATCAGGATTTTTTGAGAAAACTGACAAATCAATTTTCTTTTTTCTTTTTTTTTTTTTTGAGACAGAGTCTCGCTCTGTCGCCCAGGCTGGAGTGCAGTGGCGCAATCTCGGCTCACTGCAAGCTCCGCCTCCCGGGTTCACGCCATTCTCCTGCCTCAGCCTCCTGAGTAGCTGGGACTACAGGCGCCCGCCACCGCGCCCGGCTAATTTTTTGTATTTTTAGTAGAAACGGGGTTTCACCGTGGTCTCGATCTCCTGACCTTGTGATCCGCCCGCCTCGGCCTCCCAAAGTGCTGGGATTACAGGCGTGAGCCACCGCGCCCGGCCAGACAAATCAATTTTCTTAAACATATGTAGGAACTCAAAGGCTCAAGAATAGAGAAGATAGAAGCTGGGCATGGTGGCTCACGCCTGTAGTCCTAGTACTTTGGGAGGTTGAGGCTGGCAGATCTCCTGAGGTCAGGAGTTCAAGACCATCCTAAGCAACATGTTAAAACCCCATCTGTACAAAAAATACAAAATTTAGCTGGGTCTGGTGGTGGGCACCTGTAGTCCCAGCTACTTGGGAGGTTGAGGTGGGAGGATCTCTTAAGCCAGGGAGGTTGAGGCTGCAGTGAGCCGAGTTCATTTCATACCACTGCAATCCAGGCTGGATGATAAAGTGAGACCCTGTCTCAATAAAAAAAAAAAAAAAAAAAAGACATTCTGAGGAAAAAGAATAGGGTAGAGAGATTTTCCTTATCAGCTATCAAGGTTTATTATAAGGCTATAGGGTTTATGACAACGGGGTAGGCATGTAGGCATAGATACCCCTCGAGAGCCCAGAGACAAATCACACATTTACAGAAACTTGAATTATAACACAGTGGGTATTGTTGGTCACAGGAAAAGCATGAACTATTCAATAAGTGATACTGGAAAATAGGATATTTATTTTTAAAATTGCATTTAGTTATATGTAAAAGGCAAACTTAAAAACCTTTGGAAGAAAATATGGCATATCTTTATAACTTCAGGCACATATTTTCTCATTATTCATCATTACATTCTTCCAAAAAAGACATCTTATTTTACCCTGGCACTTGCAGATCTCACTAGACCTCTTCAGCCTGAATATTTTATTTATTCTCCACCTTTTCTCAATTAGTGCATTTCAAGAGACATCCATCTTTCTTTGATTTCCTTTCATTTATTCTCCTTATCACAAATTTCTAGTATAATTTTATACTAAGTAAACTGTCTGAATCTTATAAAGTTAAAGAGAAAAATAAAAAAATATGTCCTTCCTGAAAGCAAATAATTCCAAAGCAATTTGCTGAGTAAAGTGGGAAAGGAGCCCAAAGGGAAGAATCAAGGGAGGCTTTATTGAAGAGGCCAACACATGAATTGAATTGAGGGCTAAGAATGAGTTTACCTGGCAGCTAAAAGCGGGAAAGGGAAGAAGGAAAGAAGATATTCCAAGTAAAGACATGAAGGTTTAAGGGAGGACAATATAGTATGTTTGAGAAACAGCTATTGTTCAGTAAGCCTTTGAGATTTATTTTACTGAATAGATATGATTGGTAGCCAAGGCAGCTCACAAGGGACCTTGTGTTGCATATTAAACACTCAGGACTCAACTTTGTAATCAGTGGGGAGCCATTGGAAAGCTTGTAAACATGAAAATTACATCATTAGATGTTTGTGTTAGAAATATCAGATAGGGCCGGGTGCGGTGGCTCACGCCTGTAATCCCAGCACTTTGGGAGGCTGAGGCGGGCAGATCACGAGGTCAGGAGATCAAGACCATCCTGGCTAACATGGTGAAACCCCATCTCTACTAAAAATATAAAAAATTAGCCAGGCGTGGTGGCGGGCGCCTGTAATCCCAGCTACTTGGGAGGCTGAGGCAGGAGAATGGCATGAACCTGAGAGGCAGAGGCTACAGTGAGCTGAGATTGTGCCACTGTACTCCAGCCTGGGCAACAGAGTGAGACTGTCTTAAAAAAAAAAAAAGAAAGAAAGAAAGAAAGAAAGAAAAGAAATATCAGATAGGCAGGAATATGTAGGGTACGTGAGGCAACAATTAACCTAATATTCTTCTATCAGTATGAGTTTCTACAGGGCGAACATTCATTTCCTGTAGGAAATGTTTGTCAATGTGGAAACTCAATGTCAGAAGGAACATGCTGCTTCTCTTGGGTGTAGGGTATGAACAGTACGACCTTCATCGATTAATAAACTCAGTTGGGAGTGGTAGTAGTTACAGAAGTCTTTGTAGAGGTGATGGCTGAGCTCTACTTGAAACAAGAAAAGAGCACTCCAAATAAAGGAATAATGATGGAGACAGGAAGCACTGAAGCTTTTTGGAAAATGATGTTTAATTTAACATAGCAGAACTCACAATGCATGAAAGTGAGGGATATAAAATTTCACATTGGGCTGGGCGTGGTGGCTCATGCCTGTAATCCCAGCACTTGGTGTGCCAAGGTGGGTGGATCAAGACCCAATTGGGGTCTTGGGACTTCAAGACCAGCCTAACCAACATGGAGAAACCCCATCTCTACTAAAAATACAAAATTAGCCAGGCGTGGTGGCACATGCCTATAATGTCAGCCACTTGGGAGGCTGAGGCAGGATAATTGCTTGAACCCGGGAGGTGGAGGTTGTAGTGAGCCAAGAACGCGTCATTGCACTCCAGCCTGTGCAACAAGAACGAAATTCCCTCTCAATAAATAAATAAATAAATACATACATACATACATAAAATCTCACATTGGAAGGAAACTTTAAAGGTCATCTTTTACCACCTTCTAATCATTCCTGTAAAGCCCCTGCTTGAGCTCCTTGTGTGACAGGGGCTGGGCACTGACTATCTCCTGGCAGTCTTTCTATTTCAGAAGGTTCTGGAAGGCAGTAATTTTTTACCTTGAGCCAAATCTGTCTTCTTAGTACAGCTTCACTTTTAACTTAGGACTGTATGAGGCAACACATATCTTTTCCATACACAAGAGTTTCAGTAACTTAAAAATAGCTATTAAGTACGTTTGATTGGTTTCTCAGAGGATGTGGTCTACCACTCTACCCTTTTTCTACTGAAGATTTTCTAGTGTGTCTATATTCCTTTTAAAATGTGGTGCCTGATACAGAATACAAGATGCATGCAAACTCAAGATTATTCATCTAGGTACTCTACTTCTGTTGCTTAAGGCAGGACCATACTGAACCTTGAAAGTCAGGGCAAGGACTTTGAATTTTGTTCTTTCAGGTATTGGGAAGCAATGGAAGGTTTTGAGCAGGTAGACATTTTGGGAGCGGAGGCCATATCTTACTATGTATATCCCATTGATTCTAACTGGAATGTAAGCTCTAGGTATCTGTCCCATTCATAGCATGGCTTCAGTACCTGGGGAGGGCTGGCATATTTTATGTATTTAATACACCTACATGAATGACTGAATACAAATCTCTATCAGTGTCTGGCACATAGTGTGTACAACAATTCATACTTGTTTAATTCAGGCAGGGAAATGATCAATGCCATACTTCGGGAGGATAACTGGCAAGAGTGCGTAAAAAGTATTGGAGATAACACACACTATAGGGTGAAAACAACAAGAGGAGTTTTAGCAGTCTCAACAAGGGGAAACAAGGGTTAGGATAACATAGTGAGTAACAGAAAAGAAAGAATGGATGTGAGATTGTAAAAGAGAATTTGTGACGACCTAGAAATTAAATGGTCATGTAGAAGGAGGAAGTGATAAAACTCTTGGGCTTGAATTTGGAAAGCTGAAAGAAAAATGTTGCCATTCATAGAAGTTATTTTAGGAGTTGCAGAGTTTTTTTTTTTAAATTTTATTATTATTATTATTATTTTTGAGACAGAGTCTTGCTCTGTCGCCCGGGCTGAAGTGCAGTGGTGCGATCTCAGCTCATTGTAAGCACTGTTTCCCGGGTTCACGCCATTCTCCTGCCTCGGCCTTCTGAGTAGCTGGGACTACAGGCACCTGCTGCCATGCCTGGCTAAGTTTTTGTATTTTTTAGTGGAGATGGGGTTTCACTGTGTTAGCCAGGATGGTCTCAATCTCCTGACCTTATGATCTACCCGCCTCGGCCTCCCAGAGTGCTGGGATTACAGGCGTAAACCACTGCGCCCGGAGGAGTGGCAGATATTTTAAGGTACTAGGATGAAATCAGTCTGGGGTAGGCTGAATTTAAATGCACTGACACAATATGCTCAGGAGGCTAAAATGTGGGACTGGAATTCAGAAGTAGAGTGATATCGGCTAGGCACCGTGACTCATTCCTATAATCCCAGCACTTTGAGAAGCTGAGGCAGGTGCTTGAGCCCAGGAATTCGAGACCAGTCTGGGCATCATAGCAAGACCCCATCTCTGCAAAAAAACAAAAACAAAAACAAATTAGCCCGCTGTGGTGGCACGCACCTGTAGTCCCTCCCAGCTACTCAGGAGGGTGATGTGGGAGGATCAGTTGAGCCCAGGAGATCAAGGCTGCAGTGAGCCATGATCGCACCACTGCATTCCAGCCTGGGTGACAAAGCAAACCCCTGTCTCAATAAATAAATAAATAAAATAAAATAAAATAAAAATACATTCTTATTAGAAAGAAAAATGTTGATGTTTTGTTTCTAAGTATGCCATGTATATTTTTTACTCATTTTCATATGCAGTGATCCAGATTTTGCATGGTCTAAAGTTTATACAACATGGGAGTCTTTCTTTAAGGAAAGAATAAAAGATTTAAAATACAAAATTAGGACCAGGTGCAGTGGCTCACCCCTGTAATCCCAGTACTTTGGGAGGCCGAGGTGGGGGGGATCACCTTCGGTCGGGAGTTTGAGACCAGCCTGGTCAACATGGTGAAACCCTGTCTCTACTAAAAAGCACAAAAAATTAGCCAGGTGTGGTGGTGCATGCCTGTAGTCCCTGCTACTCGGGAGGCTGAAGCAGGAGAATTGCTTGAACCTGGGAGGCAGAGGTTGCAGTAAGCCAAGATTGTGCCACTGCACTCCAGCCTAGGCGACAGAGACTCTGTCTCAAAAAATAAAATAAAATAAAATAAATTAGGTAAAATGTTTTCAAAATGGGGGGAAAAGTCACAACAAATTTACTTCTTAGGCAAAATAGCTTTTCTTGAGAAATACACTTTCAAAAATGGTAGAGCTAAAATCTGTTTTTCCAAAGAGAATATCTGTCCTATAATTTTTTTAAGTGGCTTTTAAGGTTCTTGTTTTGTTTGAGATGAGAAGCTGCACTTCTCGGGATTAGAGTAGGAGAAAGGAGGTGTGTTGTGAAGCTATTGGTTTATGTTAAATTTGGACCTACTACAGTAAGAATCAGAATAATGGCATTTACAAATCCTTGGCAACATCAATTCCACTTTCAGTTCCAGAAAGATCCATCACCTTTTCCTTTCTCTGTGTTCCTTTTCCACATCACTTCATTCTTCCCACCTGCAATGCCCTGCCATTCTTGAAGAAGACCAAAATACTAAAAAGACTCAGTTTTTCTCTCCTGGCCATAAGTTTAGTGCAAAGAGAGAGATGATGGTGAAGAAACACAATAATGCAGCTTTTTTACTATAATCCTTAAAAATCAAAGACACTCTCTGGCTAATAAGACTAATCAGAGGTCCCCCCAACTTTCCTCAAAAACAGACTATGCCCAAGACATCCCTTCTCGGATAAAAGTTTAACTTTTCCTAAAAGGCTCTAACGGAAAAGGTCTCAGGCTGAGACAGAAGGGTTGCTTGAGCCCAGGAGTTTGAGTTCAGTCTGGGCATCATAGCAAGATCCTCCTGCCTCTAAAAAAAAAAAAATAATAATAATAAAAAAAATCTTTACTTCCTTCAGTCATGTCCCCCATGATTTCCCAAGTTCATAGCAAGGTGTTATTACACTCAGAAGAATTGCTGGAATTTATCCCAGTGAAAACTCCACCAGGAAGGCCATGTGGGTAGTTACTTACCTTCTGAGAGCTGATATCCAAGGCTAGATTCACCTGTTGCCAGAGCAGTCTCCTCCTACTCAAGTACATCTCTTGTCAGTCTCTGTTTTTGTCAACCTCTTCTCACAAAAGGAGAGTGGTTGGTAGCTCTCTCTCTTCCCCACTCCCAAGCTGAACTCCGAAGCTTCATGAATAGTTCAACTGAAACAGGATTAAGTTTCAGACACTCCCACACTGAGAAAATGATCCCACTAGATTAAATTGGAGCCTAGATCAGTGGAGGACTATTTCCACAACTCTGCCAGGGCTGGGACAGCCATCATTAAAAGCTCAGGTAAAAATTTCTTTCTTTCTTTCTTTCTTTCTTTCTTTTTTCTTTTTTTGAGACAGCATCTCGCTCTGTTGCCCAGGCTGGAGTGCAGTGGTGCGATCTTGGCTCACTGCAACCTCTACCTCCCGGGTTCAAGTGATCTTCTGCCTCAGCCTCCCAAGTAGCTGGGACTACAAGTGCATGCCACCATGCCCAGCTAATGTTTGTATTTTTAGTATAGACGGGGTTTCACCATATTGGCCAGGCTGGTCTCAAACTGCTGACCTTGTGTTCCGCCCTTCTTAGCCTCCCAAAGTGCTGGGATTACAGGTATGAGCCACCATGCCCGGCCTCAGGTAAAAACTTCTAAGTAGGATCATATGAGTGGTAGAGGATGGATTGGTAGCCAGCCTTTTGGTCTATGCAATGGGTCTCTGAATTAGCAGTATCTCCCAGGTACTTGTTAGAAATGCAAATCCTTGGACCCTTATCCTGGTCCTAATGAATAAGAAACATTGGGGGTGTTGGCCTGTGTGTGTGTGTGTGTGTGTGTGTGTGTGTGTGTGTATATTTAAGAGATGGCATCTCACTATGTTTCCCAGGCTGGAGTGCAGTGGCTATTCACAGGTGAATCACAGTGCACTACAGCCTCAAACTCCTGGGCTCAAGTGATCCTCCTGCCTCAGCCTCCCGAGTAGCTGGGACTATTGGCATGCACCACCACTTCCTGCGGCATTTGTGTTTTAACCAGCTTCTCTAGGTGATTGTGATGTATGCTTAAGTTTGAGAACTACTTGTCAATAGGATTAGTGATGCTTTAAAATGTTTTCCCTCTTTCCTCAGAAGAATTTACTTGACACATTTGATTTAAAAAGTCAAAACTGGCCCAGTCATGGTGGCTCATGCCAGTAATCCCAGCACTTTCGGAGGCTGAGGTAGGTGGATCATTTGAGGTCGGGAGTTAGAGACCAGCCTGGCCATCATGGCAAAACTCTGTCTCTACTAAAAATACAAAAATTGGCCGGGTCTGGTGGTGTGCGCTTGTGGTCCCAGCTACTCAGGAGGCAGAGGTCGCAGTGAGCCGAGATTGCGCCACTGGACTCCAGCCTGGGCGACAGAGCCAGTCTCCATCTCAAAAAAAAAAAAAAAAATCTGCTTTATTCTTTTTAATGGCTGCTAAGTACTCAAGTACTCCATTTTCTCTATTGGTAGGCTTTTGTATTGTTTCAAATATCTTATTATAGCAACATTGCAATAAATATCCGTGTGTGTGTGTGTGTGTGTGTATGTGTGTGTGTGTGTATATATATATATATTTTTTTTTTTTTTTTTTTTTTGAGATAGAGTCTCACTCTGTCTACTCAGGCTGGAGTGACAGCCTTGTATATATATTTCTCTGTGCACTTGTGGAAATGTTTTTGTGGAATAAGTTCCTCCAAATATTAAAAATGTAAATGATAGGTTGCAGGATATGCACATTTGGAATTTTAATAGATATTACCAAATTACACACTAAAAAGGTTATAGTAATTTACACTCCCATCAAATAGGCATGAAAGTGCCTTTTCTTTTTTTTTCACAGCTTCACCAGTATAAGTTACATAGAGTCTCTGAAATATTTGTTGAGCTAATTGGCTAAAAATAATATCTTAGTTTTTAGGCCAGGGATGGTGGCTCACGCCTGTCATCCCAGCACTTGGGGAGGCCGAGGCAGGTGGATTGCCTGAGGTTAGGAGTTCGAGATCAACCTGACCAACATGGTGAAACCCTGTCTCTACTAAAAATACAAAAAATTAGCCGGACATGGTGGCTTACGCCTGTAATCCCAGCTACATGGGTGGCCGAAGCAGGAGAATCACTTGAACCCGGGAGGGTGATGTTGCGGTGAGCTGAGATCGCGCCACTGCACTCTAGCCTGGGTAACAGAATGAGAAATCGAGACTGTGTCTCAAGAAAAAACAAAACAAAACAAAACAAAAAAACAAAAAAAAACCCACAATATATTTTTGTTTTGTTTCGTTTTTGTTTGTTTTTGTTTTTGTTTTTTTGAGATGGAGTCTTGCTCTGTCGCCCAGGCTGTGCAGTGGTGCGATCTCGGCTCACTGCAAACTCCACCTCCGGGGTTCAAGTGATTCTCCTACCTCAGCCTCCTGAGTAGCTGGGATTACAGGCACACACCACCATGCCTGGCTAATTTTTGTATTTTTAGTAGAGATGGGGTTTCACCATGTTGGTCAGGCTGGTCTTGAACTCCTGACCTCAGGTGATCCGCCTGCCTCAGCCTCCCAAAGTGCTGGGATTACAGGTATGAGCCACCGCGCCTGGCCCAATATCTCAGTTTTTAAAAAATTGCATTTCTTTAATTACTATAGTTTTGAATCTCTATTGAGTTACATATTTTATAGATACATACAAACCTATCTTCACCTTACCTATCATTTTCCCTTTTGACTGAGCTATTAATCTTTCACTTACTGATTTGAAGATGTATATCTATCTACAAACATAAGTACACAGTTACATTTTTACACATTTTTTACATATTAATAACTTTTTGTGATATATATGGTTCCCAGTGCCTATCCTCTGCAACCCCAACGCTCTCATTTTTGAATTTGCTATCAACATCAGTTTCCAGAATTAAACCTCTCTTCTCAGTCCAATAACTTCTGACTTCATTTGTTTCCCAGATCAGTCTCATCCCCTTTCAGAGATGTTTAAACTAGGCTCTTCTGTTATTCTAGAATCTTCCATCTTCAAGATACTGATCAGTCCATCATCTCTCCAATTGTGGGCAAACTGTTCACTTTCCTCAGGTTCCTGAGTATTGACAGAAATTACAATGCTCCATAGTTTCATGAAAATTTATGCATTCTAACTTTGTTTAGTTCCCCAGAGCAATTGGTGATCATTTTTGTTTCCTTTTTCTACTCCTGTGGCAGATTATTCACAGTCATTTTGTTCATACCTAGTTGACTTCCCAACCAATTGTTTACAGTTGTGCAGCTACACCCAACCCCATTTCTACCTCTTATTCCCAGCAGAAGTTTTACCTGCTACTTTTCTTTGAGAATCAAAGTCATCACACATGAGTTCCCTTTCCTCCACTTCAAAATGTCTACACATTTTTAGAGAAAGGGTATCTTGGTTTTCTAAGAACACTTTCACATGCTGCCCCAACCCTGTCTCCTTCTCTCCCCTAGTACCAGTCTTGTTTTCTCAGGCATATGTATTTCTTGCATTTATTTATTTTTTATTTTTTGAGACAGACTCTTGCTCTGTCACTCAGGCTGGAGTGCAGTGGCGCAATCTGGGGTCACTGCAACTTCCAGCTCCCGGGCTCAAGTGATTCTCGTGCCTCAGCCTCCCGAGTAGGCAGGATTACAGGCGTGTAACACCACGCCTAGCTAGTTTTTATATTTTTAGTAGAGACGAGGTTTTGCCCTGTTGGCCAGGCTGGTCTCGAACTCCTGATCTCAGGTGATTCACCCACCTTGGCCTCCCAAAGTGCTGGAATTATAGGCGTGAGCCATCACGCCTGGATGTTTCTTGCATTTTTAGTTTGCTCCTTTCCACAAGCTCAGTCTATAGACATATTTTATTATTTCCACCCCTAGCCTAACCCCTATCACAGCCTACCATTTGATTATTTTTCTCTTCATTGTCATGTTTCTTGAAAAAGTAATCTAGCCGGGCGCGGTGGCTCAAGCCTGTAATCCCAGCACTTTGGGAGGCTGAGACGGGCGGATCACAAGGTCAGCAGATCGAGACCATCCTGGCTAACACGGTGAAACCCCGTCTCTACTAAAAAATACAAAAAGCTAGCCGGGCGAGGTGGCGGGCGCCTGTAGTCCCAGCTACTCGGGAGGCTGAGGCAGGAGAATGGCGTGAACCCGGGAGGCGGAGCTTGCAGTGAACTGAGATCCGGCCACTGCACTCCAGCCCGGGTGACAGAGCGAGACTCCGTCTCAAAAAAAAAAAAAAAAAAAAAAAAAAAAAAAAAAAAGAAAAAGTAATCTGTGCTAACTAGCTGTGTCTACTTAGTTTCTACTCACTTCTCACCCACTTGCAATCTCGTTTCCATTCCTTAGATGTGCTCATAGGCTGGGCGTGGTGGCTCACGCCTGTAATCCCAGCACTTTGGGAGGCCAAGGTGGTGATGAGGTGAGGAAATTACCTGAGGTGAGGAGTCCGAGACCAGCATCTGTGAAACCCCGTCTCTACTAAAAATACAATAATTAGCTAGGCATGGTGGCGGGCGCCTGTAATCCCAGCTAGTCGGGTGGCTGAGGCAGGAGAATTGCTTGAATCGGGGAGGCGGAGGTTGCGGTGAGCCAAGCTCATGCCATTGCACTCCAGTCTGGGCAACAAGAGCAAAACTCCATTTCCAAAAAAAAAAAAAAAAAATTATTTGTTGTTTATCCAGCATTCAAATCAAACTGGCTTACCTTTATTTTTATTTGCTAAATCTGGCAACCATACCCAGAGACACTTAATAAAACTTTGGAGGCTGGTCTGAGTGCCTTGGTGTTTACGACTAATTGATCCCAATCAGTTACAGATTTCTTTGTTCCTTCATTTGACTGGTCTTAAACACAAACAAACAAAAACTAAATAAACTAAATAATTAAAAACCAAAAAACTGGCCGGGCGCGGTGGCTCACGCCTGTAATCCCAGCACTTTGGGAGGCCGAGGCGGGCGGATCACAAGGTCAGGAGATCGAGACCACGGTGAAACCCCGTCTCTACTAAAAATACAAAAAATTAGCCGGGCGCGGTGGCGGGCGCCTGTAATCCCAGCTACTCAGGAGGCTGAGGCAGGAGAATGGCGTAAACCCAGGAGGCGGAGCTTGCAGTGAGCCGAGATCGCGCCACTGCACTCCAGCCTGGGCGACAGAGCGAGACTCCGTCTCAAAAAACAAAAACAAAAACAAAAACAAAAACAAAAAAACCAAAAAACTAAATAATTAAAAAACCAGTTTACCATAAAGACTTAACAGAAAAAAAACTGTAATTTTCTATTAATTTACAAATTAATATAAAAATAATAGTAATAGCATTAGTAATGGTTAAATATTGGTAAGCTGAAAATGTGTATAAAAACATATAGGTCAGACTTCACAGTCAACTGATTTCTTAATTTTTTTAAAATTTGCTAACTGGCATCCTGATCTGATCTGTTAATTTTTATTTCTACTAAAATTAGAAAATCTGTATTTACAGTGAGTTTGTCAGATATGGCAAGATGTGTTTGATGGTTACCAGATAATTCTGAATAGTTGGAGCTTACAAGGATCTATTGGAGAATTTCTAGTGAAAGCATTCAGTGGTTTGTCAGATTCTAAGCAGAAGAGCAAAGAGCCTCAAAAGTCAAATGCTTCAATTTGAGAGAGAGCAGGAGTTGTATTCAGTTGCATTGGCTACATTCAGCTCTGGGAAGCATTTACCCCCATTTGGTTGCAACATTTGGATGTGGTTTAGAATATGTTCAATAATGTGTCATTCATTTTTTTCCTCTGATGAAGAAAGAAAATTATCATGTGTTGGGAAATGAAATATTCTTGGCAGTCAAGGCATTTGCATCATAGTCTGGTTTTCTTACAAAATCCTGACCCTTTGTTCTTAACATTAAAAATGTTGGCTTTGTGATCCACCATCTGCAGTAGAACTGCTACCAAGATGCACATTTTTGTAATGCGGAAGTCATCACTCTCTTATTTGTTGGGGTTTATTGGTTGAACTCTCTAATACGATACAAAATGTAAAGCCCTGGCAGGATAAGAAAGGAATTCCTACTCATCAGCAGAGTGATCTTCGCTGGTAAGCAATTGGAAGATGGATGTACTTTGATGACAGTATTCAAAAGGAGTCTACTCTTCTTATTGTGCTGAGACTTTGTGGTGGTGCCAAGGAAGTATTACACCACTCCCAAGAAGAATAAGCACAAGAGAAAGAAGGTTAAGCTAACTGTCCTAAAATATTACAAGGTGGACAAAAATGGCAAAACTAGTTGCCTTTGTTGTGAGTGCCCTTCAGGTGAGTGTGGTGCTGGAGTTTTTATGGCCAGCCACTTTGAAAGACATTTTTGTGGCAAATGTTGTCTGACTTATGTTTCAACAAACCAGAAGAAAAGATGGGTTAATAAAAGGCATGAACTAAAAAGCAAAAACAGGCTAAGTGTGGTGGCTCATGGCTATAATCCCTGTGCTTTGGGAGGCTGAGGTGGGAGAATGGCTTAAGGCCAGGAGTTCGAGGTTGCAGTGAGCAATGATGGTGCCACTGCACTCTAGCCTGGGTGAAGGAGTGAGACTCTATCTCTAAAATGAAAACAAAACTCCAAACCATGACATTCAGAAGTTAAGGTAATATGTTCATGTTAATAAAAATATTGCTCAGATAAGCCATTTGAGCAATCCTACTTAAATCCTATTTATAATAATAAAAATGGTTTATGTTAGTATTATCTATATCATAAAGAAGAGCTTTTTACTTCAATCCTTATTAAAAACTGATAGCATCCCCCCACCCCATTGGCCTCCATACTTAACTGTGGAGAAAGCACCAATTTATCTATTTATTCTCAAAGATTGTGCTCACTGGATGACATTTTACTACATTTATGGTTTGTGCTAATTTGTTCAATGTCAAATCAAAATCAAGAGAAATTTTATTTTTTAGAAATGAGGTCTTGCTATGTTTCCCAGGTTGGCCTCAAACTCCTGGGCTCAAGTGATCCTCCCTCCTCAGCCTGTGGAGTAGCTAGGACTACAGGCATGCACTACTGAGCCTGGCTGGAATAAATATATTTTGGCTATGAACTGTTTTCTGAATAAAATGGAAAGTGGGCCAGGCGCAGTGGCTCATGCCTGTAATCCCAGCACTTTGGAAGGCCGAGGTGGGTGCATTGTCTGAGCTCAGGAGCCTGGGCAACATGGTGAAACTTCATTTCTAATAAGAGTACAAAAAAATTAGCTGGGCAGTGGTGGCAGGTACCTGTAATTCCAGCTACTGAGGATGCAGAGGCAGGAGAATAGCTTGAACCTGGGAGGCAGAGGTTGCAGTGAGCCATAATGCCACTGTACTCCAGCCTGGGCAATAAAGTGAGATTCTGTCTTTAAAAAAACAAACAAACAAAAAAAGGGAAAGTGGACTGACATTTTTTTTTTGTAGGAACAGTGTGGAGTGCAGTGGCATGATCTCAGCTCACTGCAACTGCTGCCTCCCAGGTTCAAGTTATTCTCGTGCCTCAGCCTCCTGGGTAGCTGGGATTACAGTCGTATGTCACCATGCCGGACTAATTTTTGTATTTTTAGTAGAGATGTGGTTTCGCCACTTTGATCAGGCTGGTCTCAAACTCCTGGGCTCAAGTGATCTGCCTGCCTCGGCCTCCCAAAGTGCTGGGATTACAGCTGTGAGCCACCATGCCTGGCCTGTAACTCCATCAGTTTTGATCCCAAGATATCTTTTTCAGACTTACTCATACCTCACAAAATAATTCTTATCTAAACGAAAAACGTTTTCTTTTGTATCTTGAATTTTTAATGATAAACCAAACAGGAAGTTTTGGGCATTTCTCCTTATGTATTGCCTATATGCTGTAAGCTGATTCATATTGTGTACATCAGTGGTTTCTACTCTTAAACATCTGGTAGCAGGTACAGGGCAGATATTGCCATTTCATGTTTTGTATCATGACTCCATGTGATATTTGACAAATAATTTTGCCAATAGCTTTGTTACACTTTTTTTTTCTTTTTCTTTTTGAGATGGAGTCTCGCTCAGTCACCCAGGCTGGAGTACAGTAGCCTGATCCCAGCTTACTGCAACCTCCACCTTCCAGGTTCAAGCGATTGTCCTGCCTCAGCCTGCTGAGTAGCTGGGACTACAGGCGTGTGCCAACATGTCCAGCTCGTTTTCATATTTTTAGTAGAGACAGGATTCCACCATATTGGCCAGGCTGGTCTTGAGCTTCTGATCTCAGGTAATCCGCCTGCCTTGACCTCCCAAAGTGCTGGAATTACAGGCATGAGTCACTGTACCTGGCCAGCTTTGTTGCACTTTCTCCAAACAGAGTATGTTATTAACTTTGTAGCTAGTTGTGTAAGCATCTCTATAACAAAATGATTTCTACCAATTTTTTTCTTTTTGAGACAGAGTCTCGCTGTCACCCAGGCTGCAGTGCAGTGGCATGATCTCCACTCACTGCAAGCTCTGCCTCCCGGGTTCACGCCATTCTCCTGCCTCAGACTCTTCAGTAGCTGGGACTACAGGCACCCGCCACCACACCTGGCTAATTTTTTGTATTTTTAGTAGAGACGGGGTTTCACAGTGTTAGCCAGGATGGTCTTGAACGCTTGCCTTTGTGATTCGTCCCCCTTGGCCTCCCAAAGTGCTGCGATTACAGGTGTGAGCCACTGTGCCTGGCCGATTTCTACCAATTTTTTTCTACAGAAATGTGACTTGATCTCTTTTAACCACAAAATTTATCCACATCATATGGGAAAATATTTTGCATTTATTCTGAAAAAATCCATTTTACTTGGTAAAGAAGCTACTGCATTTTTTTTTTTTTTTTTTTTTAAGATGGAGTCTCGCTCTGTCGCCCAGGCTAGAGTGTAGGGGCACCTCGGTTCACTGCAACCTCTGCCTCCCAGGTTCAAGTGACTCTCCTGCCTCAGCCACCGGAGTAGCTGGGATTACAGGCACGCAGCACCACACCCGGCTAAGTATTTTTAGTAGAGATGGGGTTTCACCATGTTGGCCAGGCTGGTCTTCAACGCTTGACTTCGTGATTCATCCCCCTCGGCCTCCCAAAGTGCTGGGATTACAGCCATCCCGCCCGGCCCAGCCAATGTATTTCTTTTGAGTGGATGATTTTTTTTCTTTTTGGTGAATTATAAATATAACAACAAAATGAAAGAAAAATGAAATTTTAACAGATGTAAACAATAATATGCAAATTATGTTAAAATACCTTTGCAGTGAACTAAATAAGTGGATCAATGTAATCTGTGCAGTACATATACAACTTCTAAGAATACAAAGATGTTCAATAGCATAATTACAATTTTAATTAAATTTGTATTAAACATTTCGTGAGCGATACATGAAAAGACAGTACTTTGTAGTGCTAAACTGTAGTGCTAAAATAGGGGGATGGGTGGAACAGGTCTCCAGTGTCAGACTCCTTTAGTTTGCCTCCCACATTACTTACCTGCTGGATGTCCCTTGCTTAACCTCTTTGTTTCTGTTTCCTTAATTGCAAAATGCAAATAGTAGTAGAACCTACCTCATCGTTGTTGTGAGGATTAAATGAGTAAATACATACAAAGCATTTTGGACAGTGCCTACCTCAAATAGCTCAATGCTTCCTGAAGGGGTGGCCTGCCTCTCCACACCTGTGGGCGTTTCTCATTAGTTGGAACGAGAGACTTGAGAAAAGAAATGAGACACAGAGACAAAGTATAGAGAAAGAAAAAGTGGGCCCAGGGGACCGGCGCTTAGCATACAGAGGACCCACGCCGGCACCAGTCTCTGAGTTCCCTTAGTATTTATTGATAATTATCTTTACCATCTTAAAGATAAAGGAGTGGCAGGACAATAGGATCATTTTAGGGAGAAAATTAGCAGTAAGACATATGGATAAAGATCTCTGTGACATGAATAAGTTGAAAGGAAAATGCTGTGCCTTGATATGCATATGCAAACATCTCCATAAACCTTTTAGCAGCATTGCTCCAGCAAGTCCCACCAGCAAGTCCCACCTTATGCCATAAGGCGGTTTTCTCCTATCTCAGTAAACAGAGCATACAATCGGGTTTTACACCGAGATGTTCCATTGCCCAGGGACGGGCAGGATTTTTAACCAGCAAGCTGCCTTCAGGTACTTGTTTAACAAAGACACATCCTGCGCAGCCCAAAATCCATTAAACCTTGAGTCACCACAGCACATGTCTCTTGCAAGGACAAGGTTGGGGGTAGGGTCACAGATTAATAGCATCTCAAATACAGAACCAAATGGAGTCTCTTATGTCTACTTCTTCCTATATAGACACAGTAACAGGCTGATCTCTTTCTTTTCCCCACACTTCCTATTATCAGGAAACAAAAATTAGCTGGGCGTGGTGGCATGCGCCTGTAATCTCAGCTACTCGGGAGGCTGAGGCAGGATAACTGCTTGAACCCGGGAGGTGGATGTTGCAGTGAGCCAAGATCGCACCACTGCACTGCAGCCTGGGTGACAGAGCAAGACTCTGTCTCGGAAAAAAATTAAGAAAAAAGAAAATAAATCTGCACAGCCATCATCTTGTTGATTCCCTATTAAAAACTCCTCATTGGCCGGGTGTGGTGGCTCACGCCTGTAATCCCAGCACTTTGGGAGGCTGAGGTGGACGGATTGCCTGAGGTCAGGAGTTCGAGACCAGTCTGGCCAACATCGTGAAACCCCATCTCTACTAAAAACACACAAAAAATTAGCCGGGCGTGTGGCATGCGCCTGTAATCCCAGCTACTCAGGAGGCTGAGGCAGAGGAATTGCTTGAACCAGGGAGGTGGAGGTTGCAGTGAGCCGAGATTGCGCCACTGCACTCCAGCCTGGATGACTGAGGGAGACTTCGTCTCAAATACAAACAAACAAAACTCCTCATTATGTACCTATCACTGACCAAAGGAAGTTACCCATTCTCAAAATACTTTCTTCATCCACTGCCTCCAGTTCTGGCTGGCAATATCTCCCATACCAAACCGTTAACACCCAGATCCTTTTACACTACCAGTCCCATAGCAGGCATTAAAAAGTTAGTTATTTAACTTTTTTCACCAGGGACAAAAGTCCTTAAAACAGGAAAAAAACTGGAAAGGATTACAAATCACCATGTGAAGTTTAAGTATTAGAGCACCTAAAGAGGATTTACAAGATAAGTTGTCTGCAGGGCAACCACTCAGACGACGAATCCACCACCAAGAGAAGGTTTTTAGTCAAATATCCTTTTTTTAGTAAAATATCCTTTTTTTTTTTTTTGAGATGGAGTTTTGCTCTCGGTGGCCCAGACGAGTACAGTGGTGTGGCGCGATCTCGGTTCACTGCAACCTCTGCCTCCCAGGTTCAAGCGATTCTCCTGCCTCAGCCTCCCAAGAAGCTGGGATTACAGGCATGTGCCACCACGCCCAGCTAATTTTGTATTTTTAGTAGAGACGGGGTTTTCGCCATGTTGGCCATGGCTGGTTTCGAACCCCTGACCACAGGTGATCCGCCGGCCTGGGCCTCCCAAAGTGCTGGGATTACAGGCGCGAGCCACCGCGCCCTGCCTAAAATACCCATTTTAATTGCATTTCAATGACGTTACTCGGTCATTGACCTCTTACGCAAGGAGGGCGGGGTTAGGGAGACAGCTGGACTTCTTCCTCGCCCTCCCTCCACTGGACTGGCTGGCGCAGGGAGTAGCCCTGCCCTTGGTCGATTTGGCATCTTCATTGGTCAATTTTTTCCTAGGAGGCGGTCGTGTGTTGATTCCGCCCGCTATATAGGCGGGGTCTCTCCGCCACAGGGGCTGGGATGGTGGGGGCTGCTGAAGCCGCCATCTTGGATTCCGCGGTAGCGGAGGCGCCGCTTCTGGGGAGTGGCCTTTCTCTTCCCCTCCCTCCCGGTTCGGTGGCGGCGGCTCCTCCCACTGGGGGGGGGTGGCGCGGCGGCGGTGGCATCTACGGCCATGGCGGCGACTACTGCCAACCCCGGTGAGGAGACGGAGGACTGGGGCGCCTCTAAAGGGGAGGGGCTGAAGGGGCTGACAACTAAGGAGACCCAGGGCTGAGGGGACGCAGCTGGAGCTGAAGGCGCCGGGGCGGGGCGGAGGCCGCGAGGGACGGTGGGGGAGCGGTGACCTGGGGAGGGGCGCGATCCTGGGGACTTGGGTAGACTCAAGGTGGAGGGAGCGAGGGGGCAGGTGGGAGTTGGGGGCTCCCTCTCCTGACCTCCGTTGGAGCGGCGGCCAGTGGGGGCTGGCTCGCCCTCACTCCTCGGGCGGCGTCTGGTCTGTGATGTGGTCCTCTTTTAACCCTCTGCCCGCTGGAGCCGCTTGATGCCGAATACTGTAGGCAGAGTGGCTCCGTTTACTTTAAGAGTAGTTTGGATTCATAAACCCTGGAACATATTGCTCTTTAGTTGACGTGTTGCTTCCAAACATTTAAAGGTTTAGATTTTAATTTTAAAAATAAAAAATTGACGTTCTTTGATATATACGACATCTCTTTAGGCTGTTACCTCCCACCCGCAACCCCCGTCCCCGTCCCCGGACTATACTTTGAAACTTAGATCTTGTGTTAAGAGGGCCTGTCTGCCTGCTGAGGGCAGGGGTTTGTGTAATGGTTGTGGTTTCGGACAGGTCTTTAGTCCACAGCCCCAGGTTTAAATCTTGTTAGGCCTAGGTCCAGCCAGTTTCCAAACTCTTTCAGAAAAGTTTGATTCCACACCATTTCTCAGTTTCAAAAAATAATCAAATATCAAAAAGATCTAGTCTGTTTTGTCTAAGAGATGGAATAGGGTGTAGTGCAGTTCTAGAGAGATCAGATCTTCAAATTACTAGTCCCACCCTGCCCTCTTTCCTCTATGTTACAGTTATTTCTCCTTAGAAGGTATTTCATTTTAGGGGCCTAGTTTATCTTGCAGACTTTGGTCATTCTTGCAAAATAAAGTCTATCCGTTTCCAAAAACCAATATATTTGATAGCTTTAAAAAGAAAGGGCCTTGAGGTGTGTGTGTGTGTTGCGGAGAATTTCTTGAAAATACAACAGTGGGAGTGATTACCCCCATCCCCACATTGAAATTTAAATTAGATTTTTTTTTCATGTTACTGAAAGGCAGTATTATTTTGCAATATCCAGATTTTGCTGGACAGTTGAATCACTGAAATTTCTTTTCTACCATGTTTCTGGGAACAGCTATTTTAAGAAATGATTAATTTGTCACATGTCATTATCTGTATTTAATTTTTAAAAATTTTTTTTAAAGGAAAGAGAGGTAAAATTAATGGCAAAAATTACATTGCGGGAAGTGCTGAGTGATAGAATAAAACTATAAAACAGGAAAAATGCCATTATGGCAAACCTGACCTTGTAGTAATATAACCTATCTGAACTATGGAATAAATAAACAAGATTTTTAACTGATCACACATTGCAAAATACTTATATAACCCTAGTTAAATTGCAAAGCATTTCTCTTATTAAGAAGTCGCCTGAGTAAACAAGTTTTAGTTCATATGTCAGGAGCTTTTTTCCAGCTGTGTGGGTGGGGTTGCTTTATTTTGTTTTGTTTTTTAAACAGCAGCAACCAGAATGACAGCCTCTTGACCATATCTTCATAAGCTGATCAATATCAGCTTAAATCTCAGCAGAAAATAGCATGTGTTTGTGTGTATGTGTGTATGCAGAATCCTTGTTAATGAAACGCTTTGTTTACTATGCTTTGGCTGCTTGGTTCTGCAATTTTTAGATTTCCTTTTTCTTTTTCTTTTCCTTTCTCCTCTCCCCTCTCCCCTCTTTTTCTTTTGATGCAGGGTCTTGCTTCTTGCTCTGTCGCCCGGTCTGGAGTACAGTGGCAAGATCACTGCTCACGGCATCTTCCACCTCCGGGGCTCAAGTGATCTTCTCACGATCAGCCTCCTGAATAGCTGGGACTACAGGTGCCTTGCCACCATGCCTGGTTAATTTTTAAATTTTTTTGTGGAGACAGATGCCTTGCTATGTTGCTCACGCTGATCTTGATCTCCTGGTCTCAAGCAAGCCTTGCCTCAGTCTCTCAAAGTTGGGAATACAGGTGTGAGACACTCTACCTGGCCAGATATCTTTTTTGATATTAAAAAATTCTTCCATCTCTTCTAACTTATCGATTCCATGTTCAGTTCAATCAAATCAGAAGATATGTTTTCTTTTTTCTTTTCTCCCTTTGCACTTTTATATCAAGAGGAAGAGAGCATAGATACATTGTGGATTTTTTCAGTAGTCTATTGCATTTTGGGAAATGAGATTAATGAATGGAGGGACATTAGGTGGAAATGTACTGTGCTTAGTGAAAGTAAATGTTTTCAGGTCAGAATTCTTTGCTATACTGTCATACCTTCTTTCCTTAGAGCCATTTTAAGGACTAGGGACACCATGCCTATTTCTTTGAGTTTTTTCTACTTTGTATTTTTGCTGGAGTACTAATTTTTTTTTTTTTTTTTTTTAACAATTCTTGTTAGTTTTGTCAAGACGATTTAAAAAAAAATTTCACTCTTTAAGCTTCACTTGAGTTAATCCTTTTTAAAAATATATTTATTTTTATTTTTGAGACAGGGTCTCGCTCTGTCTCCCAGACTGTAGTGCAGTGGTGTAATCACAGCTCACTGCAGCCTTGAACTCCTGAGCTCAAGTGATCTTGCAGCCTCAGCCTCCTGAGTATCTGGGTCTACAGACACACACCACCACACCTGGATACATTTTTTAACTTTTTGTAGAAATGGGATCTTGCTATGTTGCCCAGGCTGGTCTTGAACTCCTGGCCTCAAGCAATCCGCCCACCTCACCCTCCTAAGCTGCTGGGATTATAGGTGTGAGCCACTGATCCGGCCAAGTTAATCCTTAGGGTTAGTAATAGCGCTTAAACATGTTAACTGTGCTGGTGGCCCTGCAGTGTTTTTCAAGGGGACCAGGTTCTTCTGCATTTTTCACTGTGGTGCTGCATTAGAAGAAGAGCAAAATATGGTTGATACTCTCTAAGAGTTGTGTTGAAGTAATAGTTCTAATGTGATTTTTTTTTGTCAAATTGATAATTCTTCATATTCTATCATTTTTCACTGGTTCTACTTATCACTGGCAAGTAGAACTCCGTGGGTAGGTGGTCCATGAAACTTTAGGCTATTTCTTTCTTGTCTATGGACTACTAACAGTTTGGAGGAACACATTTTTTTTCCCCATAGGAGAGGGTCTTGCTCTGCCACCGAGGCTGGAGTACAGTGACACAATCATGCCTCACTGCAGCCTTGACCTTCTGGGACCATGTGATCCTCCCACTTCAGCCTCCTAAGTAGGTGGGACCACAGGTGTGCACCACCATGGCTGGCTAATTTTAAATTTTTTTTAGAGACAGGGTCTTGCTATGTTGCCCAGGCCCGTGTTTAACTCCTGGCCTTAAGTGATCTTCCTGTATTGGGCCCCCGCTAAGAGCTGGGATTATAGGCATGAGCCACCATGCCCAGCCAAGGTGGAACACTTTTTAAATTGAATGTGTGATTTGTAATGCATTGGCTGAGGGAATAGTTGGGAGGAGATTCGGTATTTGATTTACAGTTCCAAATTCAGACTAGAGACGTTGAATTAGTTTGTAGTAAATGTAGGTTTTTTTCTCTCTTGATTCTGGTATTCTCATTAGTAGAGAATTCTTTTTGTGCTATTATGTATAAGTTACGGTGGATGGAGAATGTAGTAGAAGGAAAAGGGTAATACCGTTTGGGTTTGCAAGGCTGTCATTTAGGAAGAAAATTTTTTTTAGCTATTTTTCACCTATGTAACTTACAGTTTTAACTGCATCAATTAACAAAATTCTTTTTTTTTTTTTTTTTTTTGAGATGGAGTCTTGCTCTGTTGCCCTGGCTGGAGTGCAGTGGCCGGATTTCAGCTCACTGCAAGCTCCGCCTCCCAGGTTTACGCCGTTCTCCTGCCTCAGCCTCCCGTGTAGCTGGGACTACAGGCGCCTGCCACCTCGCCCAGCTAGTTTTTTTGTATTTTTTAGTAGAGACGGGGTTTCACCGTGTTAGCCAGGATGGTCTCGATCTCCTGACCTCGTGATCTGCCCGTCTCGGCCTCCCAAAGTGCTGGGATTACAGGCTTGAGCCACCGCGCCCAGCCACAAAATTCTTACCTGTTACCTTCATTTACCTTTTTCAGATATGGGAAAATAGGAATTCATACAGTGTAAAGTTAAGATGTCAAGATATTCTTTTATGGCCAGGTGTGGTGGCTTGTGCCTCTAATCCCTTTGGGAGGCCGAGGCAGGCAGATGGCTTGAGCCCAGGAATTTGAGACCAGCCTGGACAACATGACAAAACCGCTTATCTACAAAAAATACAAAAAATTATCCAGGCACTGTGGTGTACTTTTATAGTCCCAGCTACGTGGGAAGCTAAGATGGGAGTATCACCTGAGCCTGGAAAGTTGAGACTGCAGTGAGCTGTGATCATGCCACTGTACTCCAGCCTAGGTGTCACAGTGAGACCCTGTCCCCCAACAAAAAAAGAGATATTATTATATTGCAAAGGCCTTTTTTTTTTTTTTTTTTTTTTTTTTTTTTTTTTTTTTTGAGACAGAGTCTCGCTTAGTCGCCCAGGCTGGGGTGCAATGGCGCGATCTCGGCTCACTGCAAGCTCCGCCTCCCGGGTTCACGCCATTCTCCTGCCTCAGCCTCCCGAGTAGCTGGGACTACAGGCGCCCGCCACCTCGCCCGGCTAGTTTTTTGTATTTTTTAGTAGAGATGGGGTTTCACCGTGTTAGCCAGGATGGTCTCGATCTCCTGACCTCGTGATCCGCCCGCCTCGGCCTCCCAAAGTGCTGGGATTACAGGCGCGAGCCACCGCGCCCGGCCTTTTTTTTTTTTTATTATTATACTTTTAAGTTCTAGGGTACATGTGCATAACGTGCAGGTTTGTTACATATGTATACATGTGCCGTGTTGGTGTGCTGCACCCATCAACTCGTCAGCACCCATCAACTTGTCATTTACATCAGGTATAACTCCCAATGCAATCCCTCCCCGCTCCCCCCAACCACCGTCTGTTTTTAAGAATACTGCCTTGGCTGGGCGCGGTGGCTCATGCCTGTAATGCCAGCACTTTGGGAGGCCGAGGCAGGTGGATCACCTGAGGTCAGGAGTTTGAGACCAGCCTGACCAACACGGCAAAACCCCATCTCTACTAAAAATACAAAAATTAGCCGGGCATGGTGGCAGGTGCCTATAATCCCAGGCACTTGGGAGGCTGAGGTGGGAGAATCACTTGAACCTGGAAGGTGGTGGTTGCAGTGAGCCGAGATCATGCCACTGCTCTCCAGCCTGGGTGACAGAGCGAGACTCCATCTCAAAAAAGAAAAAAAAAAAAATAAATAATGCTGCCTGATATGCCATAATGACTTTAGTAAGTAGACATCAGTGAATCTTCAGGTTGGAAATATGACAACGCCTATCATTTTACACTTAAGGAGACACCCAGGGAAAGGAGTGGATAATTAAGTTCCTTCTGTATGCCAGGTTACACTTTCCTATTTTGTTGACTAATCTTTATGTCTAGTCTGTAGCAACTGTCTCCAACTTTTCACATAAGTTCTTCAAATTTAGGTCACTTTTCATAATTTTGTCAATGTATTTTCTTACTTGTTTTAAAGTTTTTATTATTTTACGTAGTGTCTGGGTCTCACTATATTGCCCAGGCTGGTCTCAAACTCCTGGGCTTAAGCAATCCTCCTGCCTCGGCCTCCCAGTGTGCCGGGGTTACAGGTGTGAGTCACCCTGCCAGGCCCGTTTTATATTTTCCCTCCATCTTTTCATTGCAGTTGAATGGAGAAGTAAGTTTATGGGTTCAGCAGTATACTTAGGGCTGGACGTGGTGGCTCATACCTGTAGTCCTGGCACTTTGGGAGACTGATGTGAGTGGATTGCTTGAGCCCAAAAGTTTGAGACCAGCCTGGGCAACATGGTGAAACCCAATCTGTACAAAAAAATACAAAAAATTAGCAGGGTGTGGTGGCATCCCCTGTAGTCCCAGCTACGCGGGAGACTGAGATGGGAGGATGACCTGAGCCTGGGAGGTCGAGGCTGCAGTGAGCCGTGATTGTGCCACTGCACTCCAGTCTGGGTGACTGGGAGACAGCGTGAGACCCTGTCTCAAAAAACAAAACAAAACCAGCATACTTAGGATGTAAGTTCCATGAGAGCAGAACTTTTGCTTTCCTTGTTTGCCAAAGTACTGCAGTGCTTACAGTGGGTGCCTAGTATGTTGGATTAGAGTTCAATATATGTTTGTTGAATAAAAATGAATGTAAAACTCACTGTTAATATGAAATACCTTTGAAGGGATAAGACTAATTAAGCCATTGACATCATGAATTTGTACGAACTATAATAATATCTAATATTTATTAGTAATATGTACTAACTGTTCTCATTTAATTTTTATGACAATTGTATTAGGTAAGTATTATTATCCTTGTTTTACAGATGAGGAAACTAAGGCACAGAGAGTGAATATGTAACTTGTCTGAAGTCACATAGCTACTAGAAGGTAGAGACAGAATTTTATTGTTGGCAGTCCATCTACACAGTCATCATTCTTAATCTCTAAGTTATTATTTTTTCCATTGGGACCTAGAGTCATCTTCCTACTGAAATGTAGTACAATGGGTATCTTTTGAGAAGGAGGTAGGTGGAGTATTGTCTTTTTTGCAGATGAAAAGGGTGAAATACCACATTAGATAGCCTGGGGGCAAGGTATTGCTTGGTTGGAGAACCAAGTGCAAGGTGCTGAAAAAAGGAGCTAGAAGAGTAGTTTCCAGGCTGAGTGTGGCGGCTCACACCTGTAATCTCAGCACTTTGAGAGGCCAGGGTGAAAGGACTGTTTAAGCCCAGAAGTTGGAGACCAGCCTGAGCAATATAATGAGACCTTGTCTCCACAAAAATATGTATATAAAAAATTAGCTAGATGTGGTGGTGGATGCCTATAGTCCCAACTACTTGGGAGGCTGAGGTGGTGGGAGGATCTCTGAGCTTGCTAGGTCAAGGCTGTAGTGAGCCATGATCACGCCACTGGACTCTAGTCTGGGTGACAGTGAGCCTGTCTCTAGGAAAAAAAAAAAAAGAGTAGTTTCTTAAAATCTTTTCTGTAACATTCTATATTTGTTTTGTTTTGTTTTGTTTTTTTGAGACGGATTGTCCCTGTTGCCCAGGCTGGAGTGCAGTGGTGCGATCTCAGCTCACTGCAAGCTCCGCCTCCCAGGTTCATGCCATTCTCCTGCCTCAGCCTCCCCAGTAGCTGAGACTACAGGCATCTGTCACCACGCCCCGCTAATTTTTTGTATTTTTTTTTTTTTTTGAGACAGAGTCTCGCTCTGTCACCCAGGCTGGAGTGCAGTGGCGCGATCTCCTCTCACTGCAAGCTCCCCCTCCCGGGTTTTATGCCATTCTTCTGCCTCAGCCTCCTGAGTAGCTGGGACTATAGGTGCCTGCCACCACGCCTGGCTAGTTTTTTGTATTTTTTAGTAGAGACGGGGTTTCACTATGTTAGCCAGGATGGTCTCGATCTCCTGACCTCGTGATCCGCTTGTCTCGGCCTCCCAAAGTGCTGGGATTACAGGCTTGAGCCACGGCGCCCGGCCAGTTTTTTGTATTTTGAGTAGAGACAGGGTTTCACCATGTTAGCCAGGATGGTCTCGATCTCCTGACCTCGTGATCTGCCCGCCTCAGCCTCCCAAAGTGCTGGGATTACAGGCGTGAGCCACCGCGCCCGGCCTAACATTCTATATTTCTTTCTCCTAGTTCTGTGTTTCAATTCTTTAAATACTTTTAAGGTTTTTTTTGAGACAAGGTCCTGTTGTGTCAGCCAGGCTGGAGTGCAGTAGCATGACCATAGTTTGCTGCAACACCTCCAATTGCTAGGCTCAAGTGATTCTGCCTCCTCAGTTTCCTGAGTATTTGGGACTGTAGGCATGCACCATCATGCCCAGCTAATTTTTTAATTTTGTAGAGACAGGATCTCGCTATGTTGCCCAGGCTGGTCTTGAACTACTGTCCTCGAGTGATACTCCTGCTTTTGGCCTCCCAGATTGCTGGGATTACAGGCATGAATCATTATGCACTGCAGCTTTTAGGGTTGTTGTTAGAATCCTCTCCAAGTTCTTGGTACTCCACAATTGAGCCTCTCCTAGAAACTTGGTTTCAGAGACACTGTGTTGCTTGGTCTTTATCACTGATTGTTCCTTCTTTGTCCTTTTTGCTTGTTTTTCTGCTTCTTTCTTTTTTTTGTTCAGTGTGCTTCTACTTTTCTCTTCTCATGCTTGAGGCGAGAACTGTTTTTTGAGTCAGGGTCTTGCTATGTTGCCCAAGTTGGTCTTGAACTCCTGAGCTCAAATGATCCTCCTGCCTCGGCTTCCCGAGTAGCTGGGATTAGAAGTGTACACCACAGTACCCGGTTTGGGGCTAGAACTAAATAGTAAACCAGGCAATTTCCTTCATTTCTTCCCATTTGCCTACCTACCTGCCTTCCTAGCTGCTTGCCTTCCTACTTCAGTTTGACATTCACTTGGTACCTACCATAATCCCCTTCGCTTTGTATTAGTCCATTCTCACACTGCTATAAAGAACTACCAGAGACTGGATAATTTATGCAGAAAAGAGGTTTAATTGACGAGCAGTTCTGCAGACTGTATGGGAGGCATGGCTAGGGAGGCCTCAGGAAACTTGGAATCATGGCGGAAGGCTAAGGGGAAACAAGCATGTCTTCATATGGCTGGCAGGATAGAGGGAGAGAAGGGGAAGGTGCTACACACTTTCAAACAACCAGATCTCTTGAGAACTCTATCATGAGAGAGCACTAGGGGGATGGTGCTAACCCATTAGAAACCACCCCCATGATCCCATAACCTCCCACCAGGCTGCACCTTCAACACTGGGGATTACAATTTGACATGATATTTGGGCGGAGACACACAGAGCCAAACCATATCACCCTTCATTTATCTTTTATGTATAAAAGACTCCAAAAATTTCATTCCTGGCTTCTCACATAAACTGCTTTCCTATATTTTTATCTATTTAAAAGATCTCTCTCTTTCTCTCTCTTTTTTTTTTTTTTAAGTTGAGACAAGGTTTTACTATGTTGCCCAGGCTCATCTTGAAATCCTGGACTCAAGCATTCCTCCCACTTCAGCCACCTGGACTACAGGTGTGTGCCATTGTGCCTGGCTGCATCTCTGTTTGAATAGTTTTTTTTTTTTTTTTTTTAATTTATAGAAACGAGGTCTCACTGTATTGCCCAGACTGGTCTTGAACTGCTGAGCTCAAGTAGTCCTACCGCCTTGGTCTCCCTAGTAGCTGGAATTGTAGGTGTATGACACCATGCCCGGCTCTATTTGAGTAATCTTTTTTTGTTTGTTTGTTTTTGTTTTAAAGACAGAGTCTCTCTGTGTTACCCAGGCTGGAGTGCAGTGGTGCAATCTTGGCTCGCTGCAGTCTCCGCCTCCTAGGTTCAAATGATTTTTGTGCCTCAGTATCTCGAGTAGCTGGGACTACAGTGTGCCACCACGCCTGGCTAATTTTTTGTATCTTTAGTAGAGTTGGGGTTTCACCATGTTGGCCAGGCTGGTCTCGAACTCCTGTCCTCAAGTGATCTGCCCGCCTCGGCCTCCCACAGTGTTGGGATTACAAGTGTGAGCCATTGCGCCCAGCCTCTATTTGAATAATCTTTAACATCCTATATATGTATGTTCTCACCAGTATTTCCTTCAAATCTGCTGTCTTTCCTACCTTTTGGTATCTTTCATGACTATCAAAATTGAGTTTTTCATTTCCCCAGTCTAAGGAACTGTAAGTGTTTGGATTTTACTTTTTATGTGTTTATCTGGGTTATTACCTCTTCTCAGGTCTTTTGCCAAATATTTATGTGTGTGTGTGTGTGTGTGTGTGTGTATGTATGTATGTGTGTATACATACATACATAAAAATTATTTAAATCGGGCCGGGCGCAGTGGCTCAAGCCTGTAATCCCAGCACTTTGGGAGGCCGAGACGGGCGGATCACAAGGTCAGGAGATCGAGACCATCCTGGCTAACACGGTGAAACCCCGTCTCTACTAAAAAAACAAAAAACTAGCCGGGCGTGGTGGCGGGCGCCTGTAGTCCCAGCTACTCGGGAGGCTGAGGCAGGAGAATGGCGTGAACCCAGGAGGCGGAGCTTGCAGTGAGCTGAGATCAGGCCACTGCATTCCAGCCTGGGCGACAGAGCGAGACTCCGTTTCAAAAAAAAAAAAAAAAATTATTTAAATCAAAACTATACATGCATATTTTAATATTTAAAGACTTAGTTTTATGTTTGTTACAAAAATATTATAAGGGAGTCCTCTGCTCCCTTTCTCTCATTTCCTTCTCTCCAGTGGCATCATTTTTATTTCTTTTAACATAATTCTTTATTTCTGTTTAAATAAAATGTCCCCGTGAAAGACATTAGTTTCCAGATCGAAGGGGCCATGCACACATCAAGGCCCATTATGCTGAAATTTCAGCATCAGATAGAAAGAGAATATCCTATACGCTTCAGAGAGAATAAAATTATTCACATTCAGAAGATTCAGGAATCAGATTGGTCTTTTTTCTCAGTAGTCATGCTGAAAAGTAGAAGACCTTGGAACAGGCTGGGTGTGGTGGCTTACGCCTATATTCCCAACATTTTGGGAGGCTGAGACGAGTGGATCACCTGAGGTCAGGAGTTTGAGACCAGCCTGGCCAACATGGTGAAACCCCATCCCTACAAAAATACAAACATTAGCTGGGCATGGTGGTGCGTGCCTGTAGTACCAACTGCTTGGGAGGCTGAGGCAGGAGAATTGCTTGAACCTGGGAAGCGGAGGTTGCAGTGAGCCGAGATCACGTCACTGCACACCAGCCTGGGTGAAAGAGCAAAGACACTGTCTCAAAAAAGAAAAAAAAAAAGACTTTGGAGCAATGCCTTCAAAATTCTGAGGGAAAATAAGTTCTAATTTAGAATTCCATACCTGGGCAAACTATCAATTAGTGAAATAGAGTAAATATTTTCATACCTCCAAGGCATTTCTTACACCTTTTCAGGAATCCATTAGAAGATAGGCTCCACCAGTAGGAGAGAGTAAACCAAGAAAGTGGAGATACGAAATATAGGAAATAGGCAGTATAACAGAAGAAAAATGAAGCATGTAGTATACATACGTTGGTGTTAGCTTTCCTGTTTTCAATATGGCTCCCTCACTTCACCTTTACCTGGTGTTCACTAGACTGTAAGACCTTTGATTTACACTCTCCACAGAGTAAATCTGTCTTTTGACAGAATGGTGAGGGGTAGTTGCCTTGGTTAGAAGGAATAGAGAAAAGGATCTAGGAATCCATCTCTGTAGTAAACAGATGCTGAACGAATTCTCCTTATTTTCACTTCATTCACCCTACCCTGCATACCCAGAGTTACCTGGACTCACCAGCTTCTGAGACTTTGGGGGAATTCCATAGTGTAAATTAAGTTGGTTTTCTACTTTTTCCCTTGTCACTTTAGGATTTAGTTTTTGTCCATCTCCCAAGGCAATAGTCCATTTTATCTCTAGTTTCAAAAAAATTATTGCTCTTCCTTTCCATCCTTGTGGTTTTGTCTTATGTAAAAATTTTTTCTCTTTTAAAAAAATTTTTCCTGTGTATGAGTGAGGAGAGAAGAGAGTAGAAATAGATAGATACATTTAATTCACTATCCTTACTGAGAAGTTGCATAGTTTAAAATTTTAAAAGTAACTACCTTTTCGTCATGCCATCCTCATTTAGGCCTTTATCACTTTGTTTTTGATTAATCTTGTCTTCCTGCTTCTATTACTTCAAACTTTAAATCTGTCAGATTAATTTTAATTTATATTTTCATCTTGTTACTCAGACTTAAAGTTGTATGTTTGTCTTTGTTCAATCTGATCCAGGTGTTTCATCGTGGCATTCAAAGCTTTCTCTCAGTTAGCACTTCACATCTTACCTTTTTAGGTCTTTTTCTTTACGGCTCTTCACAGTTGCTGTTATGTGTCACCTAATGACGCCTTGCTCATCAAAGGACTGCATATATGAATGGTGGTCCCATAAGATTATAATGGAGGTGAAAAATTCCTTTTGCCCAGTGACATGTAGTTGTCATAAGGTCTTAGCACAACACATTACTTTTTCTATGTTTAGGTACATAAATAGTTACCACTGAGTTATAGTTGCCTACCGTATTCAGTATAGTAACATCTTGTTAGGACGGTTGGGAGTACTAGGCTATTACTGGGAGTAATGGGCTACATATAGGTATGTAGGCTATACACCTACATACCTAGGTGTGTAGTGGCTATACCATCTAGATTTGTGTAAGTATACTCAATGATATTCACACAATGTTGAAATCTCCTAATGACACATTTCTCAGAACGTATCCCTGTTGTTAAGTAATACATAACTGTATCTTCATGTCTCCCTTTAGACTTGCTTATGTACTTTTATCTATGTAGAATGCCTTTTTCTTCTTCTTTACTTTTTTTTTTTTTTTTCCTGAGACAGAGTGTTGCTCTTGTTGCCCAGGCTGGAGTGCAGTGGCACGATTGGCTCACTGCAACCTCTGCCTCCTGGGTTCAAACAATTCTCCTACCTCAGCCTCTTGAGTAGCTGGGATTACAGGCGCCCGCCACCACGCTCAGCTAATTTTTTATATTTTTAGTAAAGACGGGGTTTCACCATGTTGTTCAGGCTGGTCTTGAACTCCTGACCTCAGGTGATCCACCCTTCTCGGCCTCCCAGAGTGTTGGGATTACAGGCGTGAGCCACTGCTCCCGGCCTCCTTTACTTTTTTTAAGGCCCAGCTTGATGTACCTTTTTGAAACTTCCCCATGGGCTGGTTGCCTGCCTTCCTTATTTCCTTCAGTTTCCTCTTCATATTAAACATCTTCTCTGCAAGGGACTATGCCAGGCCTTGATTTAAACCAGGATTATCTTTTCTTTCTCTGAATTTCCCTGGCACTCTTTTTTTTTTTTTTTTTTGAGACAGAGTCTCATTCTGTTGCCCATGCTGGAGTGCAGTGGCGTGATCTCAGCTCACTGCAACCTTTGCCTCCCAGGCGATTCTCTTGCTTCAGCCTCCCAAGTAGCTGGGATTATAGATGTGCACCACCACACCTGACTAATTTTTGTATTTTCAGTAGAGACGGAATTTTACCGTGTTGGTCAGACTGGTCTCGAACTTGATCTCAAGTGAAAAGTGCTGGGGTTACAGGCATGAGCCACTGTGCCTGGCCTCCATGGTAATCTTGTTTTTTTTTTTTGGGAGACGGAATCTCACTCTGTCAACCAGGCTGGAGTGCAGTGGCACGATCTCGGCTCATTGCAACCTCCACCTTTCGTGTTCAAGCGATTCTTCTGCCTCAGCCTCCCGAGTAGCTGGGACTACAGGTGCGTGCCACCGTGCCCAGCTAATTTTTGTATATTTAGTAGAGATGGAGTTTCACCATATTAGCCAGGCTGGTCTCAAACTGATGTCGTGATCTGCTTGCCTCGGCCTCCCAAAGTGCTGGGATTACAGGCGTGACTCCATGGTACTCTTATATCCTATATAAACCTATTACTAAAAGAATGAACTTTTTTTTTTTTTTTTAAATAGAGGCAGGATCTCACTGTGTTGCCCAAGCTAGTTTTGAACTCCCGAGCTCAAGCAATCCTCATGCCTTGGCCTCCCAAAGTACTGGGATTATAGGCATGAGCCACTGCACTTGGCCCTGAACTTTTTTTTTAATGGAAAAAAATGTTTTTTCTTAGGAAAGTATCATATGCTCACTCAAATTTATAGGCTGAAATAGAAAAATTAGCAGTAACAAAAATATGCTCAGCCTTAATGTGTGCTAAACTAACAGCAATAATTGTCTTTCACCAAGAAAATGACCAGAAATTTGAAGGATTCCCAAAACACAATGCTGTTGGAGGTGTGGCTAAATTGATGCAGTGGATGAGGCTCTAAATTGGTATAACCTCCTTGGCAGGTAATGGGCAATCAAAGTTTTAAATGTGTCTACCCTTAGGCCCGAGGAGTCATTTTCAGAAATAATATGGAAGTACTGGTATGAAGTACTGTGCATGAAGATACACAATGATGTTCACTGAAGCATAATTTATGATAGTGAAGGTTTGAATGTTGTAGCTATACATTTATAGTACAGAGTACTATGTAACTGTTAAAAAGAATGATCTACATGTATATTTATTGCCATAGCAATATATTGTTACATGGAAGAGAAAAAGTTCAGAATAAGTACAGATGCTCCTTGACTTATGGTGGGGTTATGTCTTGATAAACCCATTGTAAATTGAAAATATCCTAAGTCAAAAATACATTTAATACACTTAATCTATTACACATTATAGCTTAGCCTAGACTACCTTAAACATGTATAGAGTACTTACATTAGCCTACAGTGGGCAAAATAATCTAACTTAAATTCTACTTTATAATAAAGTGATCCTCCTGCCTCAGCTTCCCAAGTAGCTGGGACTACAGGTGGGTACCACCACACCTAGGTGATTTTATTTTTATTTTTATTTATTTATTTTTTTGTAGAGACAGGGTCTCACTATGTTCCCCAGGCTGGTCTTGAACTCCTGAGCTCAAGCAATCCTCCCACCTCAGCTTCCCAAAGCACTGGGATTACAGGCATGAGCCACTGAGCCCAGCCTTGAGTATATTTTATCTCTTATTTTTTAATCTCAGTTTATATATACCTAACTCTGTAATCAAAAAGAGGTGCAGGCTGGACATGGTGGCTCATGCCTGTAATCCAAGAGCTTTGGGAGGCCAAGGTGAGCAGATTACTTGAGCCCAGGAGTTCGAGACTAGCCTTTGCAACACTGTGAAACCCCATCTGTACAAAAAATACAAGTTAGCCAGCATGGTGGCCCATGCCTGTAGTCCCAGCTACTTAAGAGGTTGATGTGGGAGGATCACTTGAACCTGGGAAGTCGAGGCTGCAATGAGCTGTGATTGCACCACTGCACTTCATCCTGGGCAACAGAGCAGATCCTGTCTTTAAAAAAAAAAAAAAAAAAAAAAGTGCATTTTTTTCTTAGTAAAAATGGAGGCCTGATCTTCAACTTGCTCGTCATTTTAATATACGTCATGAATATTTACACACATATCTCATTGTTTTTTGTTAGTTCATACTGTATGATGTACAATATTTTGTGCATCAAATAACACTACCAACAGTGAAAAGGCAACCCATGGAATAGAAAAAAATTTTTCTTTTTTTTTTTTTTTTTTTTTTTTGAGACAGAGTCTTACTCTGTCACCCAGGCTGGAGTGCAGTGGTGCGATCTCCACTTCCTGCAACCTCTGACTCTCAGGTTTAAGTGATTCTCAAGCCTCAGCCTCCCAAGTAGCTGGGATTACAGGCATGCACCACCACGCCCAGCTAATTTTTGTATTTTTATTAGAGACGGGGTTTCCCCATGTTGGCCAGGCTGATCTTTAACTCCTGATCTCAAGTGATCCGCTCACCTCAGCCTCCCAAAATGCTAGGATTACAGACGTGAGCCACCATGCCCAGCAGAAAAAAAAATTTCGAATCATATAAACAACACAGAGTATCCAAAGTATATAAAGAGCAGCCAGACACAGTGGCTTACACCTGTAATCCCAGCACTTTGGGAGGCCAAGGTGGGCTTATCACCTGAAGTCAGGAGTTCGAGACCAGCCTAGCCAACATGGTGAAATCCCATCTCTACTAAAAATACAAAAATTAGCCGGGCATGGTGGTGGGCGCCTGTAATCCCAGCTACTCGGGAAGCTGAGGCAGGGAGAATTAATTGAACCCAGGAGGTGGAGGTTGCAGTGAGCCAAGATCATACCACTGCACTCCAGCCTGAGCGACAGAGAAAGACTCTGCCTCAAAAAAATAAACAAAAAATAAAACAAAATATATAAAGAGCTCCTACAACTCACTTGAACCCCGGAGGCTGAGGCTGCAGTGAGCTGTGATCATGCCACTGTACTCCAGCCTGGGCTGGACAAAGTGAGACCCTGTCTTTAAAAAAAAAAAAAAAAAGTACTCAGCTGTTAGTAATGGTTACTGCTGGGGGATGAGATTGAATTGGAAGGAGAGAGGAAAGGTACAGGGAGGCAGGAAAGGGAGACAATGATGAGGGACTTTCAGTTTTACTTTACATAATTTTCTTTTAAGTATTGGAATTTAGGTGATTTTTCCTTTTGGGTTTTTCTGTATTTTCCAATCACGATAAATAAAATAAATTATAAATATTTGTTGCATGAATGAAATGTATAAACCCATTTATATATGTTTTTTAAATTAGTGTATTATTAAGTGTATACAATATTAGTATATTGTTAACTATGTACAAGCTTTTTAACTTGAAGGTTGCAGAATATAGTACTTCCAAACTCTGTGATGTGGGGAGAACTGAAGTATGGGGATATCTTGTACCAGTGTAAGAATTCAAGAAGAGACCATGTGTGGTGGCTCATGCCTATAATCCCAGCGCTTTGGGAGGCCAAAGTGGAACGATCACTTGGAGCTAGGTGTTCAAGACCAGCCTGGGCAACATATCCAGACCCCATCTCTAAGAAAAAAAAAAAAAAAAAATTTAGCTGGGTGTGGTAGTGCGGGCCTGTAGTCTTAGCTACTCCGGAAGCTGAGGTGGGAGGATTGCTTGAGCCCAGGAGTTTGAGGCTATAGTGAGCTATGATTATACCAGTGCACTCTAGCCCAGGCAACAGAGTGAGACCTGGTCTCAAAAAAAAAAAAAAAAAAAAAAAAATCAAGTAAGAGCAATCTGGATATGAGCATTTGGGATTTTTAGCAAACTGCTGAGATTTTGTCTATAGCTTGAACATTTCTTTTAGCTAACTTGATACTGCTGATACGCAAGGACCATCTTTTTAAAAATGTTTACTTCATTATTTTCCTGACAGAAATGACATCAGATGTACCATCACTGGGTCCAGCCATTGCCTCTGGAAACTCTGGACCTGGAATTCAAGGTGGAGGAGCCATTGTCCAGAGGGCTGTTAAGCGGCGACCAGGGTGAGTTTGAGTGTAGTGTGTTATGAATGTCTCTCCTATAAACCAACTTTAGTTGCTGAATTTATTTAGTTGCTGAACTCACTTGGCTATTTCTGACCGTCTCACTTCAACTTGATTACTTACTACACTACTGTCATATAAGTCTCCTTAGTCCCTGAATTTTTCTTTATGAAGAATTTATGTTTTTATCCAAGTTTTCCATAAGCAGTTCTTTTTTTAAACCAAAATTTCTGTAAGGTAAAGGACTGTAGCTAAGCCGGGAGATTTTACTGTGCCTGAGAAAACTGTTTGCTGCTTTCATTAAGCTTTGTTTCTGTTTTCCCAAAATCATTTTGATAGGCTGCTTTTCTGAATTTAGAGAATGCTGAGCTCTAGAATAGCTGTCTTCTAAGTTATTGATATGTTGCTTGGTTTGGAATGCAGAGTCTATTGAGCTCCAAAAGTATTTATTAAATTCCTAATTAGCGTTATGGCATTGTGCTGATTGCAAGTAGGATGCAAAGATGAGTAAGTCACAGTCCTTCTTTCTAAGTTGGTTGTGTTCTGATAGAAATAATTATTATACACACGAATATATGATAGAATATGCCTAGTTTTGTTAGAAAGGAATAAATTTGGTGCTATGTTTTTCTGTGTGTGGAAATAATACATTTATTGGTAAACATTGAGGAAAGCTTCAGAAAGGAGGTTGCCTTAGAGGGGCCTTGAAGAATGGGCACTATTTTATTTACTTTCTGGTATTAAATTTTCCTTTTTCTTTCTTTTTCTTTTTAAAAATTGTGCAGCTAATTATAACCAGTCTTTAATTTTTGTCCCACCAATAGTAATGGAAGAGTGATGCCTAGGCTCAGTGGTAACATGAGTAACATATTAAGACTTGCTATGTGTTCAGTAGCTTTAAACATTTGAACCATTTGCTGAAGTGTAAGCTAAATAAGTAACTTTCTAAGATTGTAAAGCTGATAAATGTCAGATACAGGATATGAACCTTGGGGGTTTGGCTTTGTAGCTTACTCTTTAAACACTGTGTTATGGTTATGTATAGTAACAAACAATTAGAAGTATTATAAATACCAAAATTAGGGCATCACTTGAGAAAGTCATAGTATATTTAAAATGGAATGCTATGTAGTTAGAAGTGACAAATATGTTTCAGTATAGAAAAATGTTTGCAAGCTATTAAGAAAGGTTACAGTATTATGGTATTTCACTGTCAAAAAATATGTATAATATGTACACAGGAAAAAACTGAAAGAATATATATCAGATTTCTGGGTAATAGTATTATGGGTAACTTATGGTTTCTTTTGTTTTTGATGTTTCAGATTTTCTGAAATGAACATTTATGATTGGTAATCAGAAAAAATATATTAAAGGAAGTCTTTAAAAATTTTCTTTTTGGTTTTTTTAGAGACAGGGTCTTGCTCTGTTACCCTGGCTGGAGTGCAAAGGCACAATCATGGCCCACTGCAGCCTCAAACTCCTGGCCTCAAGCAGTCCTCCTGCCTTGGCCTCCCAAAGTACTGGGATTACAGGCATGAGCCACTTCACCTGTCCTAAAAGAAGTCTTTTAATATTTCTTTTATTTATTTATTTATATTTGAGATGGAGTCTTGCTCTGTTGCCAGGCTGGAGTGCAATGGTGTGATCTCGGCTCACTGCAACCTCTGCCTTCCTGGTTCAAGGGATTCTCCTGCCTCAGCCTCCCGAGCAGCTGGGACTACAGGCGTGCACCACCACACCCAGCTAATTTTTGTATTTTTAGTAGAGATGGGATTTCACCATGTTGGCCAGGCTGGTCTCGAACTCCTGATCTCAGGTGATATGCCCACCTTGGCCTCCCAAAATGCTAGGATTATGGGCATAAGCCACCATGCCTGGCCTAATATTTCTTTTAAAGAAAGATTGGAAAATACCGAAAGTTAGAAAGAACAATACAAAGGCCAAAATCTACCGTTTTTAAATTGTATTTCCTTCAGTCTTTGTATGTAAATTGTTTTTAATAGTTATGTAATTATATAGTTTTATATAGCCTAGTCTTTTCACCTTATATAAATAATAAGCAATATACACACACACACATTTTAAGCAATACACATACACACATTTTGGCACCTTATATAAATAATAAGCAACACACACACACACACACACACACACACACACACACACACACACACACACATATTTTGGAGACAAGAGTCTTGCTCTGTTGCCCAGGCTGGAGTGCAGTGGCACGATTATGGCTCACTGTAGCCTCAACTTCCTGGGCCCAAACAATCCTCCCACTTCAGTTCTCCAAGTAGCTGGGACCACAGGTGCATGCCACTATACCTGGCTAACTTTTTTTTTGTTTTTAAAGACAGGGTCTCACTACATTGCCCAGGCTGGTCTAAAACTCCTGGGCTCAAGCAGCCCTCCCATCTCGACGTCCTGAAGTGTTGGGATTACAGGCATGACCTACTGTACCCGGCCCTTTAAAAAAAATATTGTTACATATTCTGTATAAACATACTTTTTTTTTTTTTTGAGGCAGAGTCTCGCTCTGTCGCCCGGGCTGGAGTGCGGTGGTGCGATCTTGGCTCACTGCAAGCTCCGCCTCCGGGTTCACGCCATTCTCCTGCCTCAGCCTCCTGAGTAGCTGGGACTACAGGTGCCCGCTACCACGCCCGGCTAATTTTTTTTTTTTTTTTGTATTTTTAGTAGAGACGGGGTTTCACCGTGTTAGCCAGGATAGTCTCAATCTCCTGACTTCGTGATCTGCCTGCCTCGGCCTCCCAAAGCACTGGGATTACAGGCATGAGCCACCACACCCAGCCATAAACATAATTTTTAATGGTTGCATGAAAGGATGTACTTAACTTCCTATTTTGTGACATTTAAATTGTTTTGAAGATTTTGCTGTTATATATAATGCTACAAATAACTTCTTTGTACCTAAATTTTTTTTCCTATTTCATATTATTTCTTTAGATTCTTAGAATTGGAGTTATTGGGCTGAGCACAGAGGCTCATGCCTGTAATGCCAGCACTTTGAGAGGCTGGGTAGGAGGATTACTTGAGCCCAGGAATTTGAGACCAGCCTGGGAAAAATGACGAGAGTTTTTTTTCTTTGATTTAGAAATTATCTTTCTTTTCTTTACTTCCTTCATTTTTTTTGTTTGACTTAGCAATTACCTTTCCCTCCCTCCTTGCCTCCCTTCCTCTCTTTCCCCTTCCTTTTTTTTTTTTTTTTTTTTTTGAGACATAGTTTTGCTCTTGTCACCCAGGCTGGAGTGCAGTGGCGCAATTTTGGCTCACTGCATCTTCCACCTCCAGGGTTCAAGCGATTCTCATGCCTCAGCCTCCTGAGTAGCTGGGATTACAGGTGCCTGCCACCATGCACAGCTAATTTTTGTATTTTTAATAGAGACGGGGTTTCACCATGTCAGCTGGGCTGGTCTTGAACTCCTGACCTCAAGTGATGCACCTGCCTCAGCTTCCCAAAGTGCTGGGATTACAGGTGTGAGCCACTGTGGCTGGCTCCTTTTCTTTTTTGAGACGGGGTCTTGCTGTGTCACTCAGGTTAGAGTGCAGTGGCCCAATCTCAGCTCACTGCAGCCTTGACCTCCCAGGTTCAAGGCCTGCAGCCCCTCCTGCACCCCCCAACCCAAGTAGCTGGGACTACACATGTGCCACCATGCCTGGCTAGTTTTTGTATGTTTTGTAGAGACGGGATTTCACCATGTTGCCCAGGCTGGTCTTGAACTCCTGAGCTCAAGCAGCCTGCTCACCTTGGCCTCCCAAAGTGCTGGGACTACAGGTGTGAGTGACCATGCCCAGCTGAGATTTTTTAAAATAAAAAAATTTAGTTGGGTGCAGTGGCGTGCTTCTATAGTTCCAGCTAGTTGGAAGGCTGAGATGGGAGGATCCCTTGAGCCAAGGAGCTCAAGGCGGCAGTGAGCTATGATCATGCCACTGAACTCCAGCCTGAGCAACAGAGTGAGAGCTTGTCTCTTAAAAAGAAAGAAAGAAGGAGAAGAAATAAATAATTTGAGATACTGGGTAGATAGGTAAGATTTTACAGGTGATCAGATTAGGGGATTCAGGAAGGAGGAAGAGGAACAAACACTTTCAGGATTGATGCTGTATGTATACTTCAAATGCGACCCATGTAGAGGCCCATAATATCAAGGTATCCCACTAGTAAAAGTAAAAAGAGTGATCGCTAGGTTAAGGTGGTAACATGAGCAATATTTTAGTTCAGTAGTGTACAGAGATCAGCCTATTTTATTATTATTATTATTATTATTTTTATTTTTATTTTTTTTTTGAGACGGAGTCTCGCTCTGTCGCCCAGGCTGGAGTGCAGTGGCCGGATCTCAGCTCACTGCAAGCTCCGCCTCCCGGGTTCGGGCCATTCTCCTGTCTCAGCCTCCTGAGTAGCTGGGACTACAGGCGCCCGCCATCTCGCCCGGCTAGTTTTTTGTATTTTTTAGTAGAGACGGGGTTTCACCGTGTTAGCCAGGATGGTCTCGATCTCCTGACCTAGTGATCCGCCCGTCTCGGCCTCCCAAAGTGCTGGGATTACAGGCTTGAGCCACCGCGCCCGGCCTATTTTATTATTTATAATCCTTCCTAATCTCCTTAAATGAAATTCACTTCTTTCACTGAATGTCTGTAACATGTTGATTGTACCCCTTATGTGACACTTTCCTATTCTCACTTGTTTTATATTTGTATTTCTCTAGGTGAAGAGCCCCTTGAGGGCAAGGTTCTAGTTTTTACCTCACCTAGCACAGTGTCTTGAATGTAGAATATATTTCATGTTTATTAGATCAATGAAGGAAAGAAACATTATCTAACAATCTTCGTAGTTGTTAAGTTACTCTTTTATGTAAGATCACTGCTTTGAAAGATGTTTCAGAAATTCGGTAACATGGCTTAGAGCAGGCTATAGAAATGAAACATGGATCTGAATTATTTATGTTAATTTTTTTCTTACCTTTTCTGAGTGGATTCCTGCTCCCTTTATAGAGGTTGTAGTCTGATGCAAAACTTTGGCAAAAATTGACTGCTACTCTAGGAAAGTGTTAGGGTAGCAGAAGGTACTTTTTTCTATTACCCAGTTTTGTACTTTTTTTTTTTTTTTTTTTTTTTGAGACGGAGTCTTGCTGTTGTCACCCGGGCTTGAGTGCAATGGCGCGATCTTGGCTCACTGAAACCTCCACCTCCCGGGTTCTAGCAATTCTCCTGCCTCAGCCTCCTGAGTAGCTGAGATTATAGGTGCCTGCCACCATGCCCAGCTAATTTTTGCATTTTTAGTAGAGACGGGGTTTCACCATGTTGGCCAGGCTGATCTCGAACTCTTGACCTCAGATGATCCACCAGCCTCAGCCTCCTAAAGTGCTGGGATTACAGGTGTGAGCCACCGCGCCCGGCCCCAGTTTTGTTCTTCTTTGCTTAGTTTGGACTATGAAGAAGAGGTAATGTAGCTTTGTTTGACTTCTGCGCTTCCTCTTTTCATTATTCCATTTGGGTGGGTGTACACGTAGCTTGTGTTGAGAAATTTTAACTTGTTAATGTTTTGTATTATCAGCAGGCTTAAAGTATTTATTGTTGGCTTTCCTCAGGCTGGATTTTGATGACGATGGAGAAGGGAACAGTAAATTTTTGAGGTAAGAGTCTGAAAAACTTTCCTTAGATGTCTGATATTAAAAATTAGTTTATGATCTTTATACTTCTGACTTGTAAATTTTTGTCCTTAGGTCTAAGAAGAGTACTTCATCACAAAACTATAAATATTCCTATATCTCAGAAAATTTTTAAGCATTCTGTTAATATATCTAGAGAAAGGATCTCAGTGAGAGAAAGGATCTCAGTGAGGATAGGACAGCATTTACAAACCCTCTGTATCAGTTCTGTATTACTTCATAGCTTAAAAAGAACAATAGTTTGTTATTTCTCAATTCTGTGGATTGACTGCACGTTTATTCTGCTTATCTCACCTAGACTCATAAGACTGCATTCTCAGCTGGTCTGCTGAGAACTGGACTCAGCTGGGATGGCTGGGTATTTCTGTCTATGTGGTTTTTTTATCCTCAAGGAGGCCAGACTGAATTTTTTCATGTGGTGATAGCTACAATCTACAGCACAAATCCCAGTGTGCAAGTGCTTATCAAACCTCTGCTTATATGACATTTGCTTATGTCCCATTGGCCAAAGCAAGTCATATGTTCCAGTTGTGAGTGTATGAGGGTGTTACACAAGGGAGTACATACTGAGAGGTGTAATTCATTGGTTGAGGTGTCATTAATCTCTGACTCTGTCATACCCTCTGACACCTGTTGACTCCTCTTATAGGTAGCAGGAATTGGAATTTGTATTTTTTTTTTTTTTTTGAGATGGAGTCTTGCTCTGTCACTGGGAGTGTAGTGGCACGATCTCGGCTCACTGCAACCTCCCCCTCCCGGGTTCTAGCGATTCTCCTGCCTCAGCCTCCCGAGTGGCTGGGACTACAGGTGTGTGCTACCACACCGAGCTAATTTTTGTATTTTTAGTAGACACAGGGTTTCACCATGTTGCTCAGGATGGTCTCGATCTCTTGACCTTGTGATCCGCCCTCCTTGGCCTCCCAAAGTGCTGGGATTACAGGCATGAGGAATTTGTATTTTTGAGTAATTAATGTTCTGTAGTTTTTAAAATGGACTATTTGTTTGTTTTTTTTGAGACAGTCTTCCTCTGTCGCCCAGGCTGGAGTGCAGTGGTGCAATCTTGACTACTACAACTTCTGCCTTCCAGGTTCAAGTGATTCTCATGCCTCAGGCTCCTGAGTAGCTGCGACTACCACACCTGGCTAATTTTTGTATTTTTAGTAGAGACGAGGTTTCACCATGTTAGCCAGGCTGGTCCAGAACTCTTGGCCTTAAATGGTCCATGCGCCTCAGCTTCCCAAAGTGCTGGGATTATAGGCGTAAGCCCCCATGCCTGGCCTATTTTCTTCTTCTTATTTTTTTGAGACAGGGTCTTACTCTGTCATCCAGACTGGAGTGCAGTGGCATAGTCTTGGCTCACTACAGCCTTGACCTCCAGGGCTCAAGCAGTCCTCCCACCTCAGTCTCTTAAGTAGCTGGGTCTACAGATGTGAGCCATAATACCTGGCTAATTTTAAAATTATGTTGCCTAGGCTGGTCTTAAACTCCTATGCTGAAGCGATCCTCCCACCTTGGCCTCCCAAAGTGTTGGGATTACAGGCATGAGCCACTGTATCCGGCCTGCAAATGGACTTTTTAATGTATTGATGAAGGAGTTCTTTCAGAAAAGGGGGATATTCTTGCTGAAGACCGATTGTTTGTCTTGTTTTCAAGTAAGGAAAACAGTAAGACTCAAAGAAAGGAAGAATATTACCCCGGAAGCCTGTACATTGCTGAGTAACAGACATTTGATAAAGGAGCCCAATTCAAAAAAAATGATTTGATTATGTGGGTGCCCAGATTTAATATCATTTATTTATTTTCCTTCCTTCTTTCCTTTTTTTTTTTTTTTTTTTTTGATTTTTGCTCCTGTTGCCCAGGCTGGAATACAATGGTGTGATCTCAGCTCACCACAACCTCTGCCTCCCGGGTTCAAGCGATTCTCCTGCCTCAGCCTCCCGAGTAGCTGGGATTACAGGCATGCACCACCACGCCCAGCTAATTTTGTATTTTTAGTAGAGACGGGGTTTCTCCATGTTGGTCAGACTGGTCTTGAACTCCCGACCTAAGGTGATCTGCACACCTCGGCCTCCCAAAGTGCTGGGATTATAGGCATGAGCCACTGCACCTTAAACTTATTTGTTTGTTTTATTAACTAAGTTTTTTCTTTAATTGGGAAAGTAATATAAGTGTATTTTATTATAGAAATTTCAGGCTAGGCATGGTGGCTCACACCTGTAATCCCAGCACTTTAGGAGGCTGAGGTGGGTGGATCGCTTAAGCTCAGGAATTCAGGACCAGTTTGGACAACATGGCAAAACTCCACCTGTAAAAAAAAAAATTACAAAAATTAGCTGGATGTGCTGCTGTGTGCCTGTCGTCCCAGCTACTCGGAAAGCTGAGGTGGGAGGGTGGTTTGAGTCCTGGAAGCAGAGTTTGCAGTGAGCCGAGGTTGTGCCACTGCTTTCTAACCTGGGTGACCTTGCTTCAGAAAAGAATAAAAAAACAAAAACAAAATTTCAAATAGTACAGAGTTATATACAGTGAAAGCACATCTTCTTTTCACTTTGGACCTTCGGAACTCTTTTTTTTTTTTCTTTTGAGATGGAGTCTCGCTCTTGTTGCCCAGGTTGGAGTGCAATGGCATGATCTCTGCTCATTGCAACCTCCGCCTCCTGAGTTCAGGCTATTCTCCTGCCTCAGCCTCCTGAGTAGCTGGGATTATAGGCACCTGCCACCACGCCTGGCTAATTTTTGTACTTTTAGTAGAGACAAGGTTTTGCCATGTTGGCCAGGCTGGTCTCAAACTCCTGATTCACCTGGCTCGGCCTCCCAAAGTGCTGGGGTTACAGGTGTGAGCCCCTGCGCCTGGCCTGGACCTTCAAAACTCTTCAGACAACTGCAGTTTCCAGTTTGTTGAGTATCCTTCCAGAAATATTTAGTGTATACACCATTATATATAGATGTGTATATGTGAACATACACACACTCATCTCAGTTTTTGTTTTTACACAAAGGATGTCCATACTGTAAATTGCTTGCCATTGTTTAGTTTTATAATGCTTCATACAGTTAATAGCATCTATCTTCTTTTTTTATAGTAACATTTAAAGTTAAGGCTCATATTTCTGGCTACTGACTAGATGAACCTTGCCAAATACTCTTGAAAACAACAACCGTGACTTGGCCATCACAAAGAAATAGTTGCAAGTGGAAGTATAATTCTCTAAGAGGTCTCTTGAGACTTAATGAGTCTCAATAAATGTGAAGAAGGGAAGAGATTTCAATTTCTGGAGAAGACAGACTTTTTCAAACAACTTTATTGAGAATTCCTCCTATTTTAATCCTGAATTATAATGATATATGCTATTAGTGGAACTTCACTGTGTGTATGAAAGATATGAGGGTAACCACTAGTCTTTTTTTATACCTGTGAATTAGCTCTAACCATGAGTCATTGCTTCCACAAAATCCAGTAGTCACAACTACATGCAGATCCAAAGAGAAGTTCATTTATCCTTTTCCTAGTCATAAAAAAAGACTATCATAGTTTATCTTACCAAGTCGGGTTGTTGTGCCTGAGAAAAGCACCACCAAATTCACTTTCCCCCTTCTCTTTTTTTTTTTTTTTTTTTGAGATGGAGTCTTGCTCTGTCACCAGGAGTGCAGTGGCATGATCTCAGCTCACTGCAACCTCCGCCTTCAAGTGATTCTCCTGCCTCAGCCTCCCGAGTAGCTGGGACTACAGGCGCGTGCCACCACGCCCAGCTAAGTTTTGTATTTTTAGTAGAGATGGGGTTTCACCATGTTGGCCAGGATGGTCTAGATCTCTTGACCTGGTGATCTGCCCAGCCTTGGCCTCCCAAAGTGCTGGGATTACAGGCATGAACCACTGTTCCCAGCCTCCCCCTTCTTTTTTCTGGGTATATATATACAAAATAATTGAAGGCAGAGTCTTAAAGAGATATTTGCACACTCATGTTTATTGGCCCATTTTGTGCAATAGATAAGAGGTCGAAGTAACCCAGATGTCCACTGACAGATGAATGGATACAGAAAATGTAGTATGTACCCACAAGGGAATATTATTCAGCCTTAAAAAGAAAGCCTGTCATATGCTGCAAGATAGATGAATCTTAAGGACATTATACTGAAAGAATAAGCCAGTAACAAAAAGACAAATGCTGTATGATTCCACTTACATGAGTTATCTACAAAGTAGTCAAATTCATAGACACAGAAAGTAAAACGGTGGTTGCTAGGGGTTGGGGTGAAGGAGAAATGAGAAAATGGTGTTTAATGAATATAGAGTTTCAGTTTTGCACGATGAAAAACTTCTAGATATCTGTTGCACAACAATGTGAATATGGTTAACACTAAACTGTACACTTAAAAATGGTATGTGGTAAGTTTTATGTGTTTTTTGCCATAATTAAAAAAAAATCCAAAGCTATCCCTTACTTTAGAATTGTGCTGACAGACCAGTCAGCTGTGTTGTCATTAGATCATCATCTTTTTTTGGTGTGTCTGGTAAGGGTAATGGAAATACCAGAAACCTGACAAATAATAGTTGTGGGTCTTTTAAGTTCTGTGGGGTGCTGCTATTTCTATCACTTTGTGATGCTTTTCCATTAGCTTTTTTTCTATTGAATAGTTTCACCCCTTTCTAGTTTTCATTTCAGAGTGAAATAGATATAACAAGTGCAATGCTTTGAAACAATCCTTTTTTTCTCCTTCAGGTGTGATGATGATCAGATGTCTAACGATAAGGAACGGTTTGCCAGGTAATATAGTAGTAGGTAATATATCATATAATATGATCCATGTTGTAGAACCAGACAATCCTAGCATATTAACTTTTAATTTTTTCTGGATGAGACTGAATTTCTTTGTCCAATCTCTTTCCTGTTTGGAAGTATGGGAAACTTAGTATTGTAACTATCATTTATGTTCAGGTGACATGGCTTCAGACTGGCAGTATATTTTATACAATGTTTTTCTGTGTATGTGATAACTAAAGCAATGTGCTTGCAAGGTTTCCATAGGAACACAAATTATGGATTTTGTGTTTGCATTTATTATTAAATAGATTTACAAAAATAGGAATACAGATAATGGTTCTGTTATTTTATTTAATTAATTTATTTATTTTGAGGCAGAGTCTTGCTCTGTTGCCCATGCTGGAGTGCAATGGCGCCATCTCGGCTCACTGCAACCTTCACCTCCCGGGTTCAAGCGATTCTCCTGCCTCAGCCTCCTGAGTAGTTGGGATTACAGGTGCCTGCCACCACGCCCAGCTAATTTTTGTATTTTTAGTAGAGATGGGGTTTCAACATGTTGGTCAGGGTGGTCTTGAACTCCTGACCTTGTGATCCGCCCGCCTCAGCCTTCCAAAGTGCTGGGATTACAGGTGTGAGCCACTGCACCCAGCCTATTTTATTTTTTTGAGATAGAGTCTCACTCCGTCGCCCATGCTGGAGTACAGTGGTATAATCTCAGCTTACTATAACCTCTGTCTCCTGGGTTCAAGTTGTTCTACCACCTCAACCTCCCGAGTAGCTGGGAATACGGGCATGTGCCACCATGCCTGGCTAATTGCTAATTTTTGTAATAATTTTTTTTTTTAGCAGAGATGGGCTTTCACCATGTAGGCCAGGCTGGTCTCGAACTCCTCACTTCAAGTGATTCACCCATCTCAACCTCCCAAAGTGCTGGGATTATAGGTATTAGCCACTGTGCCCAGCCTATTATTTTATTTTAATATGTGTATATTTTTAGAGACATTTAATATATGTATATTTTTAGAGACATTTTAGAGACATTGTTTTCACTGTGTTTCCCAGGCAGGAGTACAGTGGCATGATCATAGCTCACTGCAGCCTCAAACTCTGGGGTTTCAGTGATCCTTCTACCTCAGCTTCCCAAATATTGGGATTATATGCATAGCCACCATGCCTGGTTGGTCCTGTTCTTTTAAAAATGACAGTAAGAGGCCAGGAGTGGTGGCTCACGCCTGTAATTCCAGCACTTTGGGAGGCAGAGGCGGGTGGATCACTTGAGGTCAGGAGTTCAAAACCAGCCTGGCCAACATGGTGAAACCCCATCTCTACTAAAAATATAAAATATATAAAAATATAAAAATTAGCCAGGCATCGTGGTGGGTACTCTTAATCCCAGCTACTCTGGAGGCTGAGGCATGAGAATTCCGTGAGCCTGGGAGGCGGAGGTTGCAGTGAGCAGAGATGGCACCATTGCACTCCAGCCTGGGTGACAGAGCAAGACTTTGTCTCAGAAAAAAAAAAAAAAAAAAAAACGACAGTAAGGAAACAGTTTTTGTGGCAAGTAAAGTTTTGAGTGAAAAAACTTAAATTTGTTTAAATTGCTTATCAAGATGATGAAATATACTGTTTTTTATTAAATTCTTCTTAACTCAACTTAAATTTGTTTAAATTGCCTATCAGGATGATGAAATATACTCTGTTTTTTATTAAATTCTTCTTAACTCAAATGTCAATTTTCTTTTTAGAAAGTTTTTATTAAATATTAGGCAATAAATTATTTCTTTTTTATAAATTAAGTTTGCAGCTACCTCAGAAAAATGAATAATCTGTTATTTCAAAATCCAGTGATTAACTGAGCACTTAGCATTTAGTATTTATTCATTGCTGATGCTCCTGGTCTCGGGAACATACTTTGAGAACCATTGATGTAGAGACATAAGAAATATCAGGGGAAATAGTTAAAAACTATTCTGAAATGGTGAGATGCAATCTCAGGCTTTGAATTAGAGGATATTATATAAAATGCATTGTAGGGATATTTCTCTGGTAGCAGTTATAGAATTGATTAAAGGGATGGACTGTTGGACTATAAGGAGATAGATAGGAAGCTGCTGAAATAGTAAGACAGCTATAAAATCTTGAGGGCCGGCCGGGTGCAGTGGCTCAAGCCTGTAATCCTAGCACTTTGGGAGGCCGAGACGGGTGGATCACGAGGTCAGATCGAGAGCATCCTGGCTAACACGGCGAAACCCCGTCTCTACTAAAAAATACAAAAAAACTAGCCGGGCGAGATGGCGGGCGCCTGTAGTCCCAGCTACTTGGGAGGCTGAGGCAGGAGAATGGCGTAAACCCGGGAGGCGGAGCTTGCAGTGAGCTGAGATCACGCCACTGCACTACTCCAGCCTGGGCAACAGAGCCAGACTCCGTCTCAAAAAAAAAAAAAAAATCTTGAGGGCCTGGGCTAGATTGGCAGTGGCAACAGGAAAGGAGTGAAGTTAAGAGGTTTTTGAAGAATAATTTGTTTATCAAAGTTAATTGAAGTAGACACTTGTCTTTAGAATGTGAACCATCTCTAAAATGAGAAGTTAATCATAGATATTTGGAGGATAGTTTTTCAACCTTCATTAAAAAGTCAGACCATCAATATTATTGGTAGTAAAGGTCCACAGTATCTTGAAGAAATTTCAAAAAGCCATGAAAACATGGCGTGAATGATTTTAGTCTTCGTTTGTCCTGCTTAATGTGCATATATTTCATTCAGAAATACTGGGGTGGATAAGGGATTGTGGATCTGTAGTAGTAGGGGCAGTAGAAATAGGAATTTTAGATGCTTAACTTTTTTTCAAACAACAGAATTCATTCATATGATTTGTTAAGGTAGTGCATCTCACATATCCTCCTTGGGAATTCAATAGAGGGTCTTTTTTTTTTTTTTTTTTTTTGAGACGGAGTCTCGCTCTGTCGCCCAGGCTGGAGTGCAGTGGCCGGATCTCAGCTCACTGCAAGCTCCGCCTCCCGGGTTCACGCCATTCTCCTGCCTCAGCCTCCCGAGTAGCTGGGACTACAGGTGCCCACCACCTCGCCCGGCTAGTTTTTTTTTTTTTGTATTTTTTTAGTAGAGACGGGGTTTCACCGTGTTAGCCAGGATGGTCTCGATCTCCCGACCTCGTGATCCGCCCATCTCGGCCTCCCAAAGTGCTGGGATTACAGGCTTGAGCCACCGCGCCCGGCCAATAGAGGGTCTTAAAAGCTGAAAATTGCTCAACTTTTTGAAAAAAAGAAGTTTGTAGTTTGTTAAGGAACTATCTAGAAGAAATAACCCAAGGAATGTAAAACTCTAAACTGCTGAATATCACTTATTTCTCCTTCTCTTGTCCTCAGAATATATGCGTAAATTTTTACATTCTTCTTCCTTGTTACTGTGTTATTTTCTGTCTATTGACCATTTTATAAAAACATTCCCATATATTGATAAGGCTATTGTATTCGTCATTTTTAATAGCTAAATAATCTTTTAGCTTGTTAACCTGTCATACTTAGACATTTTATTCGAGGCTTCTTTATCTATATAAATGTATTTAAAATGGAATTGACACATTCCTGATACATTGGCCTGCTAACACCTTGCTATTTCTTCAGTTGCCACCTATCATTACAGTATCTCAGTTTTCTGGAAAAATTTAGTGATGGTTCTTTGTATCCTTCTCCAGTGGAGGGGGAATTGTTACTTTTGATCCATTCCTGTGTGGCTATACTGCAGAGAAATGGCAAAGGGACTGAATCAAAGTTAAGAATTACTTTAGGAACAAATCAATAATAGAAGACATGTCAGAAACCTAGTTCTTAGAGTTATTTATATAATTTCTCCAGTGAAGTCTGGTTGGTTATTTTGTCATTGTGTGGCACATGCATGTGTTGTTTGTGTGAGAGACAGAGAGACTGTATTTGTGATCACTTGTTTGATACTATCATCTTTAATTTACTCTGTCTTTAATTTTGTCATTATAGAATAGCACATGTGGCTATCATTTTCTTTCCAGATTGGGAGCAGTGTATGAAAATGGTATTCCTGAATTCCCTTTGTTTGTTCTTGTTCAGACTCTGTATATCTTTGGTTCCTACAGAGATCGATTGGCAAAATGCTTCCTGTGTTTAGATCATGTTAATTTACAATATATATTGGCTTTGCTTTTATGTTGACCTTTATCTTGTAAGTTACTTTTTCTTTATCCTAACAGATGACTTTGTAGAGTTACAGGCAAGGTTCCTGCCTATAATTCATTTCCCTCCTCTCTTCTCTGCATCTGTTTAGTTCTATATACTTTTCTCTCTTCTTTCTCCTTTTCTTTTTTTATCCTCCCTCCATTTCCTTTCCCTTCCTCCTTTCTTTTTTCCCTTCCTCCCTCCCCCCTTCCTTCCTTCTTTTTTATTTTGATTTTAGCTTAGTTCATTAATTCTATTTTTAGGTCGGATGATGAGCAGAGCTCTGCGGATAAAGAGAGACTTGCCAGGTAGGAGAACAGTGTCTTTTAGCATGATGAAGCAGATGCTGCTGCTTTTTCTATCCTTTTTCTTACTCTATCTTTTCTTCCCCTTTCTGTTTGTATTTTTCCTTATCTGTGGCAAGAGAGGACAATATTTTTTAGAAGTTTGAGTGTAACAGGAACTTTGGCTTTCCCCATCAGAAAGTGGGTGAGTTGAGGGAACTTTGCTTAGGGATTTAAGAAATTGCTATTAAGTTTTTTTCTTTTTTTCTTTATGTCAGTACTAAGTTTCACAGAACAAAAAGCTCTTAGAAGTAATGCAGCTGTGCCAGTTGGTGCTTTAACAGGGAAATACTCTTTTTATCAGAAAACCACAAATATATCTGTATTTGTGATTAGCTCCCAGTATTTAGGCCTCAGCATTTACTCCACACCTCTAGGAAACTCACACCTATTTTCTTATGAAGACTCACAGCCTAGATTATTCTCACAACAGAACTAGTGTTGCTTTGGTGATCTAATCCTTTCTTGTGGTAGTTTTCTAGAAAAGTTTTAGTTTCCTTGATGTGGCTATTTAAAAGACCAGGTTTCTGTACTTACGTGTCAGAAATCTGTCAGATACTAGGAAGATGAGTGCTTTATGTTTGAGAGTAGAATTTTATGTCTTAGGCAAAGTGTAACTAAATATGGGCCTATGTGTTGAGACCCTTTTTGCCATTTAGAAAGGAGACTCTGGAATTCTCTTTGGAGACTGTTGTTTGTAATGCAGAAATACTGCAGAAGAAATATGCATAGGCTTTTCTGTTTTCTAGTATCCGTGATTTGGGGGTGACTTAGGAAATAGATCATTGATGCTGATACCTATTTTTACTATTTTCCCCCTTTTTTCTACTATTTCCTCTTTAATCTGGGCCACAAACTCATTTTGCTGCCAGTTTAACTCGAGCTTCTTACTAACCCTTTCACTATTCAGAAAATGGATTTGGCATGATGTGGTGGAGAAAACATCATATTGGGAAGAGAGTAGCCTAGGGCAAGTCACTTACGTACTTGACCTCCCTTTGCTCTTCTCAGAAAAAAGAGATTTATGTTAGATTTTTAATTTTCTTTTTTTTTTGACAAATAATTTTTGTTCAAGTAGAATTCTTAGGTGGTAACAGAAATAAATAAAAGAGATAAAGCAAGCCGGGCACAGTGGCTCATGCTTGTAACCCTAGCACTTTGGGAGGCTGAGGCGGGCAGATCACGAGGTCAAGAGATCGAGACCATCCTGGCCAACTTGGGGAGACTCCATCTCTACTAAAAATAAAAATAGAAAAATAGCTGGGCGTGGTGGCGTGCACCTTTAGTTGCAGCTACTCTGGAGGCTGAGATAGGAGAATTGCTTGAACTCAGGAGGTGGAGGTTGCAGTGAGCCGAGATCCCGCCACTGTACTTCAACCTGGGTGACAGAGCGAGATTCCATCTCAAAAAAAAGAGAGAGAGAGAAAATATTTCTAGCAAATACTTGAGTAGAAGCAGAAATGCAGCATGTTGCTGGTTATCTCCTTGAGGCATCCTGATGGAGGACACTGAGAAATTTAATGGGCTTTAAAAAATTCCTGTTGGAAAACTACTGGATTATTCCTGTTAACAGTGATATCTTTCTGTCTTAATTTTGAGGAAGTCAGTGTTGGAGCTGTGGTCTGTTTACCTGGGTGAGATTCAAATTGTCTCTTGCCAGACCTTTAATCATCCTCCTCTCCACTCTACTCCTGCTCTCCAGTTAACTTCGTCCCAGACGGGGGACCCATATAGGACTTTTAGTAGATGGTGTATCTTAAGTCTTGTAAGAAGTTGAGTGCACTGGCAGCACACCCAGATAAAGAAGGTAGGACTTTGTGCATTAATGGGCCAAATAAAACTTCAAAATCTTCAAATTCTGCCTTTTAATGTTGCAAATAAGAGAGAGACTTACCATATTTTATAGACCAAGGAAATCTATACCATCAATTCTTGTATCAGCTGTGGAGCTACATACTTGAGTTGGCAAAAATTGATCCTTTTATTTTCTGGCCTTTAAATAGTTGAATTAGTCAACATGGGAGTTAACCAAGCTGAGGTTATATGTTCCAATGGAACTTAAGTGAGTAAAATCAGCATTTAGAAATATTGTCATTTCTTTCTTTCTTTCTTTTTTCTTTTTGAGATGGAGTCTTGCTCTGTCACCCAGGCTGGAGTGCAGTGGTGCAATCTTGGCTCACTGCAACCTCTACCTCCTGGATTCAAGTGATTCTCCTGTCTCAGCCTCCTAAGTAGCTGGGATTACAGGGGCATGCCACTGTGCCCTGCTAATTTTTGTATTTTCAGTAGAGACAGGGTTTCACCATGTTGGTCAGGCTGGTCTTGAACTCCTGGCCTCAAGTAATCCACCTTCCTCAGTCTCCCAAAGTGCTGGGATTACAGGCGTGAGCCACTATGCCTGGCCTGTCATTTCTTAAAACAGCTTTTTTTCTGAGGGAGTGGTAATTTGCAAATGATGTGAAGTTTCCAGGAAATAGGGGGAAGGGAATTGTATTATCTGCTTGTTCTCTGTCTGCCTTATTAGTTCTGTTTCATGCTTGCTTTGCATGAGAAGGTTGGCAAACCTTATTTTAACTGCTGAGACTTAAGCATCACTAAATCTGAATACCACATTCTTCAGCAGCACACTTGGTGTCCATATCACTCTCCCTGCTACCAAATGACCAGATGTGACCACCTGGATGGGGCTTCTCTCTCTTTCCATGCAGGGAAAATCACAGTGAAATTGAACGGCGGCGACGGAACAAGATGACAGCCTACATCACAGAACTGTCAGATATGGTACCCACCTGTAGTGCCCTGGCTCGAAAACCAGACAAGTTAACCATCTTACGCATGGCAGTTTCTCACATGAAGTCCTTGCGGGGAACTGGCAACACATCCACTGATGGCTCCTATAAGCCATCTTTCCTCACTGATCAGGTCTCTGGGACTTACAGTTCTGAGAAAGTCTAGAATCTGGGTGAATCTCTTGAAAGTTTTCGTTTTTTGGACAAGAATTCAGCTTTTCAGGAAAAAGTCAGACAATGGGAAAATGAATTTCAGTTCTTAGTTATAACATTAATTAGTATTGGGACAATGAGAAGTAGAGAAGAGTTGTGAAAACCATTTAACAAACTAATAAGTATTAATATTTGAGAACTTGACTCATGAATATAGCATATAGGATGGAAGAAGAACAGTGGACTCACAGAGGGAATGACTATGTCCATGGAACCAGTTTTCTTCCTTGCCTTTAGGGTTATAGAAGATGGAAGAAATCTATTTCTTATCCCTGAAGCAGCTTCTAGTTTTAGTAATAGAATGAATCTGTCCCTCTTTTGGTGATACAATAACTGAGAGTCTAATTGTTGCTTGGGATGTGCTCTGTTACATTTGATGCACTATGAAAAACAGAAGGCATAAAGATTTTCTGCCTTTTAGGAGCTTCATCTGAATATGAAGTACGTGAGTGGCAGGATACAACAGAAAATGACAGGAAAATGCATAAAGAGAGGAATTGTATTTTTTAATTAGTAATTTTATGTGGGACTAGATAGACATATACCAAAGGGATGGCTAAAGTGAATAGAATGGCTAGACTTGAGTGAGGATGGTTAGGGAAGACTTCTGAGGGTAAGGAAGCCATGTTCTATTTTGGTTATTAAAATAACATGATCATTACAGAAAAATTTGGAAAATGTAGGAGGTATAAGAAAGAAAAAAATTTACTTCAGTATCAATCAAGTATGCCCTTAATGTCACCAATTTAATCAAATGATTAGAAAGGAGGAGAGAATATAGTTTGAGAAAATGGAATAAGAATTTTTCCAAATAGGATGGTCTACTTAAAAGTACATGCTTTATAGTTACATACATTGAAATAGTTAATATGCTTTAACAGTACATGTGCAGGTATTCAACAAACTCCAGTTACGCACCTTTTGTGGGCAAACCAGGTGTGTTGTGCTGTGAGAAATAGAAAGAATGGTAAGAGAAATGGTTTTCTGGTGGAAACAGACATGTAAATAAATAAATTAAACATAGAACTAGTTCTATAACGAAAGTGCAGTAATGAATCCTGTAGAAATGCAGATATGGAAAATGAGTTGGGGAGTAGTGTTGAGGATTTTGGGAATCACTTGAGCAAAAACTTAGAAGTGTGGAATAGGGCCGGGCGCGGTGGCTCAAGCCTGTAATCCCAGCACTTTGGGAGGCCGAGGCGGGCGGATCACAAGGTCAGGAGATCGAGACCACAGTGAAACCCCGTCTCTACTAAAAATACAAAAAATTAGCCGGGCGCGGTGGCGGGCGCCTGTAGTCCCAGCTACTCAGGAGGCTGAGGCAGGAGAATGGCGGGAACCCGGGAGGCGGAGCTTGCAGTGAGCCGAGATCGCGCCACTGCACTCCAGCCTGGGCAACAGCGTGAGACTCCGTCTCAAAAAAAAAAAAAAAAAAAGAAGTGTGGAATAATTGGGTTGTGCAAAGAAAGTCAAGTGTTTTAGCATGTTTTTGGGAGGTAATAGGAAGGCAGGCTGGGATCTAATGATGGAATGTTTAGGTGTTAAAGAATTTAGATTTTAATTTTTATGCAGTGGGGAGACATCAAAAATGTATTAGCAGATCTGGTAGCATTTTAAGGATGGATTGAAAGCAGGGCAATTACTTAATTAGTTTTGGCAAAAGATGACTAGGACAGTGACAAAGCATTGGAAAGTAGAATTGATAAAACTGAGTTATCACTGGAATGTGAGAGAATAGTTAGATTTTGAGGCTTCCAGCTTGGGAGGGTGCCGTTAAGAAAGAATATTGGAAGAGCGTGGCAGGTTGTTTTTTTAAGAGGGAAATAATGATTCAGGTTTTGGAATGTTGATGTTGAGTTGCTAGTAGAATATTTATAAATGTTTTGCAGATACTTGAAAGTCAAGTCTGCTGAAAGCTCAGGAAAAAAAAATTAGTCAGGTCTAGGGATATAGACTTGGGTATTATTTCGTAGTGGGGAAGAGTGAATATGATTTCCCAGGAAGAAAGTATGGTGTTAATAAAGAGAACTTAAGATGAACTTTGGAAATGTCTACATTTAAGACTTGAACAAAGGAAAGGAAGTCTGAAACAGAAGAGGAAGCAAAAATTGGAATACAGCCTCATAGAAGGAGGTAGGAAAAAATAAAATGTAAAGGATAAGATGGACAAGATTGTCAGATTCTGCAGAGAGGTTGAATAAAGTGATGAAGACCCAGGAGAAGGGACTTGAATTGGTATTTAGGAGGACATTAGTAACCTCCTTAAAAATATATGTATGCTGTTCCTGGCAGAACAAAAACCAAACTGAACAGGAAAACAGTAGTTTAGAGTGCAGATTGACGTGGGATTGAGAAATAATTGAAAGGTAAGAGGATAAAGCCAGTGAATATAACATTATTCTTAGTATAAGCTTCCTGCTGAAAAAGAGAGATGAGATGGGTCAAAGTGAGGGAAGATTTACATAGAATTGAGAAAACCTGATCATTTTTATAGGCCTCAGGGGAAAGAGAGAAAGTTGGAATATTTGTCAAGCAAGGTCCTAAAAAGAGACCAGACAGTATGGAATTAAGAAGTCAATTATTGTTCATGGTAAGCCTTTTTTTTGAGACAGGGTCTCTTGCTCTGTCACTCAGGCTGGAGTGCGGTGGTGTGATCTCAGCTCATTGCAACCTCTGCTTCCCAGGCTCAAGTGATCCTCCCACCTCAGCCTCCCGAGTAGCTGGGACTACAGTCATGTGCCACCACACCTGGCTAGTTTTTTTTGTTTGTTTTGTTTTGTTTGTTTGTAAAGACGGAGTTTCGCCCTGTTGTCCAGGCTGGTCTTGAACTCCTGGATTCGAGTGACCCTCCCACTTTGACCTCCCAAAGTGCTGGGATTACAGGCGTGAGCCGCTGTGCCTAGCCCAAGCCTTTTTATTCTTCTTGAGTCCTGAGATAGAGAGGAAGAGGTGGATAGTGACAGAGAAAGTGAAGAAATATGTATTAGAAAAAACTTTCTTATTTTTGAAGGTAACTACGTTTAGGGTGGAAACCTGTGACTGTGGATCAGGTGTGAGCCAGCAGTTGCTTATGGAGAGATGCATATGGCCTGAAGTGTCTTACTTCTTCCTGTGAATAGAAATACTTGTTTTTTCAGAGTTCAATATTAACTTCTATTTCTTTTTCTTGGGCAGGAACTGAAACATTTGATCTTGGAGGCAGCAGATGGCTTTCTGTTTATTGTCTCATGTGAGACAGGCAGGGTGGTGTATGTCTCTGACTCCGTGACTCCTGTTTTGAACCAGCCACAGTCTGAATGGTTTGGCAGCACACTCTATGATCAGGTGCACCCAGATGATGTGGATAAACTTCGTGAGCAGCTTTCCACTTCGGAAAATGCCCTGACAGGTGAGAGTTATGTGTATGGGAAATGAATGAGAAGCCCTTTCTTCTTTTTTTCCTGAGGCTTAAGAGATGTTTTAGCCTTTAAATTGGTTTGTTGACTCTGGCAAGACTTCAAGAATTTTCTCCTTTAATGAATATAAAGGAGTTCTTTTTATCCATATGAGATTATCTACTTTGTGGCTCATCCTTAGAAAATATTTCATTAATGATAGTATTTTACATTTATCTTAATATTAGTGTAAATAGAACAGTAAAAGCCAAACTTACAGTACTTTTTTTTTTTTTTTTTCCATTCTAAGGGAATTACCCATGCTTTTATCTCATTTGTATGGATAATTATCTGGTATTTTTTCTACCTCCTAGTGCTTGGCTTTGTGCTAGGTTCAATGATAACAGCTTTTTATTCTATAGATATGGTCATTGGTCGGTGTACAAGGTGTTTTATGTTGTTGTTTGTATCTGTACTGTTGTTCTTTTTTTCTCCCCTATTTTATTATGTTCAGTCTTTTGGCCAGAGTTTGGCTAGAGGAAACAAGTCATATCTATTCTTGAGCAACTCTAGAAAAAAATTTAAAGTGGAAGCAGATAAAAACTGGTAGTTAAAATGCAAGAAATTTCAATATACTCATATTAGTGTTGTTGATCTTTAGTTTTTCTCCTTTTTTTTCCCCCCAAAAAGAAACAGGGTCTCACTCTCTTGCCTAGGCTGGAGTGCAGTGGTGCATCATAGGTTACTGTAATCTTGAACTCTTCTGGGCTGAAGTGATCTGCCTTCTTACAGCTTCTTGAGTAGCTAGGAGTAGTTCATGTCACCACACTTGGCCAATTTTTAAATTTTTTGTAGAGACAGGTTCTGTCTGTTGCCCAGACTGGTCTCAAACTCCTGGTCTTCAGCATTCCTCCCACCTTGGCTTCTCAAAGTGCTGGGATTACCGGCATGGGCCACTGCACTTGACCAGTTTTCCCCTCCTGTATGTTTTTATGATTTCATTTTTCTAGTTCTTCCTTTTCCCCAAAAGTTGTTCTTCGTTTCTATATAATAAAGAAGACAAACAGATATATATGTTTCTATAACATATAAAATTACTTGGTTTTTTTATTTGTAAAATTTTTTATTTTTGTTTTGTTTTGAGACAAGGTCTTGCTTTATTGCTGAGGCTGGAGTACAGTGACTCTTCACAGGCACAGTCATAGCACACTATAGCCTCAAACTCCTGCGCTCAAGCAGTTCTCCTGCCTCAGCCTCCTGATTAGCTGAGACTACAGAAAATTACTTGTTTTTCAACCACTGACGTTTACTCTGTATGTATGTCTGTATGTGTATACAAATAATCAGGCATGAGAATATAGCCTTGCCTCTTGTTTTCTAATACTACTTTCCACTCCTACTTTTCCTTGCACAATGTTATTTTCAGTGCTGCCTTTGAACTTAAGAGTGAGATTCATTGATGATAATTGAAGTATTTTAGACTTAAAAAAAAAAATCATCTCCTGCTTGGTCAGTTCTAAGCAAGGAGATTAAGGGCATGAATAGGATGCTTACTTATCTTTGCCTTCAGTGTCTCTCCCCCTCTTCCCCACACACAAAAATGCACTCCAGACTGCTCTTCACATCCTCCTTCAGGGCGTATCCTGGATCTAAAGACTGGAACAGTGAAAAAGGAAGGTCAACAGTCTTCCATGAGAATGTGTATGGGCTCAAGGAGATCATTTATTTGCCGAATGAGGTGAGTGTCAAGCTGAGGATTGTGATTTGGTATAGGAAGGATCAAGAGCTGAGAGTTTTATTTCTGTTGGAGTTAAGTTGGATTAGCTCCAGTGGATTAAACTTAACTCTCCCTACCCAGATGGATTGTAACACAGAATAAAGTATTTGGTAAAGGAACTAATGTTTCTGAACTTGCCAGACACTATGATAGGTGCTTTCTGTCATCTTATTTCATCCTCACAATTGCCCTGTAGTGTAAGATTGATGGTTACCGTTTTGCAGATGGAAAAACATATATAAAGAAATGAACTTGGCTGGGTGCGGTGGCTGAAGCCTCTAATCCCAGCACTTTGGTAGGCTGGGGAGGGTGGATCACCTAAGGTCAGGAGTTCGAGACCAGCCTGGCCACCATGGTGAAACCCCGTCCCTACTAAAAAAAAAATACAAAATTCGACGGGTGTGGTGGTGTGCACCTGTAATCCCAGCCACTCGGAGGCTGAGGCAGGACAATTGCTTGAACCCAGGAGGCAGAGGTTGCAGTGAGCCGAGATTGTGCCATTGCACTCCAGCCTAGGCAAAAAGAGTAAAACTGTCTCAAAAAAAAAAAAAAGAGAAAAAGAAATGAATTTCCCACTATTACATAGTGTTTGATACAGGATTTTGTTTTAATTCATAGTTGTCTGACTACAAAACCTGTACTTTTTCCCCATTAAAACACAAGGCAATATCCATTTACTCAGACCATTTCTTCTTTTTGTTTTTGGTTAGAAATTTGAGACTTCCTATGTCTTTCAGTTAGTGTTTAGTGTTTATAAATGATATACTGTATATTTTAGGATTCTGTAGAAAAGATGGTGGTCCTTTCTAAACAGGTACAAAAGACATCTTGGGGTCACAAAATTCAGGTTATATAATGGAAATTGACTACATTGTACTAAAAGGATGGTTGCTAGAAATTATGGGTAGGATATTAAAGGTTTGCTTGGAGAGGCACAAAATTGAACATTATGTGGTTTAGTGATTTATTTTTATTTTTATTTATTTATTTTTTTGAGACAGAGTCTTGCTCTTTTGCCCAGGTTGGAGTGCAGTGGCATGATCTTGGCTCACTACAACCTCTACCTCCTAGGTTCAAGCGATTCTCATGCCTCAGTTTCCTGAGTAGCTGGATTGCAGGCGCATGCCACCACAGCTGGCTAATTTTTGTATTTTTAGTAGAAACAGTGTTTCACCATGTTGGCCAGCCGGCCTCAAACTCTTGACCTCAAGTGATTCGCCTGTCTCGGCCTCCCAAAGTGCTGAGATTACAGGCCTGAACCACTGTGCCCAGCTTGTAACTTAGAGTAGCTTCTAGACTCAGACTGCTGGATTTTGTTTTAATCCATATTCTGTGGATTTGAATTCTAGCTTTGATGCTATCTTCTGAAACCTTGGATGATTACATGACTATATTGTGCTTTGATTTAATCATCTCAATGGCGATAATGTTAATACTGACTTTATAAAGTTGTTATGAAGATTAGATGAATTAATATATGTAAAGATATTTAGAACAGAGCATGACATGTATTAACCCTATGTAACTTTTATTTTTATTTTATAGAATGGGGAGAGGGAAAGTAGCATTGGCAGGAGTATCCCAATATGTGGACATGGCTAATGCAAAGACATAGGCAAGAGTGAGATAATAATGAACTATAGCAATTACATTAAGTTGTGGTTAATGTAGAGCAGGAGTAAGCAAACCACAGCCCTTTGTTTGTAAATAAAGTTTTATTGGAACATAGCCATGCCCATATTTTTACATATTATCTATGGCTACTTTCATGCTATAATGCTAGAGTTGACTAGTTGCAACAGACCTTCTGGCCCATGAAGCTGAAAATACTTACTATCTGGTACTTTACAGAAAAAGCTTACCAACTCTTGTTGTTGAGAATATTTGCATTTGAAGAATATATGGAACATTTTGACTTCAAATTCTAAAAGTTCTAGAAATACTAAACCTGACTTACCTTTATCCTTCATTATTAGAAGCATTACCAATTTTCTATGTCTAATTGTATCCAGAGCCTGTTATTCTGCTATTACTGTGGAAAGTTCTTTGATAGTGCAGCCTGATTGCTTTTAATCTCTTTGTTCTTTGAAACAGGTGTGGCAGTAGCTCTGTGGACCCAGTTTCTGTGAATAGGCTGAGCTTTGTGAGGAACAGATGCAGGTGAGATCCTAAGTGGTGAAAACCAAAGGGATGGCCAAATACCTGTAGAGATCATCACATTTTTACCTATCTTACTGTAGTTGTTCCTTCAGCAGCCCTCACTTTCATCCCTTACCTCCCAGTTACTTTTTTTTCTGGCAATATTTTCCTAAACTTCTAAAACTTCTCTTGAAAATCCTGTTTAAGGAAGTTACTATGCTATTTTACCTGCTTTCCTCCTACTGCATACCTTTTGGTTACTTTACTTTGGCAAGGGTAAAAATGTGGTGGTCATTTTTGGGTGGGAAAGCTGATTATCCTGTTTTGTAAACTCCTAAGAGCCTAAACTTAAAGGTACTAAGCCAGCATTGCCCTTTGAGTTTTACTGGGTAGATTTTTTTTTTTCTAATTCCTGTAACTCTTCTAGGAATGGACTTGGCTCTGTAAAGGATGGGGAACCTCACTTCGTGGTGGTCCACTGCACAGGCTACATCAAGGCCTGGCCCCCAGCAGGTAAGAAAGTGAAACAGTAGATATTTCCCCTTAGAGCCGTTGGTTTCTCACAGAGTCCATGAAAACTAATATTTATTATATACCTGGTATATGAAATGTACTTTTGTATAATATGAAAGAAAATAGGAAAGTAAAATACACAATCTTTCCCTTCCGTTATTGAGCTTTTATTCCAGTTGAGGAGATAGATAATTCAGGCTGGAAAATGATTCAGTGTTGGCTATGTCACAGAATGTGGTCTTTAAATGCACAAATTTATACTGAACGTATGTGTTCTAAGCATTTCTTGCAAAGAAGCATAGACATTGAATGCAGTTAATTTGAGAAAGCTTTCTAAACTAGGAACAAGACTTTGAGGGAAAAGGGGGAAATGCCTTTATTGTAATAACTTATTGAGGATATTCTCTGCAAAGGCTTTAAATCAAGCTTTGAGCAGATTGGCTTTACTAGAACTTGAGGTCAAACACGGAATGTGAGAAAGGTGATTGGGTTGCAGGGATCAACGTTTTAAGTTGGCTTGTCAGAGTTTCCAAATCTTAGCAACTTTATTACTTCCCTGCCGCATGGATATTATTGGAAAGTAGGGATTTGGGGGAGACAGAAACTAAGAGAAAAGAGAAGCAAGGTGATGTGTTTCAGAAAGAGGTTAAACTTTGGATGTGGAAAAACCTGGGTATGATTCCTGTCATTGTTATTTATTAGTGGCATTGCCTAGGGTAAGTTGCTTGACCTTTATAAAGCTCAGTTTTCTCATCTGTAATTTGGAGTTAGTACATCCTGTATAGGGGTTTTGTGAGGATTAGATTTAATTTAAGGAAAGCATCCAGCCCAGTGCCTGGCATGTGGCAGGTACCCAATAAAAGTAGTTAATGTAATTAAAAAAAATTTCACTGAAGTAGTAATGACATTTGAATTACTTAGTCTATATACTACATAATCCATACATTTAAAGTATGTTATCTTTTGTACCTCTGTGTAGCATCAAGGAGTACTATTTTTCTGGATAAAAAGAAACTGTGCAAACAATAGGGGAGAAATGCAGTCTTCTTCCTTTTCTCTGTAAAACATTGGTTTCTCTCTTTTCCAAGGGACATGAATAACTATTGATGGTTGGTATAACTTCATTTTGGGTTGCTTGCTAACTTTAAAAGTCACAGATTAGGCAAAGCATACATTTTCTGCCTATAACATGGTCATAGAATGGATGTCTTCATATATGCCTTATTTGGCCAGCATAGTTTTTTAGAATACTCTGGGTAGGACTTGTATTTCCAGTTTACTATAATTAACATGGGTAAAAGGTAGGAATCAATATATATGTAAATACTTAAAACAATGACTGGCATATATGGTAAATTTTACGTAATTGTTTATTTTTATTCTTATTTATCATTCTCTATTGCTTTATGCTTAGCCTCTTCATAACTGGATGTATTTTGTTTTGTTTTGCTTTTTGTTTTTTTTTTTTGAGAGGGAGTCTCACTCTGTCTGTCACCCAGACTGGAGTGCAGTGGCGCAATCTCGGTTCTCTGCAGCCTCTACCTCCTGGGTTCAAGTGATTCTCTC